>NC_051158.1:53988000-54127872 GCF_013339745.2 Dermacentor silvarum | reverse complement strand
AAATCATGATGCATGCCCCCAATTCTGCATTACTGCCGCGCCGCCTTATACAGGGCAGTGTGCGAAGTGAGTGCGTGAACCCCTGCATGATCCGCGGCAATTTCCTGAGCTTGAGTTTGCTGATCATAAGTTTTCTCGTGTTCTGGCAAGAATATTGGTTAAAGGAAACACTTAGCTGTTGTGGGAAAACTGCAAGCACTTTTGTCAATGAAAAGACTCTGTGAACTAACGCTCGAGTGAAGGCAGCGTTTGCGACAAACTCATGCAGGCACTTTCTGTACCGTCGATTGCACAAACCGCGTGGAATGGTGAACATTGTACTGAGTGTGAGCGCACGGTCAAATAAAAAAAAATACCCCATGTTATCAGTGAGTTATCACGCAATTCTTGCTGTGAGGTAAGCCTGCGTTCTGGTAACAGCATGATGCTGCGCTGTGATTATTGGACTTCTCGCCTTACGACCGACTCGGAAGTCACGGCGATGTTTTTAATCTACGGGTATGTATACCGCACGGATTTTACCATTGGCTTAAGAAGTGTGCTACCGCATGCAAGCGGAAATAGCTGTACGGTTACATGGGGCCAAACGAAAGAAGAATCTCGCCACACAGCCGATCAGAATGCATCGTTCGAGGCCAAAGCGACACACGCGTGGTGCCGCATTATGCAAAACTCGCGAGTCTTACTTTTTGCAGGCAAATGAAGCTTTACGCACCTGACAAAACAACGTGTTGCGTCCACTTACATTCTGCTTACCCCCCGTACTGTGTTGCGTTCACTTAGTCCCCGTACCATGCCATATACGATACATATCTCGATATAAAACAACACTTGCCCTGCAGTGCACTCGCAGTATGTTGCAGAAGTTTTGCATGTTGTTTGTTCATCATGGTGAGCTGCTTGCATGCCCGCTCTTGAGGGCAAGCTCGTACGCACGTGCATGCGTCTGTTGACCGCCTCCTTCAAGTCGAGCCACTCAAAACGACGGTCGAGTTTATCCTGAGAAAGTCCTGCCACGGCGCGTTTCACGCTCACACATGCCTTCGCCAGTTGAGTCAAAGTACTGACCAAGCTGCTGAAGAACAAAAGCCGGCGCATCTCTCAAATCTTGGTTACAAATGGCCTGCACATCGCATCAGCATGCTGCCCATTGCATCGTAAATGTAAAATGTGTTATTGCTACATGTGAGCAAATACATGCGCGCTAGAGCAGGACAATGAGAAGCTGCTTCAGCAACACAAGCGACAGAAGAAAAAACAGGGACAGCCGTCGCAAGAGACTGCTTGGTCAAACGCTACCATGCTTTGCGTAGAGGCGAGAGCGGTGGGAGCGTGTGTGTGTTGCCCGTCAAATTTAGTTGAAGTGACGGCCGCTAGAGGGGTCGCTTACTGGAAAAGGTCCCATTTGTAAGGTAGTGGCGGTGAGTAAGCACTGCTGAGCGTGACGAATATCAGTGAGTGTGAAGTACTGCAAACTAGAAAAAATTGGTGCTTGAAACTGAACAGTGCTGTACAAAAAATGTACTCTTACCATGCTCCTGTGACAAAGGTGCCATAGAGGCCATGGCAGTTAATTCCTGTAAAAATTACACAATAAGATGAACACAGACATGGAAGTGCAATTTGAAGTCATAGAAAGCCACACACAATGTCTTCATGCACAAATATGCCTACATTGTGTCCACTGCAGAGCTCACTTCCTTTGCAAAAGATGCAATGCTCTTGTAAGGCCTTCAACAAGCCTTAAGTATAAACCGCATGCACGCGATCTTGCACGCGACAGCGACAAGTGACGTGACGGAGATGGCTGTCGCATTCGCTCGTCGCCTACAAGTCGTACCACACGCGAGCGATGACTATGAGCGCTGTCTCCCCGGTGTTGCTGGTATGAGGGCAGCAAATACGCGCCGTAAATGGTGTGAGCCATGCTCTATTAGTTTAACTGATATGTTTTACTGTAAAGAGCACCATAAATATTTCTTAGGTCTTGCACTAAGAGTTCTTATCTTTGTGCGTATCAAATTGAGTCATTCGGCTTGTTCCCCGTTGCGACAATCGGTTGTCCTTTGACTGATGTTACATCCTGTTCTGGCTTCGCGCTATTGGCTATGCTCGCTATTAGAACGTCGTTTCCGGCGACGATGGTTGTAATGCTTGACCAGCAGAACCAAGCGATCAAGCGACACGACACGATGTGATCAGTTTGCGCAGGACGGCTTGTTTCCGTTCGCTTCGTCGCCGTTTCGCGCACAAACGCTCTCGCATGCGGGTTTGGGCTTGGGTAAAAAATAACTAGCTGTAGCGCCATTTTTTTTATATAAAGCACAGCCACATGAAACAAATCAGTAACAACATATAAATCTAAAATCTTGTCAACTTTCAGTTGCCATACCTTTGGTGCTCTTGCCCCTTTTCTAAGGACAGATTTCTGAGCCTTTTCGACGGTGTTCAGGCACCATTTCTTCAGTTTCTAGCATTGCATTTAACAAGGCATTACAAAGCTGACACTGCCGACAGGCAGCAATGTTAGGTGATAAACATTCAAGTGTCATAATAACAAATCAGGCCAGAATATCAGTTCCTCTGGTCTCCCCCTGGCATTACTCTCGTTTCATCCTTTCATGAATGCAAAGCATTTGCAAGCGTGGCTCCCACGTCCACTACACGACAGATACCCGTCATGCAGCAGACAGGTTCTCATGTGGCATATGTTTTCCATCAGACTAAATATGGAGCCGCTTAACATTTACGCCCAAAATTATGTGTCCAAACCAAAATTCTGCTGCTAACTGCCAAAAGCACACATTTGCGCCGATGGCCCCTCCTGCGAAGCAGTGTCTACCTTGAGCGTCCGCGGCAGTGCGTGCTGCACCCCCTCCCCATTTCATAACGCCGACCCTTCCAGACATATCGCAGACTGCCCGAGACTCTAATCAAAGGAGAGATACGTCTCGAGCAGCCAGGCCTAAACCCCAAAGTCACGCTACGAGATTGCGCCGGACATTTGCTTACTGCACAATGAGCGGGACAAAGCACATGCCGGTGAAGATTAAATCGTTCGAAATGTTAGTCGTATAAACATTTAAGGTGTGCTTATTAACGAATGAGTAGAACTTACCAGCCATGTGCAGCACTCTGTCGCATCGCCGTTCCACCACACGTCGTAGAGGACAATTGGATCGAAATCCACGACATTCTCTGGGTTAAAGTTTTGCACTGCGGTGTGCCTGACAACCGCAGTGGTCATGTCCACTTCATATTCAACGAATACAAGCATCTCGAGCTTAACACAGTGCAACGCAGTCGTTCTCGCTTAGATGACAGCTGTGGCTATGGCCGTGGATTCTATGGATGCGGATTGGCATGCGACTTCGACTGCCACCACTGCATCACCCAAACCAAACCAAAACAGAAAAGAAAAATACTACTAAAGCAATGCCGTACAACAGTAGTGGGTGGAAGCATGGAGGAAGATAAAAAAAACCTTTTTTTTTTTCAAGTTGTTTCCTTCCTCCATGGGTGGAAGGTACAAAGTTGTACAGTTGTACAGATAAGAAATGTTGAGAACTGCATCAGGCTTAAGCATTCTTAAAATGACATCCCAACTCATGAGAGTAATTATGAATTCGACATCGATCGTTTGTGTGTTTTGTATACGTGGTCAATGAACACGATTGTTGGCGTTCATTCATTTTGCCCACCGCGTCATGTAGAGTGGCATGATCAGATTTCTCTGAGCGCAATAAAAAATTTTCAGCGCACGCAAACTCGCACAACACAGACACAGATGCACATGCGCGCGGGCCGCGATTTTGTAGCGATTCCGTCTCCGATGATATTCCTTTTTGCACTTTTCGCGCTTTGTCAGGGGTCAGAGCGACGCCCCGCCCGCGTTATCAAAGCGATCAGGGCCGCGATTTTGTATCAAGGCATTATGACTTATTCTACTCTATTCTTATCATCCACCGCTCACGGCCGGCTGATCCCGTTGATAATGCGAGCGGACCGTCGCTCCGTCCACTGAAAAAGCACGATAAGCGCGTAAAGACATTATTACATTAAAGGCATCGCTACCAAATACCGGCCTAGCCGGCCATGAGCGGTGGATGATAAGAGGGGCATATGATCGAGCGGAAGGCATCGCTACAAAATCGTGGCCCTGCAGTAATCAAAAAGAGTTTTGGAAGTGAGCGTTTGCGTTGTAACTTCTCTGCCTGGGCATGCACGTTAGGTTTATCGCTCTGTCATGCATTGTCAAGCAGCTGACCGCGTCTATTAGCCTGGATAATATATATATATATATATATATATATATATATATATATATATACACGAAGGCCAAGAGCGCGCGGCCAATGCGGCTTACAGAAAAAAAAAACATGCTTTTCATGCCGCAGCAATGCAGCACACGCATCGTTAACGTAGGAGCTGATCAATTACATATATGCACATGGATATTATTATGCAAAATGACACCGCCGAAACAAGGAAACCTTAAACAGCTTGTTTCTATTTAGAAACGGTGATCATGCATACAAACTAATTAACAAAAGACTGCACATTTCTGCCCAAGTAATAAATGAAGAGGAATTACAAGCTTAATTGTAATTGCACCGAAGCTGCATGTGACACATTGGGCGCTGAAATACAGATCATAAGCACAAGGTTTCTCAACAACCAGAATCACAACCGAAGCAGAGCATTATAGCGGGGATTAACTGGCCGCGGTGGGGCAGAACTCAGCATAGCAAGTTAGTGGTGGCTGGATATTTCTTTAATAGTTTTTATTTACTAGTTGTAACAATTAACGTACCATTATTTCTTATTATATTGGAGTGCAGTTGCCGCGACACCACACGCCTCAAGAACACGGAAGCGGCAATGGGGACACCAAAACCACAATCCAGACTGGTCCATGGGTTGGGGCTCGCCGAGGCCCCTACTCATGGACCTACTTGCTTCCAACTTTGATCCCCCCGCTGCCCCTTGGGTGCCCTAGAGATGCTGTGCTGCCTGCTTTATATAATGTCAAGTGTTCTCCTAAGGCCTCTATTTGCCATTTACATATATGCCCTCTTGGAGCAGTACTTGTAAAAAAATCCAGTCTATTGTTGCGACGAAAAGAGCACCCCGCAACGAAAAAAGCTGCCCACGACTTCTGCAACGCCACTCAGATCCTTGCCGAGTAAATATAGCATAGGTACGACATGGTTTACTTAACGTGTAGATTGTGCGTGCCACTTCTAGGAATGTGCGCCACACGAAATTATGGTAGCATTGCCACTAAATATGCAATGACATCGATCATGGTTGACTCTATGGTAGGATCAGTTCACATGGCACAAAAATTCATCTAGCCATTTTCTTGTCTGGCATGTGTGTGTGCTTCTTAATTAATGAGCAAGCATGAGTAAAATTAAGATATAGTATCTCTCTCTATTGCAATATCCGAAAACCATCTTCTCCGCTGTTGTGTTTCTCTAGCTTGTTTATATCGCATCTTGTGCTAGCAAAATAAAACTTGCGAAGAAACAGAAACACAAAGCACATTTTCCCTTTCGCCATCCCATAAGCAAAAACATTTAATCAATCAATAAATCAATCAATGGTATATGCATGCATTCCTTGTTTCTTGATATGTATGCCTCTGCACTCCATGTCAGTTTTCTAAATCCTTTATTTATAAGGTTATTTAAAATGAACAACTTATCAGTTCGTCATTTTTCTGAATGCTTTCACGGCTTTCCGCAACTTTACAAGCTTTCACGGCAACCGATGTACAATAACATCCTTGCGTATGAGGCATTTGGCTGTAATCACGCCAAACAAATAAATTAGAACATTTTTTTCGCATTTTTAGTGACATAATAACCTTTATAATCTAACCCGTTATAATTTGACATTGGCCTAGCATTGTGTGATGTCGTCAGTAATACCGTGATTCTGATCACTAACGCGAGGCGAAGCGAAGCTTACTAAAGCTTACTAAAAGCTTGCAGTTGACGTGATCGCGACTAGGTATTGCTTACACCTTTATATTAATATAGTCCGTATAGTCACATTGGACTGCCCCGCAGTGTTCGCCCCAGTGAAAAATTTTGGCTTCGAACGTCGCAATGTCCAAAATCAGAGGAAGCATTATAGGCAGTACCTGCAGCCGGACTCGAACGTTCAAGTGCCACAGCAAACTCGAGAGTACATGCTGAAAAGACCAAGGTCATCCACTGCTGCAAGTCAGGTACGTGTCATTATTGTAAGTTTCAGTATTTCATACTGCGAATAACAAAAAGCAGCTACAAGTCTTACTGCGTGAGGTGCAAACTATGACGTGTCCAAGCCGCCAGTGTGCTTCCTGAGCCAAGAAACGCATAGTCTTGAGTGCTGCCTCGCGCATCGATGTGTCACGACGCGGAGAAAGCGGGAATTGTTTCGTGCTAGCACTCGATCGTGACGCGCACGTTTCTTCGGAGTGCAGTTACAACCAACGTTGCTTGCAACCAAGGATCACGAGGGTTGCAATGTGGGCTTTTTGGTAACGCATCTTGGAGGGTTTATGGTAGCGCGATTTATTTTGGAAGGACGTGCCATAAAATTAATTGAATCATTCACGTGTAACAGCAACGATCTTAGCCTGGAACAATGCAACGTACAGGATCTACCATTGTAAGAGGGAACAATCGAGCACGTGACCAATGCTCCATGAGGTGCCATCTGCTGGTGCCTGGCACCCGCTTGGTGCAGAAAGCCACTGGCGCTCTGTGCTCCGTGTGTCGTCTGCTACTACCAAGCACTGGGCGGTGTAATTGCAGACAATGCATGGAGCGTACTGCCTCAGCCGCACTCTGTGCCTGTGCCGAGCGGGTGCCAGCAGATGGCACTTTACAGAACAACAGCCACACGCGTGCATGTTCCCTCTAATAGTGGTACCTAAGCTGACCTACGTCCTTGTGTCAACGCTGTTTCTATGTACAAGGCAGGGTATTTGCAAAAGGACACAGCCGGAGGTGGCTAATGGCAGAATAATAGCAGACTCCCTAGGGAGTGCATTTTATCAGGGTCCTGTTCATTACCCGAGATAGAGTTGGTAAACCTGCACCTTCCTGCACCATTATGAAGTTAGCACGTGGCACATACACTGTCGCACCCATAATTCAATTTAATATATAGAGAGCAACACAGTCCTTTTTTGCGCTACATATTAATCAGTGAACTGGCTTTACGCAAGAGTGGTAATCTCACCGTTGCCTTCCTATGCCCTATGTATGTTTCTTGTGAATGTGACACTTGTTTTGTAGTTGGTATCCCTAGAAGATAAAATTTCTTATTTGTTTGCTCTTTCAGATGAACCTGGAAAACCTGAACAGCCCTTCAACGAATGTCAGTAGTGTTTAATCGAGCGAGAATGAAGCTGATAATCTTAGGCACATCAACTCCAATTTTGCTTCAGAAATGTATGCTTGTGCAAGCACGAGTGCACATGTCAGCGACGTAGAAGACACTAACCAAGCTGCAAGTGAAATAGGCACTGCGTATGAATGTACAGTGAACTTCAGTTGCGATGAATTCAGTTCTGTCTTTGAGTTGAGTGATGATGGTTCGGAAGTGGATGGATGAAGGGCACAAGGGTGATGCAGACAGTGAACCAGAGAATGGTGCTGAAGAAAGTGAGCATGCAGTACATGTACTTCACAAAGCTCTCGGAGGAGTACCTTCCAAACCAGAAAACAACAAGGGCACAGGCTATGCTGCTCATACTGGCATATGTTGTTATTTCAGGTCTTACGTGGGCACAACTACAAGGACTTCTCATTTTAATAAATGCTCTGTTTGGGGAGAAAGTTGTGCCATGCACTACATATGATATGAGGAGGCTGTGGAAAAACAGAAAAGCACTGAGGATCCATCTATACTGCCAGCCCTGTCATCAATAACTGGGAAGATACAATGATGCCAAAGACGAAGACACCATCAATTGTGCTTCTTGCAGCAGTGAGAAGCTGCAACATTTAATTATTACTGCAAGTTTTTTTCTGATATTCAATATTAAGCAGCAGCTTCTGGTACTGCTAAAACAGGTTGGCAGTACCTTGCTTTCTAATTTGCAGAAGATTGCATCTGCTCCTCATGTGTCAAGTGTTTTTGCTGACATCACGAATGGCATTCTCTACCGCAGTGTTAGAAAGCAGAGGAACATAACATGGAGCGACATCACTTTGACCATGAACACAGATGGAGCACCTGTGTTTGATACGAGCAAAAACTCCATATGGCCAATTCAAGTGATGATTAATGAACTTCCAGTTTTAACTCTGTGGCAAAATGTGCTAGCTTCAGGTGTGTTGTATTCAAATGCTCTCCCTGAAGCAATTTGTCGAAGAGATCAACAGCGTTGGAAAGCTAGTGTGGTCGCACACTGGAAGAACTGTTCAGACAGCAGTGCACGTTGTTGTCTGTTGTGTTGACTCCCCAGCAAGAGCAGCTATCCTAAACAGGAAGCAGTATAATGGGTACTTTGGATGCAGCTGGTGCTTGGAGCAAGGTATGCTTACAGATGGTAAGTGAGCTCAGTTAAAGAGCATTTTGCCATTAATTGTAATGGCTATTGTCAAGTCTATGAGAGAAGGAATGTGGGCTCTTTGCTTATGCATCCTGGTATTATTTGAATGTGATGTGCACACACTAAAGCACAGGCTGTCAAAAAAGCTTTATGTCTCATGTTTCTCTGATTCGTGTTTTAGTGTATGTGCTGCAGATTTGAAGAATACCAAATAACTTGTCAAACCTATTCACTGGATTTTACATACACTGGAAAGTTTGTAGTCATTAACAATTAAAGCTATCCACTTACTGCTTTTTGTTTTAATTGTTTGGTGCATCAGAAGTTTTGGTTGACCATGCCTGATGTATTTTTATGTTGACTGCATACTTTCCACACTATTTCATGATGCAATTATGTCATCACTTTCAGTGGCCTGCCATTTAATTGTTTTAACATTTGTTGCAAATCTGACAAAACATGTAATACCTTAATGATATCGTGTTTGGCATTGGCAGACAGCAGCCTATGATCATAGTTAAGTGGGGTCTGCCTGGATGTAACGACACAGATTTGTGCAGAAAGTGCCCCTAGCTAGCAGCTGATACTGTATAAGAAGCGCAGAATTAGCTTTTGCACTTTCCAGTTTGGCCAACTGCTGTATTTCCGAATCTAGGAAACAGCAATACAAAGCTGAAAACCAGGAAAACTATTTGAAGCACTATTAATTATGGCAGTTTAGCTCACGCGCATCACTTTTTAGTGCAATTTTTTCTATCGCTGAAAAACTTGCAAGAAAAGTTTCTGCTGTATGGTGGGAAGGGAAAAAAAGGGAAACAGTGATTTTAGTGTCGCCATGAGGTGAGTGATGTTGATAAAGACGTGTGAATTCAGGATACAGTACACACAGCTGCATTGCACTAACTTGTTTTTCATTCTTCTTGGAATTTGACAGTTTGCATTTCTTTTACCATTCAGATGTGTCGTTTCTAAGTAGCATTTGGCCCAAGGCACAGAAGCTGACCTCTTAGTTGCTCGTGTAACAGAAACTGCATGGCAATGCCGCTATAGACCTTGCGTGCACCATATTGGCTCATATGTGTCGGCATGTGCCGACACATATGAACAACCAAAAGAACGTTGTTCTTTTGGTCTGGTTCCGATAAAGACGTTGACTTCTGGCTGTCTCTGTTGTCTCGCCCGCAACAATATTATAGGACTGTACCCGTCACAAAGCTGAAATAACCTGACTAGGACTGTCCAAGACGTGCGGTATTCGTGAGCCATGCGAAACACCACTTGCACTGGAGTGATTGTGTTTGTTGAAAATTGAAATTATTTTAATCAATGCTCACGAGCCACTCGAAACATTACAGTGCACTGATGTTGACATTGTAATTCACACCTCAGTTAAGTGTAGTTCAGGATGTCGTGCAACTGTAAGTTTCAAAGAAACTTGTCAGAATCACAAATGGAAAAAAATAGCAAGCGTTCACTTCCTTGCATAAAAATGCATAATGTAGTTAAATCAATCATATTTTACTTCAACAGTAGCTATACTTCTAGAAAATCTGGCAAAATAGGCTGTGATAAAATGCTGCTCATGTTGGTTGTTTTGTGGCATATATGCGCAAGAAAAAAATATGTGTCCTTCGTTTCTAGCTGGTATCTGAAATTTCTCTTTCGCTGCCCTTTTTGTCGCGGTAAAAGATGAACCCTAGGAATGTTAGGAATATTTTGCATTGCTCATGCAAACTGCAGGTCTTGGACAGTCCTAGGCAGGTTCTTTCTCTTTGCGGTGGGTGCAGTCTTGCAACATGGCGCCTTTTCCCCACTTGTGCTGTGCTGTCGAGAGATGCCATCAATTTTGCATGAGGGCCATTTGTGAAATGTTTGACTACTGGAAGTGTTTTAAAACCTTGCATATTTTCACTGCAGTGTCCATCTGAACATTCTAAATGCAGATATCATCCTGATGTTTAGTACAATTGATGCTTTGGCTGCAGACACAATGAAGTACCCTTTCAACAGCCAGAATGCACCTGACAGGACACACAGTGGTGGGCTCAAAGGAATGGTTCAAACAGCTCAGCTTAAGGAACCTGTTTGTGGCATCAAGGGACCATCAACTCTTATCAAGTTGCAAGGCCTTGATCTTGTTTGAGGGCTGCCACCTGACTATATGCATTGTGTTTGGGAAGGCATGACAAAGAAAGTGATTGAATTGTGGCTATCATGTACTGGTTCTTCGTGGTACATAGGCAGGCACTTGAAGTTTAATTGTGGATGCAAGATTACGTTCAGTAAGGCCACCCATAATTTTGTCAAGGTCGGGACGGCCCTTGTCAGATCGGTCATATTGGAAGGCTGCTGAATGGCGCTCTCGGCTTTTATTGTAGTATTGTCTGTCATGATGCATACTTCCTCGAGCATACGTGGCGCATTTTGTGCTACTTACACAAGCAGTCTTTTTTTGTTGAAAGATATTGTCACAGAAGCTCAAATCTGTGCCGCTGAAAACTTGCTCTTAGCATTTGTTCAGCAGACTGCAAAGCTGTACGGAGAAAGTGCAATGACATTTAACATGCATTAGTTGTTGCATCTTTCAAAGTGCGCACAGATGTTTTATCCCTCTTTGGGGTACCTCAACATTTCCATTTGAAGATGGCATTGGTAAGGCACTCCAGCTTGAAACAGCTGCCAAGCATGTGCCTGTTCAAATTGCTGAACGGTGCATCATGCACCAGGCCCACCGGACTGCTTCAGCACAAGTGGAACTTTCGCCTTGTCTGTTGTCTGCAAAGAAAGAGCTGGAGAACACGTTTAAGAGGTGCTTTCAAACATGTGCTCTTGGACAAGCACGACCAATTCATGATATTCCACAAAATGTGAAAAGGCTTTTCGTATCATGATTTGGTACCCTCCCACAAATGTGCAAGTATTTGAGGTGCCAGGTTGGCCCGATTGTCTTCACAGTTCTGAGTACTCTGTTCCAAGAAAAACGTGCTCTTCCTATGTAAAAATGTCCGATGGCATGTACTGTTATATCTCAGCCATTTATGTTGTTTCGGGTACTATGTATTTTCACTGCCAGGAGCTGCTCACTGCACCCGGTGCATTTGATGTGCCGCCGTCATCCGCCTCCTATCTGAGAACCACGTCTTGTATTGTGTTGGCGATATAACATTGCAGTGTGTTTTCTGTTGGCAACGTATCATATTTGTGTGAGTTACTTAATAAGGTGGAAAAGAACTAATCGGAATTTGAATGTTTATTTCATATTTCAAGATTGCAGGTACAATTGACTCTGGAAAGTGAGTTATAGAGTCAATATTAAGGTAGAGTAGTTGTATTTATGAATTCTGAATTGTGTCATCCGTCGAACTGTAGCAGGCTGCTATAATTTAACCGTATGTACTTTCTTCAAAATATAGGCTTGTAACTGAAAAATTATGATCCATCTTTCTGGGGCAACTGCTTTATGTCTAAGCGAAGTGCATGGCTATCACCAAAAGTGTTGCAGTGGACTGAAGCTCAAATTAATTCATCAAGTCATGAAGACTAATGCATCAGTTGATCTAATTCTGTTGGTGAGCGCATGAGAGGTGCTCAAGTCAAGCTTGGACTTTTTATTTTTTAGGATTATGAAACATGTTTACATGCATGGAAGTGATCTCATTTTTCGAGGTAATCCCTTTTCATTTTGGCAGTACAAGGATGCCAGCAGCGTAGAAAGATTTCTTTTATGTTGCAGCCATGCATGGACAGCCTACTGTATTTCATTATCCTAGTGGCCCAAAGAAATGAGTCTTGGAGTGAAGTTGGGCTTTTATAGCAGATGCGGCAGCACCTCTCATCCAAGATTATTTGTAAAGTGCCCATTGTGTGGTGCACTGTATGTGCACACATATTTTCCTGGATGAAGAGAACCCCCATGGTATTTAAGCAGGGCCATTTCTTCCTAAGTGCACTGTCTACACGTTGGAGAACCTCACAGCTGTACTTGCTCACTACTCGTGTACTTGCTCAGCTAGTCTCACTACTAGGGAGGAAATCAAGATGATGCTACATCTATCCACTCAAAAACCCATGACCATGAGTTCACCTGCCGATCGAGTTGCTCGAAACTTCTTGTGTTGGGAAGCTTCCATATGTGTTCATTGTTTAGGCAAGTGTAACTTTTATAAATGATTCACCCACATCTTGTCATAGGTGATGACCTGGCAAATAAACCTGTCACAAAACCTTTCCTGTCACAACATTCTTCAAGCTTTAGGCTAGTTTGCAGTCTACTGTGCCAATCGAAGACTGCCAGTTGTCTTGAAATCCAGTATTCACTGACATTTCGGAACATCAGGTGTTTGTGAATGATAGTATTCAGTGTCCCTTAAGAGAGATACATCTGTTCCACAGTTGAAGCATCAGTTGGTGGTTTTCAAGGATTTGACACTTCACAGATCCTCACGGGATTCTTGGAACTTGACTCGGGCTGGGGTCGCTTCCCGTTTCTGCTGCACTGGTGAAGCTTCCTCCAACTGAGGAGCGGTGGTGCATTGCTTGTACACACTTCCCTCCCTTCTCGGATGGAGTCGCCGTAGTGATTTCGAGGGCGTCATTTTCCCACTGTGGTCATGACGCTGCAGTCGTGTTCCGCTCTGTATCCACAATTGCAGGGTAAGGGACAGTACCGATGTCTAGCTCGGTCACTGGTGTTCCAGCTTCCTGAGAGGCTCCAGTGTGCCTGAGCGGCTTCCAATGACGTGGGGTTATCTGCTCGTATCCCAAATGTACATGGGAGTGGCACGCTGCTCATGGTTAGCGTACAGCTGTTATCCTATATCGCTCAATCTTCTATGTTGTGTCTCAAAGTGCTGGGCTTGATGTGATCGCATTGTTGTCGTACTAACCTGTTAGGACCTTTAATGAGCCGCAATCTGTGCCCTAGCTTTCTCAAAACTGTTCCCTCTGTCCAGATAGGGTTCTCTCCGAAGTTTCAAAAGAAAACTGCTTGTCCGACGGTGAGTGCTCTCTACACTGTGTCCCTGTGGCAGTTTGTATAGGTTTTGTTCTTGCTTTGGGCTGAATGTGCAGCTGGCGTTTGACCGCAGTGTGAAAGGAACGGTGTGAAAGGGTTAAGTGGCCTTAGCTCTTGCATTGTGTCTACTGGTTGCTCTACTCATTGGTTGCTAACCACGTGCCACTTGTGCTCTCAGCCTTGGCAAAGACAGCATAGCTTTGTTGCATTGGTGGACAAAAGCAGCTGCTTGACAGAAAATTCAAGATGCCTTTTGTCAGTTTTGTTGCTGTTGTGGTATGAAAGGTTAATAGGTCATGACTGGATGCTGTGTAAATGACAGTGAGGGAGAATATTAAAAAATAAATATTAAGAAAATAGTACTGCTTCATTTTTGTAACATGCATTTGTGAGCATCGACTTGCTTAGAACATACATGGCAGAAAACCAAGAGGGTTGACTCCTATTAGAAGCGTTTGTAGTGTTAGAAAGGGGACTGTAGCAGCGATCCAAATTCACTTCTGTTAGTCAGTTATTTTAATGTTCGCTTCCTGTATACTACACATTTTTTTTGTTTGTTTTTTCATGGTGCCGTCAACCGTATCTTGCACACTAGCACAAAGGGAACTTTTATTGCAAGTATGTATGGTTGTAATACTAAGTCATGCAAGTCTTAGCACTGTGATTCACTTGGTGGCTATTGTGCACAGTGCTAGGAAGTGACATTGTCATTTTACAAGCACTTTTTTCCTATGCATTTGCTTTTGTGCAATGTGGTCAAACTTTTGCATGTCTGTAATGAACGAGGAACATGCATGGCATAAATCTATGCTGTTCCAGCAGCAAACATTTGGGCAGTGTTGTGTGAGGCTTTCTACAGCTGCTTCTACGTGTTGCAGTCTTGTACATTGAGACCCTGGTGTAATTAACCTATGATACAACAATAAAGTGATTGATTTATTATATGATAAAAAATGAAATTAAATTTGTATTCATTCTTACAAGAGGGGGAATATCCATACACAAAAAAAGATATGTGTAAAATAGCTTGAATGCGCTGCCACCGTACACGCAGACTGGGCACGAGAGCTACGCACGAAGTCAAAATTAAGCATAATACAATCTCCCTGCGGTGATCGACTTGCACCGAACGAAACATTGATACGCTTCCGATAACATCGAGCGCGCATACGATCAGCTGTTTTAGCTGAGCGCTTGCTGTCCGCCCCGCTCAGACCGGCATATGCTAGCAAATGCCACACAACCGCTTAGCGGGGACGATATAATTGCGCTTGCGCACGACGCTCATACCGGCAGCGGAACGAAGACCGCATCCCTCGCTCCGCTACAAAGCCGACTGAGCGGAGCGTGATAGCGGTGACTACTTGGCCTCGTCGTCGTTTTGCAGCCGAGTTGATAGCGCGTCGCTCGCGTCTCGGCAAGACGCGCTTATCAAATGCGAAATCTACGCAGTTCCCTGCAGTATCTCGGAGCATGAAATCTGAGCGGCGCGGAGCGTAAACAGCGTTCTTCTAAAACTGTCTATATAGTCTGTACCGGTGCTCGCATGTAGTTGCAGCGCGCAGCTTCAGAAATACGCCGGCATGTAGGCCAACTGAGAAGGCAACTTTGGTCATGTGCGCATGCACCCGTAGTAGACTCGCTCTTGCCTTCACGCAGCTGACACGCGTGGACGACTGTTTTCAGCGTTTACAAATAATGCCGGAGCCATGCAGAAGAGAGGGCTTCCTTGGCAACTCATCGCGACGTCTTTCCTACTTCATTGATGGCTCACCATACCAATCTACTTGCATCGATCTTTCATGAAGATACACTTTATCGAATACCTGTGGTTTGGTGTCGCCTCGTGCCTTCATAAATGCGTGCATTAGCTAACATGCGTCGACGCCGCGACGCATTTCGCAGTGCCCATCTAATCGCGGGCGCCATATTGGGGCTCCGTCGTTAGTGTCGATCTGCTAGTCAATCGTGCACACAGCATTGCTGTCGGTGTTGTAAGGCAGCAAACAGGCTTGCTGTCGTTGCAAACAGCATTGCTGTCGATGTCGGAAGGCAGCAAACAGGAATGCTGTCGTTGCAAACAGCATTGCTGTCGGTGTCGGAAGGCAGCAAACAGGCATGCTGTCGTTGCAAACAGCATTGCTGTCGGTGTCGGAAGTCAGCAAACAGGCATGCTGTCGTTGCAAACAGCATTGCTGTCGGTGTCGGAAGGCTGCAAACAGACATGCTGTCGTTGCAAACAGCATTTCTGTCGGTGTCGGAAGGCAGCAAACAGGAATTCTGTCGTTGCAAACAAGAATCTTGTCGTTGCCGACAAGAATGCTGTCGTTCCGACAAGAACGCTTTGACGGATTTTTTGACTGGGCCCCCTTCCTCTTCTTGTCTCATCTCCTCTCCTTCCTTCTCCCCCTCCTCTCCTTGTCACCTCTCCTCTCCTATCGGCATTCCTCCTCTCCTCTCCGACGCTCCTCTCCTCTCCGGATTGCGCCACGAATGGCAACACCTGCGGCTCCACGCGCGATAATGCGAAGCAGCTTAGGTTAGAGGCGCGACGGTAGGCGCCCCAGAGGCACCGGCAACAGTCACCAACGCCGCGAGCTTTCGGTGCGAACGCGGGCAAAACGCCGACGGCGTCGACAACAGTTCTGCGCATTGCTGGTGCTGCTGTATGTCCAAGTTTATACAGCTGATAAAAATACTACCGTTACTCCGTATACCTCTTTACTAATTTGCTATCACAATTGCTGCTTCGACTTTCGGGTGAAACTGTGACAAATTTACGAATGATCATCCCCAAACACTGAATTCCTTTCGGGCAAAAGCGCTTGACTGAAGCAATCGAAATCGCTCACGAAAATATAAAAATCGCAAGGAGAGCTGCTTGCCAATCACTTCACGCAGCAATCTTTACAAAACGTCGTTGCCTGGCATTATAATGTAGTTAATGTAAACCACAATAACCAAAAGAGCAAAGAGAGACAGTCTTGGAAGTCCGTTCTTTACTGTGCTCGTTACACTTTTTAAATAAAGGAGTAAATTATAAAAAGCAGTGCACAAGGAAGTGTGATACATTTCCCTATCTTACAACCCATTGTTCGTGCGCATTATCATGTGCGTTGGGAAGATTTCCGTGTCCATACTAGACCTGTCGGGCCTTTTGACCTTGTCTGTTGTCGTTCAGCTTCACCGGCTCCGAGTGTACGCTCTCACTGCAAAATTATTGGAATAAAATGTCGCAGTTTCACTCGAAAGGCGAAGCAACAATTGCAATAAGAAATTAGTAGAGAGCTTGCTATACGGAGTAAGGATAGTATTTTTATAAACTGTGTAAATTTGGACATGTAGCATCCCCAGCAACGCACAAAACTGTTGTCGACGCCGTCGGCGCTTTGCCCACGTTTGCACCGAACGCGCGCGGCGTTGGTGACTGTTGCCGGTACCTCTGGCGGCAGCTCGGAGGTTTTCGAAGAGATCAGAACGGGACACGTCGGCGTTTTGCCCGCGTTCGCACCAAACGCGTGCGGCGTTGGTGACTTGCCGGTGCCTCTGGCAGCGGTTCGGAGGTTTTCGAGGAGATCAGAACGAGACACACGTCGAGCAGCGTCGAAAGTCTTTACCGTAACCTCCTCACCTCACAACGTTTTATTGCGATAGAAATTATATGGACACTCAAAGAGGATTTCTGTCGTCGCCGTCGCCGTGAGGTTCCATGTGACGTCAACGGCGATAAAATGGTCGCCGCGCGCCGGACGCTATATGTGCGAGTGGAAGGGCGCGAGGGACTCGAGCTTTCACGGGAGTGAACGCACGGCGGAGAACAAACGCGCGTTCGGTGCCGTGCTCCCTGAAGGGCTGCAGAATTAAGCGTCTCTTTTCTCCTTACAATCACTATATATATATATATATATATATATATATATATATATTGCAAACGCAACTTCTTCCGTCGCGCGAAAGGCCGTGGAGGGACGGGAGGGAGGGGAGACGACGTTTAGCAGCGGCACCAAATGCGTATTTTATAAAAACGTTGCGAGGCGAGAAGGTGGTAATGATTTCTGACGCTCCTCGACGAATTTCCCGTTCTGACCTCATCGAAAACCTCCGTGCCGCCCCCAGAGGCCCTGGCAACAGTCACCAACGCCGCGCGAGTTCGGTGCGAACGCAGTCAAAATGGCGACGGCGTCGGTAACAGTTCTGCGCGTTGCTGCTGCATGTCCAAGTTTATACAGCTTATAAAACTACTATCCTCTCTCCGTATAGATAAAACCCGGCTCACCACCCTCGGCCTTCAATAAAGATAGTTATCTATCTATCTAGTCCGTATAGCTCCCTACTAAGTTGCTGTCGCAATTGATGCTTCGCTTTCGGGTGAAACTGCGACATTTTTTAACACGAAAGTGTTTTATGCCGGGGTCCACCAAGACTTCACTGACGTATTTCCGTCACGGAAATACGTCATAGAACATAATACAAAGAAAGAAACCAGAAGAAAAAGTTCCACAAACATGCAAAATTTGGAAATCGAACCCACGACCTCTCGGTCCGCGACGATAGATCGCCGAGCGTTTAACCCATTGCGCCACAAACGCATTTGCAGAGAGCTACACAGACGCGCCTTATATATCTAACACTCCTCCGTGTACCCGCGCTCTTGCTCGGGGCGGTGCCGCCGCCTACGAGCAGAAAAGAGAAGTACTGCATTATGACACTAACGCGCACCGACAGTGAACGCTTCGGTGGTCTCAGCACTACGACGCCTCGATGCCAGCATTCGAAGGGACGCTGGCATCAAGAAGCACTACCAACGCCACCTAGGTGGCGTTCACCGTACTCAGCACAGCGGAGCGTGGCCTCCGCAATTAGCTCTGAAAATGTTTCTGAAGTTGATCGCGGAGGCTGCAATTACGACGCGCTGTACGCGCTGATTTGACTCGGTGACGATTCAGTTACGTGCTTTGTCTTGCGCGTTGTATTAGTGTGTCAGTTACGTGCTTCGTCTTTCGCGTTGTGCTAGCGTGTGCAGCGTAGTGCAGCTTCCATATGCACGACGGTTGCTCATGGTCATCGACGTTGGTAGTCGTGATGGAGGAGACGTGCCACCAGGCGTCAGCGTGGGTGCATCAACGCCTAAGGGCGCTTTAGCCACAAAACACCAATAGACATTATATATCAATGTGCAATAAACATTACACTACTTCTGTGAAGACACGTTTCACTTTCGTGTTCTATACCGATTCCTATATAAGAGGGATCAACCACATTTTTTTTATATAAGTACGCATTTGGTGCCGCAGCTAAACATCGCCTCTCCTCCCTCGCGCACCCCCCCCCCCCCCCCCGGCCTCTCGCGCGACGGAAGAAGTCGCGTTTGGTCTCCACCCTGCGTTCGCTCCCCGTGAAAGCGCGCGTCGTTGGCGCGTTTTCGCTCGCACATACAGCATGCGGCGCGCGGCGATGATTTCAGCGCCGTTGGAGTTCATACGGAACCTCACGGCGACAGCAACGACGACGCCGATGGCAGAAATCCGCTTTGAGTGTCCACATAATTGCTATCGCAATAAAATGCGCTAGTTCGATGAGGCTACTATCCATCGGTCAAGCTGGTGAAGGAAAAAGCCAGTCCGATTGTAGCATGTGAGCCCTGTCGTGCACAAAGCAAAGGCTGCGCATACGCACTACAGTTGCATGTAGCTGTGGTCTGCTACGTGGCGTAGATACCGAATCCACCATTGGGCGCCGCCCCAGCTCCATTGGCGAAGCGCGCTGCGGCTCGCTGAGGACAACCGCATTTGGCTTACGTTTGGCGTGAAGTAGGCACGGAGTCGGAAGTAGTGGAGTCTAATTTAGCGTCTAAAATAAAGTTTAAACTGCGCGGAACGGGGTCATTTAGAAGGCGGAGCGTTGTGGGAAAGTCCCACTCTGCGGTTAAGTTCGCACCGCAAGGCATTCAAGAAGAAGCCGAAAAAACGCGAAGGCCGTGTTTGATTGCCTATAACTACGCTTCTACTGAACGCATTGAAGTACCTTTTGCGACCAAGTATTTCTGAAATAGCCTATTTTAGCTTGAAGTGCATTCCTCCCCTTCGATGAAAAGTGCTTCAGGGCCCAAGACGTTGTCTATACATGACTGTTCCGTTTGTAAGTTTGGCCGCATATAACGGTTTGGAGCACTTATTAAGGGATACTTACAAAGACACTAATTGATCCACACACAACTTACTTCGCCAGAACATTGGTCAAAGTTCCCTGCCTTAACTCGGCATTTTCGCTAAATTTGATCTCGGTCGCGTTCACAGTTTTCTCAGGACAGCGGCCTAAATTATGCTTATCTTGCAAAACACATTTATGAAGCTCCGGATCGCTTGCATACGTCAATCACTGCAAAAGGCCGTAAGTAGGCCGCGCACTCAGAAGTTTTCCAGCATGATACCCATAACGTGCCCCTTATTCTTGACAAATATCAACAAGGTCTAGTTCGCCGAGGACACCTGAGAAACCAACTCCAAACCTCGTATGCCACATGAGAATGGAATACAAAACGCGACGGTTTAGTATTTGTTAGCAAGCCTTCTCAATAGCCCAGGAAGGTGAAGAATATTCTGTCATAAGTTTCACTTACCATCGCTCCCTTTAGGAGAAATATAAACCTTGCGTAGCCTCCACTTATGTCGAGACATTAGGAAGCATCACTGATGCATCCGTATGACACATTAATTAGCCGAATAAAAATTTTTTACAAATGTTTCATACATTAGGTGCAAAGCTGTGGAGGCTAGAGATATATTTTGCAGTGGCTTCGATCGCCCTTAGAAATAGTTCGGTGTTTAGTGGCCGATTTCTGTGAAAATGTAATTTATGCTCAGTCCTGAACGGTAAAATGAATTTACCCTTATAAACAAACAAAACCATGTAATCGTATGGCTGCTAACACGTTGATTTAGATCAATGTGCTTTTCCTTGTTCTTTATTTTTAGAGCCCGTCACGGCAGCGTGACGTGCTAGCTCGCGCTAGCAAACGCCGTTGGCGTGCAGCGAAGCAAAGGCGGAACGCGCGGAGTGATAAATTTTGGTGAAAGTACTTCTTGCGTAGCTTCCACACCGTTGAACCTGATGTATAAAACAGAGCACAGATGGAAGTAAAGCATGAACTTCAAGTTAAGATGCGTTTCCGAATGTGGGGGCGAGTGCACTTCCCAATACAGGGGCGAGTGTCACACTTTGACTGGGCACGTTGTTAAGCACGTTCTCGGTCACGGCCGCTATTACCTTTACGAAGCCAACTTATTCTTTGGCGTCTTCGGCATGCTAGTCTTTGTGACTCTTCGCAAACGTCATACGTAAAGTTGTTTCATTTGATTAGATTTTGTCATTCATGATTGCTTGATTTACTTGTGTATATATAGCTCTTGCAAAAAACTGTAAAAATTGAGTCCGTACTTTTCATGTTGGTCTCTCTTACTCTGCCGTAAAATTTGAAGAAGCCTATTTTGGGCTTCTGATTTGTACAAAACGCCCCACCGAGAATGGTTTAGGAAACGGTAACCCACACAAGTCATTTACAAACGTGGTTCCAGTAGGGGTGGGTGACTATAGTGTTTTTAGTCGCGTTATAGCATCTTCGCTGTAGAATGAAC
This sequence comes from Dermacentor silvarum, assembly GCF_013339745.2. Classification (NCBI taxonomy): domain Eukaryota; kingdom Metazoa; phylum Arthropoda; class Arachnida; order Ixodida; family Ixodidae; genus Dermacentor; species Dermacentor silvarum. Next base: position 54,106,667 of record NC_051158.1, on the reverse strand, counting down.
TGCAATAACGCAGTCGGTCACTTGCACATAAACAGTGCCACCAGAGCATGAGCTGTTTCGCTCTGTTTTACGAAACGTGTTTAGGACACATATGTGGGTTAACATTAGGTTGCGCCGCCAAATGTACAGAGTTCTAGTAAAGATGTTAAAAAATTATAGCTGCATTTCTTGTAAAAACCCAGCATAACTCCAGGCTCACATTTCACAGAAACTCGAAGTAGTTAGGTTTGCGCGTAGTATGTACAGTCTGTTTCACACTTAGGGTAAATCTCGGAACGCATTGCATCGCGATGCGGCGAGCGCTGGAGTCGGGTGCCGGCATGAGCTCGCGCAGGCGCAGACGCTCGAAGAATGTTATCATCTATTGTACCACGCTTCCCGACCATGCGGCTAGCGCGCGCCGCCGTAGCAGTCGACGTGGCTCAAGATAACGCGCTTCGATCGTCTGCGCCTGCGCGAGCTGCTGCCGGCACCCGACTCCAGAGCTCGCCTAATCACGATGCAATGCGTTCCGGGATTTCCCCTAAGTGTGAAACAGACTGCACATACCTGCATGTTGCTGGTGACCGTATGTGCGTCTCTACACGTGCAGGCACGAGCACGCATTCGGGCTTCTGTTTGTGCGTGTATACAGATGTGTATTGATGAACATGTCTGCTTCTGCCAGTGCCTTCTTTTCTTCGAAATTTCCATTAACTGCTGCGCCTGCGCATTTCATTGACTTCGACGGACTAACTCGATCACGCCTGTTCTTAAGAGGTAAATGGGAACGTGGTAGCACAGTGGCTATGGTGTTGGGCTGCTGAGCACTAGGTCGCGGGATCGAATCCCGGCCACGGCGGCCGCATTTCGATGGGGGCGAAATGCGGCCGAAAAACACCCGTGTACTTAGATTTAGGTGCACGTTAAAGAACCCCAGGTGGTCCAAATTTCCTGAGTCCCCCACTACGGCGTGACTCATAATCAGATCGTGGTTTTGGCACGTAAAACCCTATAGTTTAAATTATTTAATTTAATTATCTGGGCAATACTTCGTCGTAGAGAAACATCTATAGTCACGTGCCTTCTATTGGACTTCCCGAAGCATCGATAGCCAAAGAGGTTCCGCAACTTTCCGCAAGCCGTCGAGTGAAGAGTGGTTATATAAAGTGGTCGCGTTCGACGCACATTCCATCTCGCGAATTCCGTGTAGTCCAGGAATGAGCTCTGCGGGTCACGTGAGTGAAACCAGGCAAAAGAAAAGAGAAGGGCTCTTCCACTGCGCCCGTTTAATCAGCCTACGTGCGATAGCGAGTGACTCGCAGCTTCACTAATCAATTATGACGACGCGATGAGAGAGCACTCCTACTCTACAGTCCTCAGGAACACGCGACAGGCCCCTGTTACTTAAAGACGACTCTTGGCTGCAACGTACCGGGGTGGCGATTCTTTCTTCTGTCTATAGAGCAACGTTTGCAGAGATCGGTAAAGCAATTTACTTATATTACTTGGAGGTAATTAGGGGTAGGTAAGATCGGCTTCTTTTAACAGCGGAGCTGTTTAAGCCGGCCCTAATGTGTGCCGCCTGCCATTGCGTCCTAGCAACCACCTCGTGGAGCGTCGAGCTCTATGCTCGGGAGAGAGAAAGAGAAAAAGAGATCGAGAGAGAGTGCCCGCGTCGTGCTCTATGCTCGGGAGAGAGAAAAAAGAAAATGAGAGCAAGAGAGAGAAAGAGAAGCAAATTGTAGCAGCACCAACGAGGCAACGCGCAGAGGTGCTGCCGACGCCATCCGCGCTTCTCCGGTCCACCGCGCTAGCGTCGAACGCTCGCGGTGTCCGTGATAGGGTGCCTCGATGCCAGCGCCGCCGTTTAGGGTGGTGCCATCCTTTGACCGCCCCCGCGCCGGCGCTTTCTCGCTGCGATGCCATCTTGAATCACAGCGAGCCGATGCGATTGCTTGGTGCCGGTGCTTAGTTCGAGACACAGTGCGCGTGGATGCTTCGCTGACGCTTCTACTTGCTGGACAGTGTTCAGCCGCATGAATGGCAAGCTTGTCAAGTGCATCGAGTCGACATGACGGGCTTTTGTGTTCCCAAGTGCACCGGATCCACGCGTAAAGGGCTTCGTTGTTTATGCTTCCCCCGGGACCCAGAGCGAAGGAAGACATGGGAAGCTCAAGTAAAGCGGTATCACTGGAAGGCAACGGATAGCTCCTACATTTGCAAGGTAAGTGTCAAGAAAGTTTAGACTATCGCACCGTGTTTTTCATTTAAATAAGAAAGTATTCTCTGATCCTCGCTCACGTACCTACGTTCGCTCACGAACTAAGCACTGCACCGATGCTGTCTGAGTAGCCTATGGTTTGCGAGTGAGCGTCGCATAGGCTTTTGCCGTTTTTATCGGCGCAGTCTATGCGAGTAGTACCCTTATTTTAAGGACTGACGAAAATGCTTCGCCGCGAAATAGTCTTACATTAGCTACAAATCGTCATGTAAACCACCTATTTTACTTTTCCACGGGAAGGTTTCTGGTTTGGGGCCGGGGCAGCTGTCGGGCCGATGCCCAACGGAACCGCGTGTGTCTCTTGTTTCTTTTTTCCCCCTCAGTTTCTTTTTTCGCTACTGGTTATTTGGGACTAAAGAACGCAGTGCTTCTTCTTGGGAGAGCGGCTGTTGTGTACGTGGCGAGTGAAGCATTGTGATTTTCTCTGATTTCTCAGCAGATATCTTGCGGATCTCAGGTTGTTACGTTATATAGATAACGTAACACCCTGAGATAGAGTTAGACGAATATATTTGTAGCGTGGTGCTCGTAAACCGATGGTCATTCGTGCTCATTCCCGATCGTAATGGGTACTGTGACGGTCTTTAAATGCCTGTGCACGGTATGCCCAGGTGTAGTAGAGTTAAGGGGCATCATGGGACCAAAATGTTTCGGCGCTTTCTGGCATGGTGTCTGTTGTAGCCTGTGCATTTCTTCGAAACGTGTGAAGCGAGGTAATACAACATTACTTCTGCGAAAATTTATTTTTAAGCACTGTAATGGGTTCCTGTATTTACAAGGCAACTTTTCATATCAATAATCACTTTTGTTGTTTTACTTGTACTTAGAAGCACTTTGAAGAGGCCCAGTACGAGGGAAATCGACAGGATTGGCGCCGTTTGTTAAAGTAAACAGCCCCACATCATCATGGACTATATTTTCGAAGTGAAAATTTGACTGTCTTAGTTTCATTTACGGTTTTTGTACGCGATATGTATGCAGTGTTGTTTATGTTTTCAATGTAGTTATCAGTGTTCTAATGGTTATTTATAAAATGTTCAGTACTCGCCATCGATGTGTTTGGCCGATGCGATGTATTCGATGGTAGCTGATGTATTCTGGCAGGATATCTTGATTAATATTACCCGCGGTTGCGTTTTCTTGTTTGTAATATTCTTGTTTTCGATTTATATTGTGTGTAATAAGGTTGATGTACTCACTTGAACCCTCCCCCCCCCATGTAAAGAATAAATTTAAAAAACTCTCCCTATCCCGAATTGTGTGTGTCGAGCCTACCTTGCGAATTTTTTTTTTTATCTCGTCTTTCAACATAACCTTCAGGCGCCACAAAGTACATATTTTTCATGTACTTATCTCTTTCATGATTGACTGTACTAGACATTACTAAGGAAAGGTATTTTGTGCATCGTTAGGTTTCTTGTATGTACTACGCAAGATTGACACAGACAAGTTACGCTACATTTTCATCTACAGCACTAACTAAACCGTATTTTCACATCGCAGTTATTTTTACACCAGCTTAATCCTGTCAGCACACAGTTTTCTGGGCAAAAAAAGCATAATTGCGCGTAGATATTGTCAACTAATTGCAACGAACACGAAGAGCACGCGCAACGCAAGGGAAACTAACCGCCGTGCGCGAGTGGCTGGCTACGGTAAAGGAGGCGTGACGTGTAAACTAATATACAACGGCGAGAAAGAAAAACTTCCACACACAGGGGGTCGCAAACCTTATATACCAAGCATCGAAGCGCAAAAAAAATAGTGCGTATTTCAAACACACACACGTCATATTAAATGTAATCGAATTAGGCAACTTGGGGCATGTTCCCGGCGCCATACATTTACGTCTTCGACCTTCCACGAGTTAACGGCTAATCGTTATAAAGATGTGCAGATGCGATACCGATAAAAAAATCCTCATCAAGGCAAAGCAATTGGAAGTGCGCCGCGATTAACACTATTTATGAACGCAAGCGTAGCTGAGTCTGAGCTCGTGTGATTCAATATGGCGGCGCCAGCGGGGTTGTCTCCACCCTGAACGGCGGCGCTGGCATCGAGGCACCCTAGTCCGTGACTGCAGCAGGCGCCTCTGGTGGCGGCTTGGCCAAGCTCCCTCCAGCTGCGCACTGCTGCGCATGTGCCGTGACGTCATCCCGACGTGTCATCTGCTGCGCGCCGCCCGTACCCTGTGCGTAGCTTTCGCCCCACTTCCCCTACGTGGGCTCGGACTGCAAGTGCTTCGCGAGGCGTTCCTCGATGCCACGGACCACGAGAAAATGCTTATACACTTCGTATAACTTAGCATCACTTGGCATTAGTTCGTGTACCTTATTATCACTTGGTATAGCCAGGGCCAACTAGGAACCGATGAGCTCCGCTGTGTCTTTAGCCTTGCGCCACTATAGTGCAAGCTACCCCAAGTTTCCCCGTCTACGACGCCGCGTGTCAAAGCTTGATCGATCGCTTTATTGATTTAGTTGGTTGGCAACAACTACAGTGTGTCACCAGCTTATCCACTTAGTTTAATTATTGTATAAATCAAGGATGCCGAAAGGTGTTGTGAATTTTTTCGGCTATCTATAGTAGTTCTCTTGCGAGAACAGGGCACTCACTTCCAAGCAAATTAAGGCCCGAAACTTTAGATATGTCACTTTCCGCGTTGCTCCAATTGAACACCCGGTAGAAGTGGTCGTCTACGTATGAACAGAACCGACAGTACATTACGAGCGAAAACACGAAAAAGTGAATCCCACTCACTCGGTGGCGTCGGTCGAGCGATATTAGGTCATTACAGGAGACTGCAGCACGCATCGCGTATGCCAATCCTTCCTGAAACCGCTAACGGCAACGCTGTCGAAATTAAATTTGGGTTCTTGCCGGGCAACCGGACCGAACGACTGGGCTTGGGATATATGCTGCCAACATGCGCACGTACTCCGTTGTTTGTACTACGTCAAGGCCACTGAACTGAGGCAGGCAGCGTGGGTGGGAATTTCGTCACCAGTTTCGCAGAAGAATAATTATTTCCAAAGTAGTCTCAACAGAAACTTTTAGCGATGCAGAAGCTACGAGGGCAATAGTAGTGCGTTGCTGTACTCTTCAGCACAGCTTGAAATTGGATGAAATATTTTTATGACAATTGTAGTGGACATGTCGCGTCTATGCCACTCGTAAATTGTCCTTCGTTGCTACAGCATAAAGTCGAATACATTAAAATGTAGATTGAATTTTGACCTGATGAAAAAGAAGCTTTCTCGTAAAATTATCTCTAAAATATATACCCTTCTCCGGTAACAATTTACCACTTGATGACGAGGACGGACATACTGATTCCTAAGGTTATCATGATGATTTTACTGAAGTGAGCATCCTCTGAGCATATATATATGCCAACGTTATATAAAACTACCAGTGAAGCGGCTAATACAACCATTTTATGCTCACCAATCATGCAGATAATATTTGTATTTGTCATTATACTAGCTTTTTCCACATAAAATCTGTACATACAAGGTCTGCTCACAGGCTTCCTTAAAGCACATCGGTCAGTTATTGAATGGTGAACTACATTTAACAGATTTTTTACTTTACCTTCTTTCATTTGGTCACTACGTAGGTGCGTATGCCCGTTCTTTAAAAAGTAATCGAGAATGGACATATCGGCACGATTCCTGCAGAGAGCATGAACGTTCTATGTAGGCTATCACATGTATCTCTAAAGCACACCGATTTGGTATGAGAATGATTAATTCTGTGATTTACATTATTTTTCTTTTCTAACAGTGGAGCTTTTTAAGCCGGCCGTAATTTTTGCCGCGAGCCGCAAAACTGGAGGCCGATCCTGGCGGCAGTGCAAAAAGGGTCCAAGTGCATTCTTCTTCTTTCTGGGGCAATGGCACGTACCCCTGTGAACTAGCGATGCAGAGCCTGGCTAAGTGTAGCTAAGCATGGTTGGGACTACTTAGCCAGTCATCGATAGCGAATCGACTGCCAATCAATAGCTAATCAATTATCTATCAATAATCAATAAATCCCGGAAAAAAGCCGATTCAGCTTTCTATTGACAGGCACAGATGGTTGTCAGCAAGTCTAATGAGATAGCATGATAGACGCGAATAGCGGTGCATATTCCGGAAAGCACGCGAGCACCAGCAATTACTTTGGTATGTACGACGAGTCATGTTTAAATGCCGACAATGACTGTGCTCGCCGCTATCGTGGTGCTTCGAGCGCTGCTGATCTTTTAAGAGCAGATGCACGCGTAATAATTTGTTAAACGTGTGACTCACAGTCTTTGTACTATCTTGTTCTTCACCGTCACTACTTCGTGACACTAGACAACGCATTTATGTTGACATAACCAAAGCAGGTCGAGTCTGCTTGTTGGACTGGATTCGGCTTCTCGAGTTCGTGTAAACACCATCAGGTCGTGTTGAGCGAGCAGCAAGTCAAGCTGAAGATGACAGACTACATGCGGCGTGTTGACCCAGCCCGATTCAATTGCAGTGCCCATGTAAGCGCCGACGCGTAGGGTCAACCGGTGCTGTAACTTGGCGAGGCCATTGAGATGTCATGGTTCCTAATGCGCAGGCTGCTGTGGGAATAGTATCGTGGCATGAAAAAGACAGGCACCCTGCAGATGCAACCTTGTAGATGTCATCATGGGAGTCACGAAATAGATCTGTTGCACGTGGCGGCGGAAACAGGACGTTTTAGCTGTTCGAAAGTATTGATGTCTACGCTCGACGCTGCGTGCCACCATTGTTCAGACTTGTCGAAAAGGCGTTTATGCGCACGCAATCACGTTAGGCTCGGTCAGCCCTATTTGTTACTCGACCTTTTAATGTCGTGTTCATGTAAACGTGGAACTCCCGTAACACCGCCAATCTTTCATCCGCCCTTTGCTATATAGTCTACACTGGTAGTCCATTCAGGTTCCCTCCACTGTTCTTTAATCAGAAGAACTCAGTTAGGCAATTTCCGCGTTTATCTCACGATGAATAGTGGTACACACTACGACGTAACATGTTCTACCGTTCCTGAGCCATTTCAACATGCTAGGCATGTGTCCTTGTCCCCTGAAAGTTCTTTCCTTTTTTTTGATGTCAACACGCATTATCAGACCCTCTTTTCTGGCTTCGAATAATAAGCCACCGCCACGCCATTTGTGAGCAGCAGAAACGACACGGTATAGTATCCAAAAATTTAGCCCGGTGCTACCTGCATTCAATGTGCATATTGTTACGACTGCCCTGAACGATGCAGTCGCTATAATCCTGGTCAAAAATAGATACGTCAACCTTATATTGCGATGCTTTTTCCTTCATCCTCGCCCATTTATCAGTTTTTATCAGGCACCCAAAACTCAATACACGACCGTTTTCGAATTCTGCTTCCATTCGCATGCAACAGCCGCCGCCAGCTAAGAATCTAACACATAAGAGCCGCGCACCCTGCGACAAAAAAGCCGGTCTTGCTGTGCCCGAGCTATTTGTCTGTAAGCAGAAGGCCGTGCCAGCCAAGTTCGTCGTTACCCGACGAGCCGTCGAGTAAGCCGAACCATTTGCTTCCGGGTAACTCCTTGCTTGTTTGCGTAGCAAACAGGACGCCCGCATTATTGAATTTATTCCTGTGATGTTCCTAGAAATTCGACAAGACGTAAAACACTTACTTTTAAAGACGTAAGCTACTGCATTCACTGAGATGCGCGAGAGAAGATATAATTAGAACACGCAAGGGTAACACGGTGCGAGCGTTCCATGTTTGTCCGTGTAATTTTCAGCAGTGTTTACGGGGTATTCTTACAACGCTCACATTCATGATATGCTACACACGTACGCCGAAGGTAACGCATATCAAAAGTGAATGTACGACACGTTCTCATGTGGTGTAGCACGGTACTGGATAGCCCTTACTGGGCGCAAGTAAGGAACAGTCGAGAACACTAAAGCTATTCCACTTACCCGCATTAGTCGACTTCCTGCTCAACCCTCCTGTCCTGCCTGTCATTACAGATTGTTCTTTTTATTTTTGATGATCACGAAACACATAAATAGATTTACAAAGCGCAGTCTAGAGAAATAAAAAGGAACATCACCGAGCACTCTAGCAAAGCGGCAGTTGATCACTGCCTTGTGTGAGAACGGAAACATTTGAAACCTTGGGCTGTCCTTGGAACCTTTATGGTTATAAGGAGCATGTTGACGCCACTTTGTGGCGTTTGAGCTTACATTGGTTTAAAATGTTCTGAGAGAGAGAGAGAGAGAAACGGGGAGGGTAAGGCAGGGAGGTTAACCCTAAAAGGTTTGCTGCCCTGCACTGGGGGAAGCGTAAGAGGAAATGAAAGGCGGAAAGAATAGGGGAGAGAAAAAGCAGTCATGAAAAAAATTGAGGAGGTCCGAAACGTCCGTGAGAACTACAGTCTGTCACATAATCCACTCGAACGCAAGAAGAGTGCCTTAACTAACATGTTATGTGACGTAGAGCACTGCAAGGGCTCAGGCTTACCCGAAAGCCCGGGCCCGGCCAGGCCCGTGGGCCGGGCCGGGCCGGGTAGAACAGTTTCTTCACGGGCTCGGGCCGGGCTCGGGCACGGCGTGTGCTTTTTGACCCGGGCCGGGCTCGGGTTTTTTGACGCGGGTCCGGGCCGGGCTCGGGCTTTCTGGTGGTGTGCATGTAACGTGCAGCGAGTTATTCTCGGGCGTCTCAACTCTGAAAAACATTATTTTTCGGTCTCGGGCCGGGTTCGGGCCGGTTTCGAGTCGGACTCAGGCCGGGCTCGGGCCTAAGATAAAGGGGTGGCGGGCCGGGCCGGGCGGGTAACGTAGATTATTTCCGGGCCCGGGCCGGGCCCGGGTCTCGCCAAAAAAGTTTTGATCGGGCTCGGGCAGGCCGCCCAACGTAAAAACGGGCCCGGGCCGGGCCCGGGCTGAAAAAATCGGCCCGTGCAGTGCTCTAATGTGACGACTGTATAAGGCCGGCGTTTCAGGACTGTCTGCTCCGAAAGTGGCCGGTCTTCAAGACGCACCAGCTCGGTCGCGAGTGACTGCCTGTGTCAGTTGTATCGGGGACAATGACAAAGAACGAGTTCGATAGTTTCCTTGTCGCCGCAGTGGCCACACGCAGCACTATCATCCCACCCGATGCGGAAAGTAAACAACTCCGTAAATGCGACGCCAAGCCACAACCAGAAACGTACCGTTGTTTCGGGTCAGGATAGTCCAGGCGGAGGTCGAAGTCGAAGACAGGGGTCCAGTCGATGCAGACATTTGTGCTGCAAACTAGGTGTGTTCCATAACGATTGTGGGGCATCGTTTGCAAGAACTCGAAGTTTCGCTGCTACATCTGTTCTCGACAGCGGGATTGCTTCCTGCACGAAAACGTTGTGACCATCATCACTGCTCTTGCCACGTGAGAGTTTAAAACATGCCACTACGATACTTTGCAGTATCACATAAATGTTATAAATGAACATTCTCTGAGAGTAAACTTTGATTTTTTCATTCAAACAGACTTGAATGATGAAATAAGTATTAAACTAGTGCTGAATTAATTTAAATGAAATTTGCTGCATTGAAGAAAAACAAAACTGAAATATACATTGTGTAGTAGGCCAATTATTGATTCCTGAACTCATAGTTTCTAAAAAAATTCCGAAAATTTAGTAAGCCTAGATAAACGCAGCCAAATATGCACAAAAATCCCGCTGTACGAGAACAGGTTTTACTAGTTCAGAAGAATACATACTTTCAAATATCTGAAACGGAGAAACTTTATATATCAGTTTAGAGCTTATGCAAAATTATTACAGTGTTTCCGTGTGCATTGCACAAGTCATACTCCGCAAACTAGCCACATATTTCAGAGTGCTAATATTGAAATAATCTTGTCTGGCATAGACCAGCCAATATGTGCAGCTTTGTGGAATTTTCAACAATCGTGAAATTTTTAATCCCTAATTAGAGTTGAGAGATGCTGAAGCTTTCATAAAATTTGATATTTTCAACAAATAAGAAAAGAATGTGCAAAGCAATGAAAGAAGAAAAAAATGGGAAAAGCAAAAAGATAAAAAGCTATGCGTGTGCATAGCCAGCAGCATTCATTGTACAGTAAAGATGGCCGCAGAGCTCAGTTGTCTTTAAAAAGAGCATAAGGAATCTTGTTACTTCCTCTGGCGGAGAAGGTCAAATTCACTGTTCAAATATCTTTCTTTCGTAAAAACTTTGACCTCAAGCCGGCTCACGGTATCACGCAAGACGGTTTTTCGTCATAAAAGCAGAGTTGTGAATATGTACTACTGGTCTCGTAGCAATTATAGAAACAGGCTCCATTCATGACAGTAGTTCGTGTAATATATGTGCCCGAACACACACTTATTAATCTCAACGTTTTTTTTTTTTGCAGACAATCCCTTGTAAATACTACAACTAGCTTAGTGAGCTTAACTAGCTGGTGAAGAGATAGCACAATTATGAATGCGTAGTTATCTTGTTCAATGTATAGTGGTTCAATTAGCTGAGCCCCCAAAGTTGCATCCCTTCGACGTCACCGAATGGCTGAACTCTGGCATGGAAATTACCATGTCATCAAATAAACGGGATTTGCACCCAAACACTTCTGAAATGTTCCGTTTGCCATTCCAGCATTTCCATGATTTTTTCATGTAAGTCTTGTAGAAATCGCATAAGTTTCATAAAATTTGCATGCAGAAGACGGGGAAGAATTGGAGTGCATATGGGACGTTTCATTAGGGAACACAACAATACCACTATGAGAAACGCCGTAACGGCGGATGCCGAAATCGCAGTGAATACTTGTTTTCTTTTTAGGAGTGTATTCTGCAGCCGAACAGCGGCACATGGACGCTGTTCGGCTGTGTGTGTGTGCATGTGTGTGTTTTGCCACGTACGTGCAAAACAGCGCCTGGCAGCTCAAGCTGGGATTTCAACCCCTGACTTGGTCCTCAGCAGCGGAGTGCGATAGGTGATGTGTAGAATGTAGCGCCTAAAACGTGTTCTTGCCTCCCAAAATTATTTCCGGCGCTTGAAATTATTAAAAACGCGGCTTTCGAGATCGGCATTAGTCGTTCATAGAGAATTTTTGCATTTTTTGCAGGGACATGTATTTGGACACCACGTCTAGCTACCTTACCACAGGATGACGCCGAGTACACCTCAAAGGAAAAACCTAATGTGCATTTCTGGTGGATTCATCTAGAATAATGTAGTGCCCATGTCATGAAGGAACTACTTAGGTTTTTAAAAGAAACGGGCATGGACAAGCGGCTGTGATAGTGATGTCACGTACCACGCAAGAGTGATGGACTGCGACTGACGATGAGTGTCTGTGTTTTGTGCTCTCTCTCTCTCTCCTCCTCATCTTTCATTCCCCCTCATCCCGCTCCCATGTGTAGGGTAGCAAACTGGTCGGGCTGAACTGGTTAACCTCCCTGCATTTCCTTCTGCACTCTTTCCTTCCTTCATGGTGTAGCTTTCCGAGCTAATCATTCGATTAGTTTCTTGCGGATAGTGCCCTGCATTTTTGTGTAATGCATATTTGATATGATTTTGCCATCATGATGAAATATTTTCTGTGTCCGGGAAATTTGCTTTGCTTTGGTTTTAGCTCTCGATTTCAGTGGTATTAGCCAGTTATGTTTGTAGCAGGTTATGTTTGGCTCTATCAATGATCACGCATTACGCTTTATATTTGCAACATTGTGTCAAACTGTTAGTACATAGTCAGCATTTGTCTTCATCTAAGCACTTTTGAAATGTCGTGTTTGTTATTGCATAGTGGAGGACATGAACAAAAACAGGTTGATAAGAAAAAAAAAGAAACTTCTCGTATGGTTTCAACGGTGACATTATTTCCGAATACTAACTGAAGCTAACGGCAGCGGATTGGCCGCGTAAGTGATTTTGAAAATTGTTTCCATCTTCTGTCATGAGTCACTGACAGCGGATCAATTCTGCAATAAAGAGCAGCTCTTCACAGATTTTCAGTTGGTGGATTTTGCCACTGTTCTGGTCACCTCAGTATATAGATAGTGTTTGAGAATTTGAAGATCGTACATCTTCCAGAAATATAGATGAGTGATTGAGACAACGAACTTAGAAAGTGTGAAATTTTGTGCAATTTAGCTGATATCCTTGCAGTTGGTTCTCTTTTCTTATGTTTGGCATAATGCCGTAATTTGTGACGTGTGATTGAAAGTTTTCCTCGTTCTGTTGTACTAACCCAACTGTATGGCTTCTTGATATGGTTTTAGTATTGACTTGAGTTTCTTTTTCTTTTTTTTATTCGATCGCATTATAGGAGTTAATCCCAAACTTTGTAGCTATCCTTCTGATGAAAAAACAAATGGAGGATGCTTAAGCATCGCCTTTAACAGTGGAACGCGATAGAGTTATCGGGCCCCGTTCGCATCGCATTTTTCTTTATGAGTAGGCTTCACTGCAACACAGAACGTGGGAAAGCCAGCTTACAAAGACCAAGCATACACCGATCCCCTTAAGTCGGCTTCACTTTTACGCAGCAATGCATTGCTGGGAAGAAGCTTTTCCAGGGACAATGTAGGTTGTCTTCTACAAAAATGTGATGGCCCTAGGCCCTTTTTTATTATTTTATTAATTGTTCAACGCGCGCGCGCGTCCAAAACGCATTAGGTAGGCAAGTCCCCATTTCACCTGCAGAGGATGCGAGCGCCAGGTGGATAGGATTTTCGCAAGTAAACTACCCGAGCGCGCCTCTGTTGGTTATGTTAGAAATGCTGGAAAAGGGGTTTTTTATATGAGTTTCCTCGTAACAGAATTATGTTTTCTCGTACATTCAAATTACAATCCGACGCCATAATGTCTGTAGGATGAGGTTAAATCGTACTTTACCATTTTTCAGACGGATTTACTGTGAGAAATTAAATTTTTGTTCACTAACATTTTGCGCCACGAGGAGGGCCTGCGCGGTCGGAGCGGTTCGGGATGATTATCTCCTCCATGGACACCGGCGCTTACGCCGACACTGGCGCCGACACGGGATTTTCTGCGACACGGGGGAATACGGGCCGATCTTGAAGGCATGTCGTCTAACCTAACCGTGCGCTGTATTCAGGGACACAGTAGAAGTCCTTTCAACAACATTGCTGACCGAAAGACCCAGACACCATCTTTACCTGATCTACCACGAGCCTCGCTTCTTTCTGACCGCCGATTTCTCTTTGCATGGGAATTTTGTTGCAGCTTAATTTAGTTCTCGCAACTTTGGTCAACTGACGTCGAGAATGTAGGAATTTATTCCAATTTCTCTGCTTGGCAAGGGTTGATTTTTGCTAATATCAAATGTGGCTTTTATGTCTTTTAATTTGCAGCTGGGTCTTTTTTTTCAGCACCGAGAAGTGTTAAAGAAAGGATCGAACAAGATCACTGGAGTACGTGTGTATGTAGTGTGTGTGTGTGTGTGTATGTGTGTATGTATGTATGTATGTCTGTACGTACGTATACGTGAGCGTGTAACTCTCTAGTTATGTAATGCGTTACATGCTTGTGTTTGCAATAAATGTGAACCGTACATGTTCTAGTACTCGCTACTTTCTCCTGTTTACTCCCTCCTCTGCCTTTTTTAGGACGGTGTGAATGCGACCTAGTTGGTACAAATCCATCAGTGAAAAAAAAGTAGCGCGAATTAAACACTGAGAAGAGAGGAACGCACGGCAAGCGCTGTGTTCTTTTACGTTTGCACGAGACATCGCATCGGCTCATTCTTTCAGTCGTCGGTGCTTTCATTTTATGTTTGCCATGCGAATATGTCTAACCCGTAGTCCTAGAGGTGCCGACCTGTCACTTAAAATCACATTTAGAAAAAATTATCTCCAGATTATCATAATGATATTATTATCCTCACTTCTGGTGTCCCATCCTCTTTTTCAGGTGGTCGGGCTTTTTCAGTTGGCTTCCTGAACCACCCCAAGTTTGCAGCCATATTTACCCTCCTCTCACCATCGAGAAACCAAGTAGCCGGCAGAGACTCCCCCTTCGTGGACGCCACACGCCCTAGGCACACACGCACGCACGCGCGCAAGCACGTGAGCTTAAGCAGACACACACAGACACACGCATTGATACTCGCAGGATTGGAGTCTGCGGTCTTGATGCTGTCGCCATCGCACTGCATGTTTGCGTTGTCGAAGTTCTGTTAGCGCACCGCCATGCCATCCCCTTCCCCCCTCCCATCCCATCCGCTCCCTGCTTGACCCAGGTTTGACCCAGATTCCGAGGCTAACTCTGTGCGGTTCGTCCACAATTGTGGAGGTACCACTGCCCCAGCGTATAAATGGCTCTTCGGATCCCGAATTTGATTCCATGGCTTAAGCCACCACTTCCATGCTTCATCTCGGCAGTGCCGTCTTCCCGACCTAAAACGTTCATGTTACCATTGTACTCGCGCCTCGTTGAACAACTTTTTTCTCTCTATCTCTTTCCCAAAACCGGGATTAACGGTCACTAAGTACTTTGGCTTTCGCAACCTATAAACGGGCTACATGTCCATCTTGCAACCGAAGCAGCTGTCGGGTGACCAGCACGTATTGTCACGGTCACTAAATTAAAACGTGCAATTATTTTCTATTGGCAAGGAAAGTTGCATCTGTAAAATGTGTTCTTGTCATTTTTCAAGTGTCCACGTTCGACGGAGGACGAACGGCAGATGGAATAGCGAGTAAAACAGCTGGATTACATATGATTTGAAATAAGGGAACAAAGTTCAGTACCAAATTTCAATCATCTTCACACCATGGCTTGTACAAAATCGTGTTTGTGATATTTGTTAAAAGGATCAGTTATGAATGGCAGTCATAAATTACTGCAGTGTGTTCTATGCCTCCAAAATATGTTATCTACGTTGAAAGAAATTATTCCACAGAAATTATTCCACGAAATACATTCTAGATTACTCTGGTCCGCTTCAGATGCTCGAACGAGACACACTATACTGCTGCCGCTTATCCTGCCATCCTGAGACTTACTATATTTGCAAATACCTTACAGGCCTCCAGAAAAGCATAGGGTAAGGGTAGCATGTGGTAAAGTTCAAGATGCAATGAAAACTGCCATACAAATATCACCAATGAGAGAACAATACAAGCAGGACACGCCTGCTTGTATCGGAAGTTTCCCGAATGGTTTTGTTCGTTCTATCCATCGTCTGTTGTCACTGAACCTGATGTAAACTGATGGCATCTGCGACGCGAATTGTGTAGTATTTTCTGGATGGTGCGTGGACACCAGTGATTGCAGAAGAACTTTCCACGAGTCATGCATTAAAGCCGACGAGCTTGACCCCTTTTCAGATTCCAACGATTGCCCACGGTGCTCGCCGCTGTCGTTGTCTTTGTGCTTTGAGAGCTGCCGGTATTTGCTAGGCACAGGCTCGACCAATAGTGTTCATTTCTCAATACGCAGCTTTTTCTCCTGTGTTCTGCAGTCACTACAACACGACACTATCTGTTATCATCCCTTTCCACTGTTGATCCGTTTACTAAAGCTCAACAAAGAATAACACGCCACCTTTAGTGTGACACGGCCCTTGTACCATTTTCTAGGTAATAATGGCAACGAACTTTGGGGCCGCGTAAAAAAAAAAGGCAAGTTAAAATAGCGTAGATGTAAAGGTGCCTCCGCGCAAAATTTGACGCTTTGAGATACGAGCGGGAGTATCACCAAATTTCCTAAAAGTACCGTTTCTTCTTACCGAAACTAAAAAAAAAGTAAGCAAGTGTGGCGCGTTTGTAAAACGTGAAGTCCTGCCAGCTGTGGAAGAAGACGACGACAATGAACGCGCGAGCAGTAGCGCAAGCGTGACGTGTGAAATCATTGCGTGACGTGCGCAAAAAGGCACGCACTAGGCGCATCCTTAGTAAGCCACAACCATGGAGCACCCGTGGCTTCAGGGAAGCGCGCTCGTCTCGCACCATGGAGGCCCGGTT
Source organism: Dermacentor silvarum (assembly GCF_013339745.2). Classification (NCBI taxonomy): domain Eukaryota; kingdom Metazoa; phylum Arthropoda; class Arachnida; order Ixodida; family Ixodidae; genus Dermacentor; species Dermacentor silvarum. The sequence continues at coordinate 54,090,423 of NC_051158.1, read as the reverse complement.
CAAACTCCCACCCAGACCGAAGTTCACCAAATTTTCTTTTCAAAGCCACTATTTCGCTTTGTTTACTGAAACCTCCATGAGGAATAACCACATAAAGCCAACAGACAACGAAGCCAAGGAAAGCATCGGGGAAATGAAGTGTAGTTGAAATGGGAATGTAGAAAATAATGAAGAAGAGGGAAATGAAAGTGGACGAAAAGATAACTTGTCGCCGGCGGGAGCCGAACCTGCCACCTCCGCATTACGCGTGCGTTGCACTACCTATTGTGCTACAGCGACGGCCATCAATTCGTCCACTAACTTGGGTATTTATGTTTACTAGATGATCTAGCCCTAGGAGTGTTAGCCAGCGCCACTCAGAACCATGGATGGTGGATGTGGGACATCCTTTGTAGCCCGATGGCGCCATCGGGCTAAATCACCATCGGGCTAAAAAGGATGTTACACATCCGCCATCCATGGTTCTGAGTAGCGCTGGCTAAGACTCCTAGGGCTAGATCTAGTAAACATAAATACCCAAGTTAGTGGACGAATTGATGGCCGTCGCTGTAGCACAATAGGTAGTGCAACGCACGCGTAATGCGGAGGTGGCAGGTTCGGCTCCCGCCGGCGACAAGTTATCTTTTCGTCCACTTTCATTTCCCTCTTCTTCATTATTTTCTACATTCCCATTTCAACTACACTTAATTTCCCCGATGCTTTCCTTGGCTTCGTTGTCTGTTGGCTTTATGTGGTTATGACTAATAAAATCTAGCCCCTCGGTTTCCATTCTTTCGTATCTTCATGAGGAATGTGACGTCAATACGAGCTTTTTAGACATGTTTTTACTCTTTTGTGGTGTCGGCCATTTTTCGTCACGGCACAGTTTCGCCAAGGTCACAGCAAGGTCACAGTAAGGACACCGCAGCGGAGAGCACCGCCAACATAGATTCCGAAGGCTTCGCCTTAAAAAAACAATAAAAAACACCGCATATCCACGAAGTGAATGATGATGAGTGGGCGAAGCACCGGGGGATCATTCGGGTAACCGTGAATCCCCCGTATATGTATATATACTGTACATGTGTACAGTACATATATAAATATATATACTGTACATGTGTACAGTATATACAGCGTTGCACCGCAGCGCTGTGCACCGCAGCGCCCCTAGCGGACTCCATGCAAACCAGAGCTACGGACAATTAACGCACGACAAGCGAGGGGCAAGGCTGGGCCCTAAGGTGCTTCTCCCCTAAAAAACGCCGTCATAACTGCTCGCCGGAAGTAACGCATACATAGAACGCGCGGTTCCTCGCGAGAGCATTATTTTGCATTTGTCCGGGCGTGGTGCGCGTGCGTTAGTGACCATAGATATCTGGGTACGCTTTGCTGGGGACTCTTGCTTTTAATAAAGGTTGCTAATATCTCGCCAACAATGTCTCTGTCGTAGCGCATCCTCGTTAGTCTTCATGTCATCGCAAGAACTCAAGCGTGGCTTCTGCAGTGTCAATGGAGCCAGCTTCTTAAATCTAGCTGCGAAATAAAGGTTGCTAATGTCTCCCCACCAATGTCTCTGTAGTAACGTAACGCAAACTTCTTCGATTTATGCGATGTTTATAAAAAAGTTTATTTCAACATCAGAAGGACTCTAACAAAGGCTTACTAGTGTCACTGGCGCCAGCTGACCACTAATTATCCTCCACTTACCACTATACATGCTCTTTGCAAATGTGATAGTTAAATTGACTGATTTGATGAGCGTTTTGTATTTAATAATTGCCCAAAGTAGTGTTTTGTCAACATATTTGCAATTAATTCGAACACGACGCAAGTTCTTTAATTTACTCTCATAATTTTGCCGAAATAATGCAAATGAGCTTAATATTGGCTATTCGTTTATGTCAAGTTCCTCAGCGAGAAGGCAATAGGGAAGAGTAAACCGGCAGAATGCATTTCAGACGCGTGGCCAGCTATGAAGGACAATTATAGAATAAAAGCGAAGCGTCAATTCTTTTGCACAGTGCCGAACTGAACTACTTGAATTCTGTGGTCTGAGGCAGACAGTAGTGTTGCTAGCTTTTTACAGCGTAAGCTGTTATGGGCATATTCCAATAGACGTGTGGGGTCATGATGCCGCCACCGCCGCCCCATAGCCGCTATCGCATGTGAAAGAAAAGTACCCGCTCTCCGCCCGGATTGAACCCAGGTCTGCTGCGTGGGAGGCGGATACTCTAGCACGGAGCCACGCAAGCGCTTGCTGTCCGAGAGCGGGAAAGACGCTAGCCATCGGCGATGGAACGCGTCGGCTTGCACGCGCGACCGCGTCCCAAGCCGCGTTGGGCGCGTTGCAATGGGAGCGAATGTGACAGTCGTAGTTGCATCGTCGGCCGCTTCGCTGGGCCGAACGGCGCTAGCCATTAGGGAGCCTACATGCAACGCCGTTTGAAAACGGCGCTTGCATGTAGGCTCCCTACTAGCCATCGGCGATGGAACGCGTCGGCTTGCACGCGCGACGGCGTCCCAATCGCGTTCCTGATGCATTCACTCAAATTACTAGGTAGTACTGTCGAAATGCTCGTCTAGCTTACGCTGTGACTGTGCTGCGTGTGCCGCGCAGGCCTGGCATTTCTTTTATTGCGATAGCAATTATATGGACACTCAAAAGCAGATTTCTGCCGTCGGCGTCGCCGTCGCCGTAGCCGTCGCCGTCGCCGTCGCCGTGAGGTTCCGTATGACGTCATTTGGAGAAGAAATCGTCGCCGCGCGCCGAACGCTGTATGTGCGAGTGAAAGGGCGCGAGGGGCGCGTCTTTCATAAGGTCCCTGTATGTTCCAATACAGGGACCTTAGTCTTTCACGGGGAGTGAACGCACGGCGGAGAACAAACGCGCGTTCCGCGCCGTGCTCGCTTAAGGGCTGCAGAAGTAGGCGTCTCTTTTCTCCTTTACAATCACCATATATGTAGAGCAAACGCACCTTCTTCCGACGCGCGAGAAGCCGTGGGGGAGGGGGAGGGAAGGGAGGCGACGTTTAGCTGCGGCACCAAGTGCCTATTTATATTACAGGCTCCGGCAACAGTCACCAACGCCGCACGCATTTTGAGCGAACGCGGGCAAAACGCCGATGGCGTCGACAACAGTTCTGCGTGTTACCGATGCTGCTGCATGTCCAAGTTTATACAGCTGATAAAGCTAATATCATTACTCCGTATAGCTCTCTACAAGTTTGCTATCGCAATTGATGCTTCGCCTTTCAGGTGAAACTGCGACCACTTTTCTTTCTCACCGGAAAAGCGAATGGTAGACATGCACAAGCTAGGAAAAGCAACTAAAAAAAGCGAATAAATAGCCGAGCCAAAGAATGATTACGCATTAATAGATAATTTTCAGAATTTCTGTAGCATTTTATTGCGATAGCAATTCTATGGACACTTCAACGGGATTTCTGCCGTCGGCATCGCCGTAGCCGTCGCCGTGAGGTTCCCTATAGATAAAATCTTCGCTGCGCGCCATATGCCCGAGCGGAAGCGTGCGGGGACGCGCGCTATCACGGAGAGCGAACGCACTCAATCTCCCACGCGCAAGCAAGGAAGCAGGAAACCAGCGCCGGAGGGAGTGGGGGGGGGGGGGGGGGGGGAGGGGGTGCACTTATACTCTGCCAACAACCGCGCTCGTCGCTCGCTCGCATCGTCTCTTATCTCCACACGGCTGTGACCTCTATGCGCCGTGCATTCGCCGCTCAGTTGCCGTTGAAGCGATAGACCGCACGTACCTTCGCCCGCTGCGGCGTATGCTTGCTGCCAGCGTTTTGACAGTCGTTGTCTGCAGTCATTCAGTGTGATCATTTCGTGTTTGTTTGTGCGCGCTCACACCACGCTTGTTCATTCAGTTAGTAATAGTCGGGCCACATTTTCCAACGCACGCTACACATGCAATGCTGCCCGGATCGGCAGTGCAGCGCTACAGGTGTGTCCCTTCGCACGCGCTGCCCACGGGAAGCACTTCTCATCAACACCAACGTTTCACACGCGCCTTCTCGTGGTCATCGAGTCTCTCTTCATGTCTGTCTACTTACGCCGCAGCACACCTGCTTACTTAATCAGCTCATGTTTACTACAATTCATATTGCTACCAAAGCCGCTCACCTTACTTCGTTTGACATTGCTGTGTTGCTATCGCATTCATTGCTTCGCCCTTAGGGCGAAACTGTGAGATTTTTTTGAGATTTGTTTTTGCTACCTCGCATTGGAAAGGGGGCGTGACACCGGTCTAGGTGGTTCGTCTTACAAATCGGATCGTTTCTCGATGGAAATAAACAGTTGGTAGAAGCGCTCGTCCGCGTCTGTCGTGTCTTCGTGTGTGTCTGTACTTATTTGCGCTATATCTGAAAGTAGCCAGCTATGAGCCAGCGCCTTTCAAGGGTGCGTGAAACAAAATTATCCTTATCGCCATTCTACAGTGAAGATTGCTCTGCCAAGAGGTTGCCGAAGAAGAACGATTGCTGCGTTCCCATGCACTTATATAAGTGTCCCCGAGCTGAAGCTTCCTGTATAGAGCAAGGACTCTACCTGAGCGGCTTATCTACAGATTAGGAGTGATAGCGAGTGGTCTGATAGAGATACGTTTATTGGAAAAGGAGAGGCTGGCAGGAAAGCAAGTGATTAGATAGAATGATGAGGTAAAGCAACCTTCTAACCATAGGACCAAATAGAGGGACGGTGTTGTAGAACTGGAAACCCTGGAAATTTATGGAAGTGGAAATAAGCAGTGCCGAATAACTTGAATGGTGCCGACGACTGTCTTATTCAGTAACAAGACTTCGCTGTAAGTGCGTGTCATAATTCAGTGCCCTGCGGCCGCTAAATCGGCATCTAACTAAGCAGCCCCCCCCCCCCCCCCCCTTCTATTCTCGCACATAGTGCCCGGTCGTTTCCCTACCCTTGGCAGACACCCTACATGTCCGGCCTGGTTGTTACGCATGGGGTAACCGAAAATGTGTGCTACAAAACTGAAAGGAGGAGATGCTATACTAATGCAGCTAACAAAAAGCAAGAAAAAAGTCACAGGCCTGCGCAGCACACGCAGCACAGTCACAGCGTAAGCTGGTTGAGCGGCGCAAGAGTAGCTCCAATTTCGGCACCACGCGAGCTGCGGTTTTTAATGCTCTCTGCACAGCAGTCTGCTGAGCCCGATGATGCCTGGTTGTAGCCGCGCACGTAGCTCTACGATTCGCTTCTTCAGCAGCGGTTCGTACCTTGCGAGGAGACGCCATATAACGTGTACCGAGGAGGTACCCAGAATACGTGGCGCACGTCTGACATCGGGATAGCGTTGATTGCGTGCCTCGTCTGAATCGCATCGCGTCGGCATTTCATCTCGTCGCACGCGGCGGTTGCAGGCACGTTAACTAGATGGCGCCACCATACTAGCGGAGGCTCGGGTCGTTCGCGCGTGCGCGCTATGCGCGCAGGCGCAGAGGCGCAGGGCGCGTATAAAGGGAATTTTTCTTCTGCGTGATTGCAAGTGCTTGCGTGGCTCAGTGGTGAAGTATCCGACTCCCACGCAGCGGCCCTGGGTTCGATCCCGGCGGAGAGCGGGTACTTTTTTTCGCATTGTCGGCGATAGCGGCTACGGGGCGGCGGCGGCATCATCGCGACCAGAAACGGCTATTGGAATGAGCCCATAACAGCTTACGCTGGAAAAAAAGAACTTTGAACATACGTTTCAAACTGTGCAACTACTGGTCACAAGCACAGTGCTGCGACCGCTACGCCACGATACAGGAGCGAAAGCATGCTTATTCCGTAGTTTTCGTCCACTGTCGCGTAGTGCAGCTCGGTGGTCAGGGACAAAACGAGCGAAGCGCATCCGGCTCCCTGGCGCTGTAGTACCTAAAGAAAGGCCGATTCCGCGAAGGGAAAGTCCTCAGATGTATCTCTTGCAACTCGCCCATGCGCACGATACTCTTCCAGATGCTGAAAAGAGGATCTCCAGCGGCTTCTCTGTATGGCCTCCGAGATAAGCGGTCACCCGCCGCCACCCCGGTGCGCTAAAAAATCCTGGAGGTGGCGTGCTGGGAACGGCGTCATGACGATAATCCACAAGATGCACGCGCCTTCTTCTTGTAGGCTGTATAGCGACTGCTAAAGCAGAACATTATACAATTACCAACCCTGCGGCTTTGCCAAGATTGCTTCAATGGTATCATACACTCATGTGCAACAACAAATTTGGCTAAAGTGAAATCTTGTTTCGGTAGGCCTTTAAGGCCTTTGCTTTCGAGTAATGAAGTTTTTTTTTTTCTGCCAGCATTTTGAAACCCCAAAACAAGCACAACACACCTTATAGGAATGTGGATTTTTTGAGGAACAACGATCGGAGGGCTCCGGCAACTGTATACTGCTGTAAAATCGACAACATACCTACTTTGGTGAAACTTCCACACAAAAAAAGAACATTTATAACTAGGCAAAGTGCTACATTGGATCAGGCATAATGACGCTTTTTGTTAGACTTATTTATACTTGCATTTCCTGGGATAAAGAGACTAAAGGCAGATGAAATCTGCCCGACTAGGGTCTCTCCACCCGTACATTGCTCGGCAGCAATGAATAAGCAAGGCTTCCTTTGTTATGAACATGTAGCTTTGTGCGCAAAAAACACAGATAAAAGAGGGAACACGGTTACACACACGTTCATAATGGAAAACCAACAATCCAAATGGGAAATCTTACTTTCTTTACGTTTCAATAAATGTCATCAATCACATAAATGTAAACTTAAAAGGATGAGCGTCGCATTAGACACTTGCAATAGCAAGACATGCAAAAAAATTAGAAAGTGACACGTCATAGGCTGCTATCCTTCTGGGAAGCCGAGTGGAAACGATTGCCCCACCCACAGTCACAAGTGCTACAGCACCGAAGACAAACTCCTGCATCACCTCGTGGGAGGAGAGAAAATCCTGGGCAGAAGTAACCTTAAAAAGAACATTATAAGGACAATTTCCAACGAGAATACAAGACTTGTTGCACTGCAACAAAATCCTTATTTTTGTGACAGTCGGTAAAAAATACGTAATGCTTCGTGCACTAAGCATATGTCCCCCATCAATAAATTGTTTACATAATGTATTGATGTGGGGTGAAAGTGGATCGGTGTTAACGTGCACAGCGGTTTTTGGTTATGGGCATGGTGGTTGACCAGTTAGATCTGCCCCATTTCTCGTGCAACGGTTGTCAAACGTGAATAATAACTTTATTATTGCGAAAATAACATTTCTAAGCAGTTACCAAACGAATAACGTACATGGTTAATGATCTAATGGATAATAGTCTGCATAATATTTCGATTCTCGTCGTGTTTAAAGCAGCGGGGGCGTCCTGGTCATTCGTACAAACACCCTTCTTCGCTCCTCTCTAGGATCTGTCCTGCCAAGTGGACTTAGCGAAGCAATTCCATGCCAGCAACAGCGGAGAGCGATATGCAGCACTGATCATAGATGTCCCAAGCAGCTACCCAACTCGCCTGCAACGCCGCCTTATACTACATTACTGACAAAACAAGCAGGCGTGTACACAAACGATGCAAGGCCTCTGAAACACACCAAAACAAAATTCCATGTAGATCGCGGAGACATTATCGAAAACAGAGCAGCCTTTCCAAAAACTCCCCACAAGGAGTTCTAACGTAATAGCGAAACGAAAGACTCGGTGCTCATCAGTCTAGCGCTTACCAGCCAACGTCGGCCGCCCATCGCCCCCCTTAACACCACCATACACGCAAACAACTATATTCCAAAAGCACTGCAAGAGGTCTTCCCGTTCCGAGGTTCATCGAGTGACACGGACGAAATGCCGCTCGTACTATTTTCGTCTTGACAACTGTCCTCTGCCAGAAGATCACGAGAAGAAAGGACTGCCTTAAACACGTAAAACATCCACTATAGTTATTTACCTTACAGCCTGGAAGCTAGCCAAGGTATAAGAGGAGCACATGTCTTAGCCGGCTGCCGGATTTTTCTTCATCCAAATCAGTAGTTCTTGATTCAAGCTCAAAGCACATATCTTTATCTGTATTTGCGCACAAAGGAATTATATAACGTAATTTTTGTTGTTTTGACATCACGAATATCATTTCGGGAACCGATAAATGTCGGATGTTAGCCGGTGCAGCTCTCGTCATTACTTTGTTCTTCCTACTTTTTTTTTTCTTTTGATACGAAATCATTTTAATTCTCGTCTCTTCCACGACGTGACCCTGTTTCGAAGTCATTTGTTCTTCCTATTGGGCCGTACCTCAATTCTTTATCTGTTTCGTCTTCAAGTTCCCCTTCCTGACACACGTGTTGTGACTCTTATTTTTCCCCTTGTATTTCTTGCAAAGCAACTGCTCCTTACGAGAAAAAGAAACTGGGTCAATGACCTTCACACAACTCCCGTTTCCCGGAACCACTGCGAAATGGGATCAAAATCCGGTCGTAAAGCTGTCGACTTGTCGTTCCGTCTGCGCTGTAGGTCATTGTGTGCTACGAGTGTAGCCAGTACTGCATTCATTTCGAAATGCTTATATCCTTACTTAAGAAGAAATATGATCGCGAAAAAAAAGAAAAAAAAGTGAACGCAATGACCGTGTGGCGTCATTCCACTTCAATGCAGCCCAACTGAGCCTTTTTCATGCTTTGACGCAGATATGGCGCACGGAACCGAAAGAGTAATGATCGAACGACGAACGGCTTCTTTTCCACACTATATTGTTCTCGAAAACCGATGCTGATATTACAAAGGAAGTGCGAACGACATAAAAGAAAATAGAGACTCCTATATCTCATAATTCCGTATATGGGTCACAAGTTCATGATGCTTTACACTAATAGACGCCCACCGACAGCTTCAACGTGCTTCTTTTTTTTTGCCACTTTCTCTCTAACCGAGATATTGCCTGCATTTAGCGTTGGTTACGTCTGGGATAGGGTAGAGCGAACTGAGCAGCCACGTCTTCTGCATATTTTTATAATTTTTGGCACGGCGCGCCACCGCTTACTGACCATTATCGAAGGTTCCCCGACTTCCAACGACATTACCCAGACCTATTTACTTGAACTTTAGTTGGGAAAGAATGGACTTTGAGCACGCGCACGTCTCGAGTATTACCTTGACCTGGTTACCTAGTTATTAGCCGCGTAATTATAATGTTTTTCTGCCAAAAATTTTTTGCCTTTTTATGCTCTAGCAGTTCTATGGACAGAAAGGCGTCCGTTAAGTTGAGAAACCCTCGTGTGAAGAAAATGCCGGACAAAAATACCCGCTGGCTACTATGCACGCCACGAGTGTTTGGGCATGGAAACGCGAAAACACTAAGCAGGTCATCGCGCTCGACAAGCTTCGCGTTCTGAAAGGGTGGCTTGGAATATTTTGTACTCTTCGCTATAAACATTTATCGAAGTGTCGAAGAAGCGTCGTTGTCTGGTGGCAGTTCACGCTTGTCTTGCGAGGTCAAGTACGAACTCCAGAGCTTCAGCTCCAGAGCTTCAGAATCTGCTTTTCACGTGCAAAACATATTGCTTCAGCTACGTCCGGGTCAGCATAAGTACCACACAAACTTAAATGGTCGGAGGAAAGAGAACCTACCAGAAAAATACGTTACGCGCCCTTTGTTTGAATAGCACCACAGTCACTTTAATACCACTTAAGAAGAGATTGCTAAAGGCTTCTTACCTTTGCTGTCAGGTATAACGTAACGTATGTTTGGTAACAAAAATCATCAATCACCGTCATGCTAATCATCCTAATTCAGGCAAACTGTAGGGCAGTGGCCTCTTGTATTGATTGCATGCACTGGCGTCATTCTAGGCGCCATGCTGGTGAGCAAGCATGGTGAACAGCTTCGTCAGTTGGTGTCTCGCGTTGATTGAACACTCTTGAGCACAAGCGGCAGAGCAGGAGCCTCTCGGAAGCTTTCCTTCCTCCATAGGAGCTGGTTACCCGTGGCACCGGATGTTGCCAGGCCGTCAACGCCACCGCAGGGGTTAATGCTATACGCGACTACTGGAAGCAGAAAGGGAAAGAGCGATGGCTGTGCAAAGACGGTGAACATGACGGTATCATTCTGCGGGCGAGCTAACCACTATAGTGCTGAGAGCCTTGCACGTCAGTTATCTACAGCCCGTAGATAGTCAGCCCTTGCGTTTTCTTTACGTAACAATATAATACAGTGAGGTCATTGTTGGCACCATGTTGGAGAACCGTCACTGTGAAAAACAGCGCCCGTGATGCCACGTGCAAGCTATATGTCTGGATACCCCAGTCTTGCTCCAGCTGACATCATGCTGTGCATGAAAATTCACTTGAACTCTACAACCAGCTTATGTTCTCTGGTATTCTCGACTGTGATTCCCTTTTCTTGGCACCCATTCTACGTTACGTTACGTCGCTTCGTCATAGCAAATAAGAAAACTTAGCGCCGGTTAATAAAAACTCTGGTAAACACAACCAAATTCTGCGGGCAATAGGCATTCGCTTCTCCGAAGCCTGCGTTGGCTAGAATAAGTTAGTGCTGTGGCTACTAAAACTTACGACACAGGTGCAAAGGTGATGGAAGGTAGTCGAAAAAGATTTCATGGATAGTTTTTACCTTACGAATGCGACAAATACTCGTGAATTGAATTCTGCTGTTTCACGTGTCGAAACAAAAAAAATTTATTGTGATGCATGCCGTAGTCAGCGGCTCCATATTAATTTTGGCCACCAGGCCATCTTTAACGTGCCCTAAATACACGGGACACAGGCGTTTTTGGATTTCGATCGCCCCCATCGAAATGCGGCCGCCAGGGACGGGATGTTATCCCATGACATCGTGTTTAGCAGCGCTGCACGGTAGCAGCTAAGTCACCACGGCGGCTTCTCTCGCCCTGGTGGCCAGAGAAGGCCTCTGAACGAGCTTATGTTGTCCAAGTGAATCTAAGAATTTAGGGAAATCCACCAACGGCGGTCGCTAGGAGAAAGCTTTATGCAACCTAGAATCTCGTTGTTTATTCGGACAGATATGGGATGTTGCGTGATCGCAGTACAATTAGAGCAAGGCATGACAATATTCTATATGAAATAAATTATTGCAAATCGAAGATATGATGATTGCTTCGCTCAGCTTTCATTTATAGGTATAGGAACTGACGAAATTCATTGAAGACACCCACGCACGCGCACACACGCACACAAACCATGCGCGTATGCTAACTGGATCAGTATATTCGTAACTTCGATGGAAAAAGAGCGATTGCGGGCTCGTAACTGCCTGCCTCATGAATGCTTAAGATGTGTGCAGACGAGCGCATAGTTCTTGTGTGCTAACACCAGTATTTTAACAACGACATCATATTCACGCTGTTCTTCTGGCGTCTTTACTTTCCGTGGCCTTCCCATGGTAGCCTGGAATGAACTGAATGAGTTGCTAGACCGTGGTGACGTCACTACGTGATTTCACTTTTCTACTCGGAGTAGCTTACGCAAACGTAATCTCTACCGGGAAACACACGTGGGAGAAGGAACGTGCTTCGAATTATTTGCAGACATCATCGGCATTCATTAGACGGTTTACAGTTCACACGAGGGTTTTCAATGATGTCAAGCCCTTTCGAAGCAGCTGCAAACCTAACCTTTACCGGAACGTGTAGGAGGTTGTTGCCATTGTTCACACGCGCCTTATCATGCATCATGTGGTTTTGATGCTTGTTTTGTGCTTTTTCTGTAATGCTGTGAATGCTGTGAGCTGTAATGCTGTGAAACCTACATTGGTTTCTTTAACTTCATGAGCAATTTGGCAATTATGGACGCTTTTTTTCTTACTCTTTTACATTTACTTAGTTATTACAGTTCGCACGGGTTAAGTCGTAGGCTCGGTTTGAGCGGTGAATTAAATTTTATGCATAAGTGTCAAATGGCCCATTGAGCGAAATGCAGCTCCAGTAACATGAAACTTGGGGAGGTGCGAAGCATGCAGTGATGCACCGCTAATGGGATCGTACTGCCTTAAGTAATGACTCCTAAGCCCGTTAATGCGGCCTCCCCATTACGTCGACAAAAGAGAAGTGAAATTCTACGCTATAATCAGGAGCGGCAACGCAGCCAGGTGTGGAAGACGACGACGACGACGCACGAGCACGAGCCGCTTGCTTACCGTGACATTTTTGCTTACGCCAACGAGACGAAAATTTCCTTGGCTGGTAGAGGTATACAGCTTCGCTGTAAAAGATGAAAACTATCTATATCTTCTAGAGTGTAGCACAATGGCGAACGTATCGGCACCCTAAACGTTCATTCTATGCCAGAATCCCTTAGTTGCTCAGCGCGCATTTGGCAATATTCCATCTATCTTCAGCCTACAGATAAACAGAAGTTTATTTATAACAGACATTCATGATAATGCATGTGCACTTGGATTCATGTACACGAAAACAGACAAATACTAGCGGCTATGGCACATACAATCAAAAGAGCACATTATGTAAAAAAAAAGTTTCACCCGAAAGGCGAAGCACCAATTGCGATAGCAATTTAGTAGAGAGCTATACGGAGTAAGGATAGTAGTTTTGTCAGCTGTATAAACTTGGACATGTAGCAGCACCAGCAACGCGCAGAACTATTGTCGACGCCGTCGGCATTTTGCCCGCGTTTGCACCGAACGCGCGCGGCGTTTTTATATAAATACGAATTTGGTGCCGCAGCATTAAACGTCGCCTCCCCTCCCTCCCTCCCGTCTCCCACAGACTTTCACGCGACGGAGAAAGTTGCGATTGCTCTCTATATATGGAAAGGAGGAAAGAGACGCTTAATTATGCAGCCCTTCAGAGAGCACGGCGCAGAACGCGCGTTTGCTCTCCGACCTTGCGTTCGCTCCCCGTGAAAGCGCGCGTCCCTCGCGCCCTTTCACTCGCACATACAGCGTCCGGAGCACGGCGACGATTTCATCGCCGTTGACGTCATACGGAACCTCACGGCGACGGCGTCGCCGACGGCAGAAATCTGCTTTGGAGTGTCCATATAATTGCTATCGCAATAAAAGGAACACAGAAAGGTGGCATATGAATCTGGCAGGTGTTCTGACTTGGCAGACATTAATGTGCTAGTATGGTAACAACTGCGCGGTAATGCGCCCATTACGGGGCTTTATGAATCTTGTCGACCATTTCCGAAGGAACTGGTCTTCGTTCAGAATGATCCAGTCTGCGCACGCTTGTTCGTACATGAGTTTACGTAAACGCCGTAGTAGCGGGTACATTGCTCTATTTGGCCGCCCCTGTAGTGCCGCCGATCCTCGTTGGCGCCACAAAACGAATGCTCCTATACACCACAAAACAACATGAAATGTAATACGCGGTTGTTTTCTTGCCTGCTTACGTACACTGAACATTCACCACAGCAGGAGCCAAAATGTTTTAGATGCGAGAGCATCTTATGCTCGGGGCGGTGTCCGTTCTGCGGCGTCCGCACCCATACTGCGCATGCGCAGCTCTCCCACATTCTCCTCTCCTACTGCGGTGTGCGCTCTCCTCCCCTCTCCCCCTCTCCGCTACAGGTGGTGCGCAGGTAAGTGGTAAGTGGTTCTTGAGGGAAAGGGAAAGGTTGGCGCTATCTTCTGCAGACCTTGGTGCGGCGCAGCAAATCATTGCATATGACTCTCTCTCTCTCCCTGTCTCTCTAAGGGTACGCCGGTAGGCGGCGCAAGTGTCGCGGCGCAGTATAAAGCGCGCGTTCGCTGTGCTTCCCTCATTCTCTCTCTGTGCAGCGATGTGCGAAACGCCATGAACAACGGCGGCGTTAGTTGCAGCGGTAGCGCCACCGCCGCGGAGCAGAGGAAGGCCCGGGAAGCCGAACGTAAACGTCAGCGTCGGCAAGTGGACCCCGAACTTCGGGCCAGGGAAGCCGAACGTAAACGTCAACGTCAGCAGGAAACTTCTACGGAAGCAACACGGGCTCGGCACGCCGAAGTGGAACGTCAGCGTTATCAAGCCGACCCCGAACTCCGGGCTCGGAAAGTCGAAGCTCAACGGCAGCGTCGAGCGGCAGCTCCCGATCCCGAAGCGACGAGGCAACGCGAGTACTCTCTGCAGCAATACCTATTGACGCTACACTTCACCTACCACAAAGCCATTGTCTTCAAGATACCGCGCGCACCGACGCTAGGAATCACGTACAATCTCTAAATAAAAGACAGTTTTAGTTTAACGTTAGCGTAATAGCGGGGTTAAGGGAAATAGCGTTACCGTTCCGCAAACGAACTTTGCAGAAAGAGAGTTTTAGTATAGCGTGATAGCGTAGTGTACGTGCGGGACGCTATTCCATTACGCTTGGAATTTCGCATACATGGGCAGAGGCATACCAACTATTTCTCGAGTGGGGGGGCAAACCGCATATTTGACTCTCTCTCTCCATATATATATCGAATTACTATTATAATAAGTGAAAAAGCCTGGAAAAACATCAGGTATTTATATTTGTAACAATAGACCTATTTCTCAATAACACATGGTGAAAAAATATTTGAATTTGCATTTATTTCCTGTTGCTATAAAATCTATATGTGATGCAGGGACAAAAGGCATTGAGGGCCCAGAGGCCCCTTATCCAACCCAGTAGCAGCAGTGCAGCTCACAAAAAAAAAATGCACATTCGCTGCAGGCAATTTTACTAATTGGTGTTTAAGTCTACAGCATAAATGTATCGCTAGTTAAGGTAGAATGCGTAGAATGGATAACCGATGGACCATTAGGGTTACAGAATGGATACCAAGAGAAGGGAAGCGCAGTCGAGGACGGCAGAAAGTCAGGTGGGATGATGAGGTTAGGAAATTCGCAGGCGCAAGTTGGAATACGCTAGCGCAAGACAGGGGTAATTGGAGATCGCAGGGAGAGGCCTTCGTCCTGCAGTGGACATAAGTATAGGCTGATGATGATGATGACTGTCGAGGTTATGCGGAACGAATTACAATCAGCAAACATTACTCTCAACACTAAAAAAAAGACGGCAGAGGTGTGCGAACTTGGTGAATTACAACCCGATTTTTAGTGAAGCTGTTTTTTTTATTTCGAACAGCTGCACTAAATGTTTCAGTTTTCTGTAATTACATCGCATACTTTGAAAAGTTACCCGTATATTAGTGTTCCGTTTTAAGCCTTGTCCCCGTATAATGCTTTGAAACACTTCTTGCTGGAAACTTAAAAAAAACAGTAATTCATCAATACACATCTTACTTCGTCAGAAAATTTCATTATCCCCAGATATAAACAAGATGCCTTGTTTAGCTCACCGAGGATACCGGAGAAGCAACCTATACGCATCCCGTATGGTGTATGGGAACAAATGGGAAAACAAGGGTTTAGTAATTATCTGCAACACTTGCATTTAAACCCGGAAAGTGAGATTTTCGCAACGCACTACGCTTAAAATTCTCCATATTTTCATGGAATTTCAAGTCCATACCTCATGCAATTGCTTTAGGAGTCAGGGAAAGCGGCGGTATGGCACCCTGGAACACTTCAATATGTAACTTTCTACAAAGGCTTGCAATGAACCTACACAGAAAAAAAACATTTATCACTCGTCACTCACTATATTGTTTTGTACTTCGAATAAATATTAACACCGTGTCCCGCATAGTTTACTGAGGACACCGGGATCAACAACTAAATGCCGTGTATAAAGCATAAAAACTGTGGAAAAGCGAGTATTCAGTAGCGGTTTTTCGAGTACGTAAGCAACCACCGCAGTTCAAATTTCCGGAACACGTCACAATAAGGTGGTCTTCATTTCTTCAAAATATAAAATATCTGCTGTTCTTGGTCCTGCCGAGAAACAAGTGGTAGGGTAGCCCTTATTCAGAAACGGCATGAAAATGAAATCGATAAAAGCAGAAGTGAGACAGGCTTTTAAAAATTCTGTTAACTGTTCTATTGGCACTGAAACTGCTCTGCACGTTGGACCGAGGTCACTTTCACGAACATACCACCTCGCAGACCCTCATGTAATGTTCCGTTCTGGGGGACCTTTGAGGTATCATGAATAAATGAACTTGCATATAAAACCCCAATTCATTCTAAACTAGAATATGCCAGTGCTATCTATGACAATCACCAGGTTAATATGATTAATTCCCTTGAATCAGTTCAGAACCGTGCTGCCAGGCTCATTCTCTGACTACTCCTATAATACAAGTGTATCAGCCTTAAAATCCCGGTTGTGTCTTCCCTCGCTCACCTCCCGCCGCATAAGTTCTCGTCTTTTCTTATATTTAGGTTCTTTCATTCGCTGCCCACAGGTAACCAAATCATCATTCCAGCGCATCGTTTCTCCCGCCATACGCATCCCAATGCTGTGTATCTATCACGCGCCCATTCCACCACGTATCAGCGTTTTTTTCTGCACACAGCCCGAGAATGGAACACCCTTCCTTCTGACATCGCCCTCATCACCGACATTTCCTGTTTCAAAACTGATATTGAAGGCCATGTTTCAAGTCACGCCACCTAACCTGTCCCGCCATTTTTCTACTGCCCACCCCTCATGTAATGTCCTGTTCTGTGACCTTTGAGGTATCATGAATAAATAAATAAATAAATAAATAAATAAATAAATAATAAATAAATAAATAAATAAATAAATAAATAAATAAATAAATAAATAAATATACGATAAGTCTTGATTACACAAATAAATTCAGCAGTTACACCTGTAAGTGGTTTGATTAGATTTTTGATGGTGATAAGATATTTATTTATACTACAATGCTACGTAGACCATCTCTGGACGGAGATTCAGTAGTTTCAGCATTTGATAATCCAACCATTTCATGCAGTAAGGCACACCCATCGTTGGGCGCGGCTGATTAAAATACTTCATCCGGACCTTTCCCCTCGCCCGTAGGTTGAATATATCATGTTCTGTTTTTTTTTTCAAGTATGGTTAGGCGGTAATTTGTAACTGCGGGAACTGTCCAGCGCCAGGACTTCTGCGCAATGCAAGCGTGTATGGCGAATCTCGCGCGCCGCCCGCTACAGCGCGTCACGAGGAGGCACAATACTCGCTGACCAAACCGGGGATACGTAGTAAAGAAAAGCATTAGTAACCTGGTGACTCTATTAAGAAATAAAATTTAGGTTCAGTTGTAGTTTTGTTGGACTTTCCAGTATGTAGCCGAAAGTGCCCGCTTTCGAAAGTGGGGGGGGCAAATGGCATGCTTTGCCCCCCACTTTTGATAGTGGGGGGGCAAGTGCCCCCTCTGCCCCCCCCCGGTAGATACGCCTATGTACATAGGGCACCTAAGTCTATGTGTGTGTGCGTCCGGAAAGTGCGAGAAGCAGCGCAATGGAAGCCAGGAGCGCGTTGTATTTTTACTTGCCATGTCCGCCGATCTGCAGCGAAACAGACAAGCAGTACAAGCTGTCTACCATAGCCTCCGAAATGTTCCCATCTCAGAGGCCATATGCCGTCGTCGTGCCTATCTCCCAACTTTACCGACAGGTGGCGCTCGCATCCCAGAGAAAATTTCTCTCGTTAGGCTTAAGCGCGTTCGAAACGAGAAGTGCTCTCGAAAATTCCTCAAGATTAGCCATAACACGCTCTCGTCGAAGCGGCATGAGACTAAGCAAAAGCCGTTTACGCAGTCATTTGCTACGAACGAAGTGAATTCTACAAAAACAACCCCAAATTCAGTTCGAAGCGGGCGACCGGGACCACCGCCATGTTTTACGTACACTACGTAAACACGCTAACACGGTAACGTTAACTCTGAGAAATAGCGTGCGCACGGTAAACGGTATGGGTGGTTTAGCGTTCTGCGCATGCGCAGTGCGATCCCGCTATTCCCCTACGCCCGCTATTCCGGTAACCACGCCAAACTAAAACTGTCTAAAGACGCAACAACCCCGTACAAACGTCTCCTCTCTTCTCAATACATTCTCTCACTCTAACTTTCATTGGGTTTTGTTGCCAAGTGAAACGAAACAGGAACTCGATGCGCATCCCCTGCGATGCTTTCGCATCCCACCATGGTTGCCTGTAGGGGGAGATGATGTGTTTTTAAATGCGAAGCACTTCTTGCCGGCGTGTCTCTGTTTTCCCGCGTCCCACACTCCCCACAGCGCAGGCGCGTCCTCTCACCCTCTCTCTCCTCTCCTACGCTTCCCCCCTTTCTCTCCTCTAGGAATCCTGTACGGAGCGGCGCCCGCGTTCCACACCCCCACAGCGCTTGCGCGTCCCCTCCCCCTCTTTCTCCTCTCCTACGCTCCCCTTTCTCTCCTCTAGGAATACTCTATGGAGCGGTGCCCGCGTGCCACACCCCCACAGCGCCTGCGCGTCCCCTCCTCCTCTCTCTCCTCTCCTACATTCCCCCTTTCTCTCCTCTAGGAATCCGGAGCGGTGCGCTCGACAGGTGGTGTGACAGCTGCATACTCTGCTGGGGGCGCCACGGTAGTTCCGCGGTATGAAAATGACGGAGCGCGCGCGCGCCTCATTCTCCTGTGCAGCGCCGCGATGAGCGCTCAGGCCGCTGCCGCGAAACCATCTTCCGCTCAAGCTATAGCCATCTCCCCGCTGCTTCGCATCCGCACATGGTTCCTTTTAACGGGAGATGGAGTAATTTTTTTGATAATGTACAGTCGAATAAATCATGCTGCAACGTTCCTTCTTGTCTGCACTTAGGGCAGCGGTCATTGCGAGATATTCCCCACGCTGCGCTGCGGTTCCGCGCAGGCAAAACGCGCCAACCTCGTTTCTATCCGAAGTCGCGAACCTTAGCGTGTACGGCTGACGAAGTCAGACTGCGCCAGTTCACGCTCCTGCTACAGACAGACAGACAGACAGATGAACTTTATTTGCGTCCTGGGAAGAGGGTCCCTAGGAACCCGCCGAGGGCATCGCCCGCGTAGGGGTCGGGAACCAAAGGTTCCCGATCGCTTCACAGGCTCCCTGGACCGCCCGGAGTTGGTGCGCAAGGTCTGAGCTTGCGATGCAGTGGAAGAAGTCCATCTCGTTGACGTGATGCTTCCTTGTGGAGACGCGTAAGCGGGGGCACCGCCACATCAAATGAGGAAAGGTTGCGAGTTCATTACATGCCAAGCAGTTAGGTGAAATGTCCGTGTACATGGCCATGGTGGCCGGCGACGGGAAGGATTCAGTCTGGAGGAGTCGGAGAGCTATCTCCTGCCTCCTAGTTAATTCTCTATGCGGATCCGTGAAGGATTTCCTGTCTAGTCTGTAATGCGAAGTTATCTCGTGAAAGGTAGTCAACGGGTCCCCGTCGGCGCCACCGCCACTTCCCTCCCCCGCAGTGGGCGGGGGGCTCGTTTGCCCGGGGCGGTGAATGAGTCCTCGCGCCCGAGCGTGAGCCAGTTCGTTGGGATTGGCGATGCCGTCGACGGAGGCGCCCATGTGGGCGGGAAACCACGTCAACTCGTGGGGAAATACTTTGTTGTGAGTGAGAATGCTGTGAGCAGCCAAAGAGATTTGATTGGTGTCGAACGACCTGACGGCCGTCATGGAATCAGAAAAGATGAGGAATGGATCTCTAGCCGTTAACGCCAGAGAGATGGCGACTTGTTCGGCTACCCCGACAGACTTGGTCCTTACAGAGGCGGCACTAATGGTGCGGCCGCTCATGTCTACCACGGCGGCCACGAAGCTATTTGGTCCCGAACGAGATGCGTCTACGAAAAGCGCGTTTTCTCTTCTGCTGTTTAGCAGAGAGAGGTAGGCTTTAGCCCGCGCTCTCCTTCTACCCTGATTATGTACCGGATTCATGTTTCGTGGAAGTGGATAAACCGTGATCGTCGACCTTACGATGTCTGGCAATGGAACTGCTCTCTCCTTAGTCTGGGGAGAGGTGATGCCTGCTCTGGCTAGAATCGCCTTGCCCGCTCCAGTGCTCGAAAGCCTGGAAATCTGGGCAGTGCGCTGCGCTTCTATTAATTCGTCGAGCTTATTGTGCACTAGTTGCCAGAATTTCATGACTGCTTTTGAGCCCAGCTTTAGCAAGTAACAGTATCAAAACGTCACATCACACAGCCTAAGCAGTCGACCGGGGTGGCTGTATCGATCGGGAAAAATATTTTCTTACACATTCTAGCTTGTTCTTACAGTTTGCTGCCATGACTAGCGACATGATTCAAAGCATCAGCCTTTCAAGCTAAGTCGAATAAGAACGCAACCTAATTCTCTAGTTTTTGTAAAGGTCACCGTAAAAGTGACAGATTGATTGTTTACTTCTGCAAAGGCAATAAAAGCTTAAGCGAACCCAGAAACTTGTATAATACTCTTCTAACAAGCATTTTCTTCTACTTTCTGTCTTTTTGACAGTTGTTTGCGATCGATTCAAACTGTAGCAGCTCTTACGCCATTAAAGGAGTGTCGAATGAAAATATTAACTCGACGGTAATGAAGCGGTTAGATTTCATTGGCTTTGTCACCCGCTTTCACGTGGTGGTGGCGCGACATTCTCTAATAATGCAAATGACACGTGGTCTCGCGCAACCGATTGGCGAGGTGCGTTCTTAACTGGGCTCCCATCTACCTCCTTAAAAATCTGCCATAGGAACATAGGACTGCTTACGTAGGGGGACGCAAAAGCATTATAGTCGCTTTGGTGAAATGGTTCTTCCGCGCGTTGCTTGTCCGCTCACTCTCTCGCCTGCGTTCCAAGTGCGGCTCGGTAAGGCCAAATGAAAGCGCGCCGAGCGTCGCAACGCGCGCGCTTGCGCTCGAGGAGTTCACAAGTCGAAGGAGGCTCAGTGGCATGCAATGAGACGTTAATGTTTTTTTATTGCGATAGCAATTATATGGACACTCAAAAGCAGATTCCTGCCGTCGGCGTCGCCCTTGCCGTCGCCGTGAGGCGTCAAGGCGTCGCCGTATGACGTCAATGGAGATGAAATCGTCGCCGTGGATAAGTGGTTCTTGAGGGAAAGGGAAAGGTTGGCGCTATCTTCTGCAGCCCTTGAGGGAGCACGGCTCAGCGCCAATGCGCCGAACGCTGTATGTGCGAGTGAAAGGGGGCGAGGGACGCGCGCTTTCACGTGGAGTGAACGCAAGGCGGAGAACAAACGCGCGTTCTGCGCTGTGCTCCTTTAAGGGCTGAAAAAAAAAAAATTATGGGGTTTTACGTGCCAAAACCAGTTCTGATTATGAGGCACGCCGTAGTGGGGGACTCCGGAAATTTGGACCACCTGGGGTTCTTTAACGTGCACCTAAATCTAAGTACACGGGTTTTTTCGCATTTCGCCCCCATCGAAATGCGGCCGCCGTGGCCGGGATTCGATCCCGCGACCTCGTGCTCAGCAGCACAACACCATAGCCACTGAGCAACCGCGGCGGGTCCAGGGCTGCAGAAGTAGGCGTCTCTTTCCTCCTCTACAATCACCATATGTGTAGAGCAAACGTGCCTTCTTCCGACGCGCGAAAGGCCGTGGGGGAGGGGGAGGGAAGGGAGGCGACGTTTAGCTGCGGCACCAAGTGCCTATTTATATCAGAGGCTCCTGCAACAGTCACCAACGCCGCACGCATTTTGAGCGAACGCGGGCAAAACGCTGACGGTGTCGACAACAGTTCTGCGTGTTGCCGGTGCTGCTGCATGTCCAAGTTTATACAGCTGATAAAGCTGCTATCATTACTCCGTATAGCTCTCTTCAAATTTGCTATCGCAATTGATGCTTCGCCTTTCAGGTGAAACTGCGACAACTTTTTTTTGTTTTATACGCTCATTTTATACATTCGTGACGTGCCCAACGTCATGAGTCACGTGCCCAACGACGCACGCACTAGGCCGCACCTTTAGTCATCCAGATGGCTACGACGTGACCTCTGCAATGAGACACGAGCTAGGCGTACCTTTAGTCAAACAGAACATAGAGCCGCCGTGGCGTCCGGGAAGCGTGCTCGTATCGCACCCCGGTGGCCCCGGGTTCGATTCCCACCCAGGCCGAAATTTACGAAGTTGTCTCTTCGAACGCACGAGGTCGCGGGGATCTAATACCGGCCATCGCGGCCGCATTTCGCTGGGGGTGAAATGAGAAAACACCCCTCTACTTAGATTTAGGTGCACGTTAAAGAATCCCAGGTTCTCCAAATTTCCGGAGTCCCCCACTACGGCGTGCCTCATAATCAGATCGTGGTTTCGGCCCGTAAAGCCCCATACTTTTTTTTACAGGAACCTCCCAGAGAAATCTGACGTAAATCCGAGCATATTGTGACTTGTTTTTACTTTTAGCGCTGTCCGCCATGTTTGGTACCATCTTTCGGTCATGCGGACTACGCCGCTGGATTTTTGCGTAATGGGGCATATAGTGCTTAAGCCATAAAATAGCTTTTTTCGCACCAAGGTTGCATTTGTTTCAAGCTTCGGATGCTTAGGTCAGCGCTGACGCTGTGTCGCGTTTCTCTGTCGCCTGGCTTGACGGTAGCGGGTAGTGTTCGCCGGCTTAGACCTCTGGGCATCTCTTGCAGGGACGTGCCGTTTCATCTTGCGCATACCAGATCATCTCGCCTTAATTCACACCAAAGGTCGTGGGCTGGACTCCTACCAAAAGGTCGTTGGTTCGAGTACCTTAATTAATCTACCTAATTAACTCTGCCGTAATTAACTTCCATTTAATTAACGCCAAAGGTCGTAGGTTCGACTCCCGCCAAAGGTGGAGGGTTCGTAGCCTTTTTGGGTGATGACGTGTTCTCGCCAACAACGCCAACGCCGTATTTTCCGCCTCTTGAGCCATATAATGCCTTCGCATAACAATCGAAAGCGTAGATAAAACCTTGTGAGATCTCAAATTTCTACATTCTGTCGAAGAAGAAAAATTTTGGAGAGCCTATCAAGCACGTGAATAACCCGAGGATAAGAAAAAAAAAGTATATGTAATGAAGAAGACAAGAAGACGACGGAAGGAGTCGGGCAAGCAAGCCACAGTGTTGGTGGTATCCGCGCGGCCCTCAGCAGCCGATGGCCTGGATTGTGGCTGCTTGACGCCCGCCGCTTCTTGATGCTTACCTCACGTTCCTCGTCGTTCACCTCACTAAGCCTAATTAACAAAATAATGTTGTTTCCTCCTCCTTGGGGTTTACACGTCGATAAATCACGTGACGCATAACTTCATGGGTGACGCCGTAAATAGCCTATAGATACCACCGTGCGTGCTGTACTGTCATTACCCTTTCTTCGGCCAGCTGTCAGATGCTATATGTCGCCTAGTAGCCGAGCAATTTACGTGCTTATGTATTTACACACCAATTCGCTTCCTAGCTTCCCGAACGAAATCACAGTTTTCGTGGCACAAACGCCATTTCCTGCCTCCGCCGTTCTTTAAGCCGTGTTCGTTATTGCGCAAAGTGCCTTTGTTTTTAATTTTTTAGTATTGAACAGATTAGATTTCAAGACTTTGGCCATTAGGCGCTTTGAGAAAAAGAAGACGGCTGACGGGTAGGACGCGCCTACCAGTGTATTTGTAGTTATAAACCCAGACTGCTTTCTTGCATCATTCAAGGTAGGGACGTAGTACATGGTTAATTGATCAGGCGTGGACTACCTTTCCGTCTGGAAAAAAGGGGTTCTGGGTGGTTCGTCTGAAGTCCAAGTTGACGATGAACACTCAGCTGCGCGGGGCACTAAATGCGCCGTGGGTAACATTATACCAACAATATTTTGTTTGCAAAACACGCAGTGTTTTTTGCACTCCCAACATACGGGACCGCGTTTTCGCATTGTAGACACACTGCTTCGTATAGTATGCCGCGCCCCACTCTACAACTTTCATATGTTACACCATATCTTTCATATGTTTCATAGCATACACGCGCTCGCACGCGTGTATGTCGTGATGATCTGGAATATTCTATTAGTGTTGTTTTTCTAGAAATTACTTGTACCAGTCAACCTTGCTTGAGTGTGTACGTGATTGGCTTATTTGCATAGGTGCATGCGTATGTGGCGAGCGCTATTGGAGCAAATACGGCAGAAGGTGGCCCGCATGCGGCATTTGCGAACTCTTTGCTCCTTGTTCGTCTGCTCGTATTCGCCGGCTCCATCGGTGCTTTTGCGGCACCGTCTAACATGACTGCACCTCAGTGTTCTTGAAAACACACGCTTTCTAATGCTTAATGGTGTATTTCTGCGATGGTTCATGTTTGCTTCACCGCACGCATGCTCATACACCCTTACAAACAAAGCTGCCAGCAGCCGTTGTTTCTTTCCATAGAAGCCATGCGACGAAACGAGGGCGTTTTTCATTCATTCATTCATTCATTCATTCATTCATTCATTCATTCATTCATTCATTCATTGCGCCTTCCAGTTCATCCGGATCGAAGGAGGGCCTTATACCGAGTTCAATTACCCGAGGAGCTCTGCTACTATGGTGAAATACGCCCACGACGAACACAGCAAAGGGTCGGTGATGATGCAGATGTCTTTAGGAACAGATGCAAGAAAATAAATAAATAGCAGGGTGGCGAAAGAACCAGAAAGATTTCATCTAAATCCTTCTCGAGTGCACTCAACACGCGCTCGTGCTGAGCACGTGCCGAGGGCGAGCACGGGCCGCTTGCTTACCGTGACGTTTTTTGCTTACGCCAACGACACGAAAATTTCCTTGGCTGGTAGAGGTATACAGCTTCGCTGTAAAAGAAAAAAACTATTTATATCCTCGTAGAGTGTATCACAATGGCGGACGAGTCGCCAATCTAATTATTCTGTGCCAGAATCCCTTAGTTGCTCAGCGCGCATTCTGCAATATGCCATCTACTTTCTGCTAAGAATGACCAGACATTCATTATCGCTTTTGAACCCATCTTTAGCAAGTAACAGTACCAGAACGTCACATTACACAACCTAAGCAGTCGACCGGGGTGGCTATATCGATCGGGGAAAATATTTTCTTGCACATTCTTACCTGTTCTTACAGTTTGCCGCAGTGACTAGCGGCATCACTCGAAGCATCAGCCTTTCAAGCTAGATCAAAGAATGAGCACTACTTTATTCTCTAGTTTTCGTGAAGCTCACCATAAAAGTGACAGATTGATTGTTTACTTCTGCAAGGGCGATAAAAGCGCAAGCGAACCCAACAACTTATATAAGACTCTCCGCCGATTCGCACGTATGAATAACATCGCCTAATTCTTCTAGCAAGCATATTCTTCTACTTTCTGTCTTTTTGACAGTTACTTGCGATCGATTCAAACTGTAGCAGCTATTACGCCCTTAAAGAAGTGCCGAATGAAAATATTAACTCGGCAGTAATGACGCTGTTAGATTTCATTGGCTCCGTCCCCCTGTTTTCACGCGGTGGTGGCGCGACATTCTCTAATAATGCAAATGACACGTGGTCTCGCGTAACCGAGTGGTGAGGTGCGTTCGTAACTGGGGCTCCCAACAAGCTTTTTTTTTTAAATTCGGCAGAGACACATAAGGCTGATTACGTGCAGGAATGCAGAAGCATTATAGTCGCTTTGGTGAAATGTGCTTCCGCGCGTTGGTTGTCCGCTCAAGCTCTCACCTGCGTTGCAAGTGCAGCTCGGTTGGGTCAAATGAAAGCGCACCGAGCGTCTCAACGCGCTCGCTTGCCCTCGAGGACTTCACAACTCGAAGGACGCTCAGTGGCATTCAATGAGACGTTAATGTTTTTTTTTTTGTACACGCATTTTAAACATTCATGACGCACCCAACGTCATGAGTCACGTGCCCCACGACGCACGCACTAGGCTACAAGTTTAGTCATCCAGGGGCGCTATAACGTAAAGCTATTCCAAATAAAGTCCCTATATAAGAAAAGTACCGCCATCTTTTGATCAACGCCGCTTCTCTCTCTCCTGTATCTCCGATTGAACGATGATAGCGCGCGCTTTTCACTTCTTTATATTTTGTTTTTTTCCGCCTCAGAGCCATGCTGAAAGTCCTCTGCGCAGCCGCAGTCGCCGGCGGCGGTGGCGGCGCGCGCCCGGCCATAGCCTCCTCTATACTTTTTGTTATAGAGGAGGCTATGGCCCGGCCCGAAAGCTTCAACGTAGACTTTCTAGGTGCGCCACCCTCGACTTGGCGTTCATGCGATAGCAATTATATGGACACTCCAAAGCAGATTTCTGCCGTCGGCGTCGCCGTCGTCGTCATCGCCGTCGCCGTGAGGTTCCGTATGACGTCAATGGAGATGAAATCGTGACCGCGCGCCGCCGAACGCTGTATGTGCGAGTGAAAGGGCACGAGGGACGCGCTCTTTCACGGGGAGTGAACGCACGGCGGAGAACAAACGCGCGTTCCGCGCCGTGCTTGCTTAAGGGCTGCAGAAGTAGGCGTCTCTTTCCTCCTTTACAATCACCATATATGTGGAGCAAACGCGCCTTCTTCCGATGCGCGAGAGGCCGTGGGGGAGGGAAGGAAGGGGGAGGGAAGGGAGGCGACGTTTAGCTGCGGCACCAAGTGCCTATTCATATCAGAGGCTCCGGCAACAGTCACCAACGCCGCACGCATTTTGTGCGAACGCGGGCAAAACGCCGACGGCGTCGACAACAGTGCTGTGTGTTGCCGGTGCTGCTGCATGTCCAAGTTTGTACAGCGGATAAAACTACTATCCTTACTCCGTATAGCTCTCTACTAAGTTGCTATCGCAATTGATGCTTCACCTTTCGGGTGAAACTGCGACAATATTTTTTTATTCCTATCTCGTGACGTCAAATTTACGTAACCACCGACGCAAGCATCGGCGGTGACCCGCGGCGTTGTCTGAACAACCAAATCAAGCACTCTCCTGGTTTATAGGAGGTCACCTTTGTTCGCTTTCAAAACCAATAAAATTGCCTGCAATCCGCGGTTCTTCTTGTCTAAATGTCTGACAAGAGGCGAGCAGCAAGTTCTATAGTGGAGATGGTTTCGATGGGGCCAAGCCAGCACAGTGAAATTAAATAACCAGCTGAAGAGGGTGGAGCCGGCTTCTGCGATTGGTCCGCTTCGCCTTACTTAGCTTGCGGTGCTGGTCTAAATTCGCGCCGGCGTGCAGTGGAAGGATAAGAATGCCGCTAAACGGATCCTCAGCAAGGAAGAGTTGGCAGAGCGATGTCGTATACTTAGCGAAATGGCTCGATAACGTTTTACTGCCACGAAAAAAGGTTATAATGTGCAAATAAATACTTGCTCACCGGCAGGTGCGAGTAGCGAGGGAATCAGCGATGTGTTCGTTTATGCGCAAAGTAGTGCCACTTTTTTTTCACATTTAACATATAAGATTCCAAGACTTTGGCCATTAGGCGCTTTGAGAAAACGCCGTCGGCCGACGGTTAGGACGCACCTAGCAGTACACTTTTAGTGATAAACCCAGACTGCTTGTTTGCATATTTCCAGGTAGTGACGTTGTACATGGTTAATTGATCAGGCATAGACAGCCTTTCCGACTGGAAAAAAGTAGTGCTGGTGGTTCGTGTGAAATCCAAGTTAGGAAGGAACTGAAAGTGTGTTCCGTGGCGCCGACACCAGGCGCAGCAATGCGATGGCGACGAACACCGAGTTGCACGGGACACTATGTCTGGCGTTCGTTACATTATACTAAACATATTAGGTCTACCGAAAACACAGTGCTTTTTCGACTCCCTACATGTGGGACCGCGTTTTTGCATTGCAGACGACACTGCTTCGTATAGTATGTCCCCCCATTGTTCTAGCTACGTCTGTTGCAACCGCGAGCCCGTCTGATTTGCATGCACGCACTCGCACGCGTTTATGTCTGCATGATCTAGAATACAGCCTTCATTATATTACTGCTTTTTTTCTAGCAATTACTCGTACCAGTGCACCTTGCTTGAGTGTGTATGTCGTTTGCTTATTTGCATACGTGCATGCGTATGTGGCGAACACTATTAGAGCAAATGCGGCGGAAGGTGACTCGTACGCGGCATCTGCGAGCCGTTTGCCCCGTGTTCGTCTGCTCGTATTCGTCTGCTCCCACTGTGTTTTTGTGGCTCCGTCTAACATAACTGCACCTCAGCGTTGTTGAAAACGCGCCGGGGTGCACGTTGAAAACACGCCTTCTAATACTTGACGGTGTGTTTCTGCGGTGGTTCATATTTACTTCCCTGCACACGTGCTTATGCACGCTTACAAACAACGCCACCAGCAGCCGTTGTTTCTTTCCAGAAAAATCACGAGACGTTAAAAGAGGCCGTTTTTCTATAATTCATTCATTCATTCATTCATTCATTCATTCATTCATTCATTCATTCATTCATTCATTCGCGACTTCCAGATGATCCGTATGGAAGATGTGCCTTATCCCGAGTTCAATGACCCGATGAGCTCTGCTACTATGGTGAAAATGCGCCCATGACGAAAACAGGAAAGGGTCGGCAATGATGCACAGGTAGCTAAGGAGACAAGTAAAAAAAATAAAGAATAGACTGACGAAAGAACAACAAGGAAGCGGAAGTATGGAGAGGAAATGTGGCATGGATCGAGGAAACAACGCATTCAGCTCCGGGCCTCAACTGCGCCTTCCATTGTGTGCTCCCAGCAGGGGATTCGCAAACTGCCGGTCCCGCATCGGCAAGCTCAGCAGGGAAGCAGCTGCTTTCGGAAGTGCTCGTAGAACAACGCAGAGCTGAGCTTCGTTGTGGTAACTCCGGATATAGTAAACGTCTTGTTATAGCAAACAAATACGTCCCTCCGTATCATCTCTCGTGGTTCATATGAAAGAACAGAAAGGCAAAGATAATGATACCCAGGAATACAATTTATTTAACTTTTTCTTTAATTAGGACGTAATAATAATTCTGAATCATGGATAAAGGAGCAGTAATATTCGCGCTGTGAGTAGTGTAATAGGAAAATTACAATGGAACAAAAGTACTGCTTGTTGCCTATGTTTCCGTACTATTTTAAACATAAGATATGCCTATCACATTCTAAAGCAGCTGTTTGGAACTGTAGAATTGAAACCGGCCAATGCTTAAAGATAGTATACCTGTTAGAAATTCTGAGACCTAAAACATTGTTGTCTGACATGCCTGTCTAGAAACTATGTCACAAAAAAACATTGATTGAACAGACGCACTTATGATCTAAGTGTGGTACAGCAGTAGCAGCGGTAGCCGGTGCGTAATGAAGCCCTCGATTATCTTTCGGGAAGAGGAGTTGTCGCGCTTAAGAATTTCGCAAGTGTCCACGCGTCTCCATGAATGATGATTGGCCATGGATTTCCGTTAGCGGCGCTTGCGGCAATGACTTTCATGCATCTGAGTTTCACGTCACTTTGCGACCTTGTACTTTGTAGTCGGCATTTGTGTTGCCCCGTTCTTACTGTGTTTCTGTCTCTTACGCCCTCCTTTTTTTTTTACAATGAATTCCAATTATTCTCGTTCGCGGTGGATATCACATGCACAGTAGGGTTGGACACTGCCAGCAATTGGCTGCCGCAAAAAAATAATGCTAATGTTATCCAAATAATGCTAATGTTCTCTCCACTGCGACGTCTAGAAAATTACTTCGTGAATACAGACAAAGAAGCGCTCCTCAATAATGAGTATGAAATACAGGAATCTATTACAGCTACTGTAACTCTCACACCAAGTATAACATGAGCTGCTCCAATCGCTTTTATTCTAGGAAAGGTGACCCCAACTGACCGCATTTCTAGCCCAATGTTCCTGTATTACATATCTGCCAAATTTAATTGGTGACGACATTTGGCACTATTCTTCGCCTACTGTTATCCACACACACACACACACACACACACACACACACACACACACACACACACACACACACACACACACACACACACACACACACACACACACACACACACACACACACACACACACACACACACACACACACACACACACACACACACACACACACACACACACACACACACACACACACACGCGCGCGCACGCACGCCGTTTTTGCGATGTTATCTCATAGATAAATGCACCATAAGCAAGGCGCTTTGCAGACAGGCATGAATAAATGTTCCAACAAAGTAGTTTCATCAATGCACCACGGATGTTGCTCTACCGAATCCTCTGTTGCGCTAATATTGGAAGGTCCTTCCTTCATTTCCTGGCAGTGTAGGCAGCGTCACTTGCAGCTGTCCACAGTAAACGGCCGAAGACCTCACGCTGGGCGTCTGAGTGAAGACTCGCGTCGCCTACACGTGACGCCATTAGCCACGTTTGCGCGTCCGAGCACGTAGTGCACATCTAAAGAGACGGTGGCCGTTGCGAGAAAAAAGAGGGGCCTATCACCGCAAAGTGTTGCCATAAATAGCTAGGGGTTAAGACAACATGCGAGCGATTGCGACGAGATGTGGAGGAGGAGGAAGGCGAGCCTAAAATCAAGATAAACCACTGGGAATGGTGACCAGTATGTTGTAAAAGCCACTACACCAGATAAGGAGCAGGAAAGAGTCGCTGTGGTTGGCGGAAGGGCAAAGCATTTCCGCGTATGTGACCGAAACACGGTTCGCCTGCCAAAAGGAAACGGAAAGTAAGGCAAAAGGAAGAAGAAAGTGAGACTATAGTAGTGGGAAGTAACTTGAGTGATGGCTAGCTCGAATGATTGCTTTATTCATTGATGGTTTTAAGGGATTGGCTTGGTTAAGCTTATGTTGCACACGGGGAACACGGGGCTACAAGAAACGCGGTTGTCGATGCTCCAGATTCGTTTTAGCCACCGAACATTCTTTAAATAGCACGCAGTGGTTAGTACGCGAACATTTTTCAATCTAACCCAATATAACGCAGCCACAACAGTGAGGAATAAAGCCAGATACCCCATGCAAAACAAGAGAACGCAATAGCTTCTGGGCATGGCCTCTGTTAGTATTCCTAATAGTTGGATGATAAGGGCGTGCCGCGGAAGGCTAATAGTAACACTGGTTAGGCGGGGGTTAAGGTGATGAAGGACAGGTCCACCGCTGCCAGAAAGAATCAACACATATGCGGAAGTAACATTTACCTTGTACGTGTCCGGTAGTGCTCGCGAGAAAAGGGGTAAGTGGGACGGAGAGGAGGGGGTATCATTGGCGAACAGAAAATAAAGAGGCGTAAGTTAGGGTATAGGGTAAAAAAAGAGGTCACGATTGAAGTAAGTGGCTAATTGTAGATAGCGCTCGCAGTGATGGAAGCGACATTTTACTTTTATTGCGATAGCAATTATATGGACACTTCAACCGGATTTCTGCCGTCGCCGTCGCCGTGAGGTTCCGTATAGATAAAATCTTCGCCGCGCGCCGTATGCCCGAGCGGAAGCGTGCGGGGGACGTGCACTATCACGGAGAGCGAACGCACGGCGGAAAGCAAACGCGACCGTCGCGCGAAAGGTCTTGGGGGTATGGGAGGGAGGGAGCCGGGCCACGCTGCGCTCCGGCACCAAAGGCCTATCTTGCAACCGGGCGCAAGGGGAACTTCCCACTCAATCTCTCACGCGCAATGAATAAACATTTATTGGGCCCAAAATATATTGGTGGTGCCCATAGCACCTAGACGGGGTGGTGCCCTAGTTACGGGACCCATATGTTCCCAGCAGCTCCTGGCCCCTGTCCGTCAGTGCGAGCTGAATCGGTAGGGCGGGGCTAGATAACAAGGTCTCCCATCGCTCAAGGGGTTGGGGATTGGGGGTGTTGGCGGGAAGGGGAGGAGGGGGGGTCTTGAGTTCTGTGCACTTGGCCAAGATGTGCAAGCGAGGAAGCGGGAAGGCAGCGCCGCAGGGAGCGGGGGGGATGGGGGGGGGGGGCACTTCTACTCTGCCAACAACTGCGCTCGTCGCTCACCCGCACCGTCTCTTATCTCTACACGGCTCTGACCTTTCTATGCGCTGTACATTTGCCGCTCAGTTTCCGTTGAAGCGATAGACCGCACGTACCTTCACCGCTGCGGCGTATGCCCTTGCTGCCAGCGTTCTGACAGTCGTTGTCTGCAGTCATTCAGTGTGATCTATTCATGTTTGTTTGTGCGCGCTCACACCACGCTTGTTCATTCAGTTAGTAATAGTCGGGCCACATTTTCCAACGCACGCTACACATGCAATGCTGCCCGGATCGGCAGTGCAGCGCTACAGGTGTGTCCCTTCGCACGCGCTGCCCACGGGAAGCGCTTCTCATCAACACCACCGTTTCACACGCGCCTTCTCGTGGTCATCCAGTCTCTCTTCATGTCGGTCTACTTACGCCGCAGCACACCTGCTTAATCAGCTCATGTTTACTACAATTCATATTGCTACCAAAGCCGCTCACCTTACTTCGTATGACATTGCTGTGTTGCTATCGCATTCATTGCTTACGCCCTTAAGGCGAAACTGTGACATTTTTTTTTTGCAGCAGAGATTTTGGAGGAGAAAAATATCAATTCGGAGCAGCCATAAGTGTTTTCGGAGCAGAAAAAAACATGCTAGCTGAGAGCAGCTATTGGTCTTTTCGGAGCAGATGGCTAACAGTGCCATACGACTCCTGGAGTGAAAAGCGCCACCGAAGCGCCTCATAAATATTATTATTCATTATGAACCATATTGCACATACAATATCCAACGCAAATATTAGGAAAAAACAATTAAAAAGATAGATGGTTATTGAACACGTAGTAAAATGAGCTATATGTTTAAAATACCAGTACTTTTGGCAGAAAGGAGATCAAACCGGTAAAGCTAGCCACCACACTATAAGATAACTACAATCAAATATAACTGCTGCCAAAGCAGCAGTTGGTTGTTAATCGGTATGAGACCAAAGTGGTCTCAGTCACTTTCGCATTTCACCAAAGTAGTCTGCATGTCAAGTTCATAAATACAGCTAAATGAGCTATACATTTAAGATGCCTGTTCTGGTGGCAGGAATGAGATCAACGCCTGATAAAGCTGTACAACACAGTGTAAATGTAATCAGTCACATTTCACAGTTGCCATAGCAGCAGTTGGAAATCAGTACGAGATCGAGTTTCCCAGCGGCGTTTCGGAGCAGGTTCGGAGTAGTTAATAAGAAAAATGACAGCTTGGAGCAGCTTGTAGCAGCATTTCTGCTTTGGAGCATTTGGAGCAGCACTTACATGACTGTACCTACCGTAAGTAAAATACGCCTTTCTGTCTGCATCTGAAAAAAATTGGGTGTGAAGAAATCGTGCAAATCCAGACAGTGGGTTGAGCTGTAGGTATGCTGCAATTAGGGTATTCATAGGATAAATAGCTAAAAAAAGAGCTTTAAGCAAAAGTAATTGAATTAGTGGGTAGAGCACACACTGCGGGCAGATGTTAAGTTGACAACCCCGCATGCCTAAGCGCTGATACCAGTGGAGAATTGAAATGAGGTGCTCATGAACTGAAGCACAAGCTGGAGGAATAAAGTGAGTGAGCGGTGCTAACGACGTTGATGACTAATGGACACTGACAGAAAGGAATGGCCCACTCCAAGAGAAAGTAAAATCTGACCTCGGATGTGCATGTAGCTCGTTGTCCGGCTTGGCATCACGGTCCGACTGCAAGTCCATGTGGGCACAATGGCTGCACTTTTCTTCCCAATGAGGAGAGAATTGAACAAGAAGAGAACGTCACGACATATGACTGGCAAAGCGAAAATTCACCTGCTAGTGTGTGTATATATAGCACAGCACGGCGGCCAGTAGTTCTAGGGGCACATACCTAGTAGTACGTATCGGCCCACATTTCGACTGCAGAATCACCGATATCGGCCCACGAAAGAGGCTTGAAGCACACGCGTTTCTGAAAAGTGGTGATAGCTCGCTAAGAGGGGCTTCGTCGGTACCAAAAGACCTAAATGAATGCACACCAATGCTGAAAGCCACAGCGCACTTTTACTAAATTGAGCAGCTCAGAAGGCACAAGGCAAGGATAAAGGCATCGCTTGACGTGCACTGCTGGAAGGAGCTTGTTGGCTACTCCACCCTTGTAGTTTGCCGTTTGCTAAAACCCAACTGCCACTGCCAGTGAAATGGAACAGCGCTCTTTGATGATGCATCGCTGATGTATACACTTTATGGAACTCGCCGGCCTAGTTTGGTAATTGGGGCATAGTTGCAGCCATTCATGTTTAGGTCGTGTTTGTGAAAGATCAAATGCGAGTTGCGTCCCATGGGGTCTAAGATGACATGAACAATATATAGCTAGTAGGGGAAACAGATGAAAGGTGAATGCAAGCTGCCGAAAACTAGAACTTTAAAAAGAAACGATAGCACCTTACTTTTCACCGCACTTCAAAAACTGTGCGTCCTGGAAACAGAGGAACGGCGTTTCATAACATTGTTTAGCTGCGTAGGAGTGGAAAGAAATCGTCGCGCACTTTCTATTTCTATCCTGTCATTTTTTACATGGTAGAGCATCGGTGTTTCCGAATAGCAAGGGGAGTATTAAACAGACGCTCCAAATCTAGGAAGTCTGAATTCAGTGACTGGTCTTCAACTCGTGCCAAGTTGGCCACGCTGAATCACTTGGACTTCTGTTTGCTCAATGTATATATACAGCACACGTGGCATAGCAGATCCTTCTTTTTTTGCGTCGCTGAGGAAATGCGCTGCATAAGTGAAAAATAAGACAAGCACGCGAGTGGCTTCCTGGTAAGGAATGTCTCTCAACAAATCAAGGTGTCCGGAGTGCCCTGCGCGAGTAGACCACATAAATTATGGGCTTTGTCGTGTTAGAATACAACTCAGAACCAAGACCATAACATCTATCTCCTTTTCTTTCTTCCACTCTACGCATTCCTTGC
Source organism: Dermacentor silvarum (assembly GCF_013339745.2). NCBI lineage: Eukaryota > Metazoa > Arthropoda > Arachnida > Ixodida > Ixodidae > Dermacentor > Dermacentor silvarum. The sequence continues at coordinate 54,055,714 of NC_051158.1, read as the reverse complement.
CGGCCTGCACCGTTACCTACCTCTCCTCGCCTGGTCCTTATTTGTGAACAAATGACCTACTTTCGTATCACTTACTGCACGGTGATATAGTTCAGCCGGACACCTAAGCAGCCAGAACGAAGGCTGGCCCTGTAGGTACTTCTGCCCTACATTCGCCAGCAGATTACGGAGGTCATATAATTTGCCCCGGGATTCTCGGTTATCAATGGACAAGTGCACAGTAATATGAAAGCATTTCTTCGCAAATAATTATTTGTTTTTTTTTTTTGGTGGAACGACTACATTCTGCGTTCTCTCAGCTGCATTCCAGTCGCCTGAAACAACTCGGAACAGCTTGCGATGATATTTTTAAGCAAGTTAAAATATTCCTCCCGATAGAAAGCAGACGACAAGAACAGAACAGACGGCCTACCATCTCTTTCTTCGCCATCGTGTCGCTTGACCCAAATACATGAGGCGAGATCGCCCAAGACCGGTTCCCATGGCGACGCTGCTCCGCGTGGTCTGTTTCCTGCATCCGTCGGGAAATTCGGGCAACAATCCTAATCTGTTCCGAAGTGGGTCGCTCCTACTTTGTAGTCAAGCGGACAAGATAATGAAACACTAGAGGTGTGCTATGTGCTTGATCACTTTGCACGGCTTCCCTTTTTTGGTTTTTGTCGCCTTTGTTTTTCTCGCCTACCCAAAATTTCGTTTTAGTGATGTGCCAAATCACCACTCGTGCGAGACACCTACCTTTATGTGAATCGTTTAACGCGATGCGTGCGCTCTTTGTAGTTCGCTTACCAATTTGTATAATCAGTTAGCTTTCAGATCCAGAAAGAAAACTGCTACGCGCTTAGAGCTCTTAATTTCGAATGCAGAGATATCCAGGCTCCCGCAATAAAACAGCCAGTCGTTTACGGCACCAACTCTGGCTTATAGCATGGTCGCCCTGAAGCAAACGACGGGGTTTCGGGTGATCAGTATTGTCGTCTGCTTGGTTAGTTCAAGGCGTTTGTTTACCAGATTCTGAGTTAACGACTGTGAAACTTCAGCGTGACTGGGTCGAACTAGTGCGACCTGGTTGCGGAAATACGTGCAGCTATAAGCATTACATTGTGGGTTTTCGTGTACATAATTATCGCAAGGGTGGGATGCGCGCTTATACACTTGCGCATGGTGGTAAAACAAATATATATATTTGGCGATGTAACTCGAACAGGCGATGCTTAAAGGAGTGTAGATTGCAAATTGATGAAAAATTTTGTGAAGTAAAGCTGATGAGGCGGTCTGTTAAATCTGCAACTTTATTATTATTACTCTTTTCTGCCCCCTTCCACCAGCCTTGGTTAGCTTTCTTCTCATCTACGCGGCGGCTCCACTTGTGCTGGTGCGAGCATTTCAGACCGCTTTCTTGCCAGCCTGTGCAAAATCACTCCGGCTGCGAAAATAGGGCCTAATAAGGCCACCAGCTGTGGCCTTCAAATCCGCTATAAACGCCATTGAAATCTCTTCAAATCAGAGAAACCGCCCTTTCACTAACATGACCTGTCATGGTAGCTTAGGGGCAATGGCATTGCGCTGCTAACCACCATATGATGGGATCAAATCCCGACAATAGGGGTCGAAATTCGATAGGGGCGGAATGCAAACATTCCCGTGTGTCGTGCATTTGGCGCAGAACCCTAGGTGGCCAAAATTAATCCGGAGTCCCCAATACGACATGCCTCATAACCAAATCACACTTCTGGCACGAAAAGCCACGGCATGTTTTTATACTAAAATTATCTCAGCCGGAAAATTTTGATGTATTTTTTCTGCTAAAAGTAGGCAGCCTCATTACGCTGTACATTCAGGTTATCAAGCTTTGGCTAGCCACTAACCTTCCGATGAACCCCAATAAAGCTCCGTTGATCAGCTTGGTTCTTTTCTTTAAAAAAAAGAATATTGATGGAAGAACAGAAGAACATTTTATCTCAAAAAGAATCGCTTGGTTTTTCGCACCCTCTTTTGGAGACGCGAATTTACTCATCTATGATTGAAAATGCAGTAAACAAGGTAACGCAAATAATTAATTCGGATGTGATCGCTAGAGTGAAATAAGCTCATCATCGCGCTATCTCTAAATATTCACAGCCCGCGATGTTGGATTACATTGAGACACGGCCGCTGGATAAAAAAAAAGTGTGTGATTGAGATGTGCTTATAATTTGCATCATTCCATCATGTTTGAATTTGGCATCACGCAATGCTATCTGAGGAGTGTGTGATTGTTTATCAGCCTATTATATCATTTATTGCGGACTACTGAATATCTTACAACGATATTCGTAAGTACGCCTGCCATTCAGTTCAATGGTGAATCATGCAGTATATTGGGGAAACTGCCCGGTAGTTAGTTTATTCTTGTAATTGCATGCATGCAACGTCATTGGATGGCGGATTATGGGGGATGGAGTCCAAAAAGAGCAAAACAACTGCGAATCTAAGGCGCTGTGGCAATCAGTTTCAACGTAACCTTCATTCGTGTTTTTGAAAAGCACTGTTCCAATTCAGCCATCACCTGCAACTACAGATCACACGACCTCATTGGACACATTTTCGCTGTGAACCGATTGGCTCATCATAAACTTGCCGCCCTCGATTATGCACATTCCAAACATAACGACGAAGGAATGATGAGGAAGACACGGCTACGATGGCATCAAGATGACTGTATAAGGACAATATCGTGGCAACAATGGTTTGATGACATCGCAATCATTGCACGAAAAAGGCTGCAACGAAACGGTCGCAGCGGCATGACGAGAATGCGGTAATGGCAGTGGCATGACATAGACGAGATGGCGATGATCACGTGAGGACGATGGAGCGGGAATTACAAAGATGTCATGGTGGCAGTAAGTTGATGATGTTAAAATTATTACGATGGTATGAAGAGGACGGTATGCCAGCAATGTAATGACGAGGAGAATATGATTGCAATTCTATGACGATAACGGCATGGCAATAATAAGAATCACCACGACAAAGTAACTACGGAACAAGTCTGACGGCTGGACACTGGCACGATAAGATTGGAAATTCCGATTACGGAATGAAGACTATGGTGTGACGAAGAGATTGACCGAGCTGGAATGACGGCGCCAGGGCAACGATGGTGTAACGAATGAAAGAACCTAGCTGGAATTATAACAACGGCGTTACTATAAATAAGATGACGTTGCTAAAATTAGAATGATATGGTGACAGTGGCATAACGACAATGGTATGAATATGAATCAATGACAGTGACTTTATGAAGACGACGGCGTGACGCTAATGAGATTACGAAGTTGGAAGACAGCGGCGCAACGGCCACGACAGAGAGACGACAACAGTGTTACAACAAATGTATGGTGACAATGGGGTGATGACAGTGGATTCACTGAGATAACACGATAATGAAATGACCACGACGGCTTGACGGCAACTCTTTGGCAGGTTTTTCACAATGGCATGACTTTGATTAATGACTACGACGGACTGATGACGATGGAATGAAGATGAATGTAGAACGACGATGGATCGAAGATGGTCTTGTGCTGACAACGATATGACACACCGTGGCAGAAACAGAGTGAAAACGGTGAGAGGATGGGGATGACCAGTAAAGGAAGGAATATTGGCAATGGCACGAAATAATAAAATGGCGATCACGGTATGAAAGCAATGCAACGATGGCATATGGCACGACGACGACAGAATGAAAAGGACGATGTGACAGCGAAGACGGTACGATGACGGTGTGACGAAGCGAATGATAGAGCTGGAGTGAAGACGAAGGAATGACGAAGACCGTGTGACGAAGATAACGACGGAGCTGGAATGATGCAAACGGCATGAGGACAATAAGATAATTATTTAAAATTGACTGCAATTGTATCACGACATAGGCATGGTAAAATGGCATGGTGATTACGAAATGACGACTGTATGGAGACAATGACGTGTCGACAACGTCTTGGCCACGACAATCTCGTCAAGAAGTTGCAATGACGACCACGCAATTGCGGTGACGGCGTCACGTCAAAAACATCACAACGATGAGATTACGTTTGTGAAATCTCTATGACAAAATGATGACGATGGAACAACCACGCTCACATGCCGGAATGACGTCAATTGCATGACGATGATGAAATGACGATGACGAACTGATGACCATGGAATGATAATGACGGAACGATGATGGCTTGCAGATGGCGGCGTGACGGTGGCGATATGACAGATAGTGAGAGCAATGGGCTGAAGACTACGGAAGAATGACGACTTGAGGACGAAGGAATGGCTTGAAGACGATAAAATGATGACGACGGCATGACAGCGACGGATTATTGGGGCTGGAGCACACATCCACAGGCAAGTCGAAAGAGGCAAATGCAAACCTCTTACTTCACAAGTTAAAAGATCGAAGACCGTCTAAAGCACGGTGCGGGTTCCTCCACTGACCAAATGTTCTGCGGTGTACAAGACCAGGAAGAAACTTTTTGCCTTAGGGATGACAACGACTGCTCTGGCAAAAAAAGCGGTGTTGTCGATTAACGCCAAAAATGATTTCTAGCAAGGCCGACTACCACTTTCAGCTATTTCAAGCTTAGCAATATTTGAATTATTGAAGGAGGTGGCGCGGATCTTAAAACAATCAATCAACCAATCAACGAAAGAAGCTTTTCTTAGTGGTTGGTTTGTTTTGTGGAAACCTGGCCCATTTTTCTTTATGTCACGAACGTTTACTCAAGCATGATAAACAGAAAAGCGATAAGAAAAGTGAATGTATGACGGGTTCATTGCTCGTTGGCTGTAGATGTCATAGTATAAAGCTTCAATTACCTCCTCCGGTCCGGACTTTTCTTATCAACTTCCATATGAGCACGAGTAACAAAGCTGGGACATAGAGACTGACACAGTTCTGTCCCCTTACAAGGTTCGACAGCGAGAGAATAAAGAAAACCAGTGTCGTCTTAAGAAGACAAGGCGAAAGGCTTAAATATTACGCAATTCCGGATCACATGAGAGACTTTGCCATATTCTGTCAGAGCAAAGCGGATAAGATGGAGAGTGCACTCGTGAGCAGGGCGCAATCTCGAAAGTATTTGGCAGCCAACAAAAAAAAATGCAGTAAGGACAGGGTCAACAACCTGCGTAGGAAAGAAGCTCATTGCTTCCATACCAAACGAAGTGGAGTGATTCGTCTCGTTGTCCGATGGTATGTCGAAACTTGAATCGGCTTAGAGATGAAGAAAGGAAAACAAATGTCTTGAACCCAGTCCTATTAAACATAAGCTCAAAAATGAAAAAAAAATCAAAGTAAGTTATTGTTCCTCAACAACGCCTTAATTATTTTTTGCATCCCAAAGCAGGATTAAAGGAGAGCGGAGGAAATGAACCCAAAACTATTACAAATGCTAACTCGAACTAACTGGAGTTATTGGTGTTAGAAAACTCTTTTGGGAATGCTAGTCATCTCGGGTTGTGTGTTACTCAGAGCATATTAATTCTACAATGAAGGGCAGCTCTTGAAACATTTTAGATTCATCGAAGGAGGAGGTTAGGGAGGGAGGGGGGGAGGCTGTATATTGAAAGCCATTTGCGACGGTGACAGAGTCCGTCGCGCTGTGTTTTCGCGGCTTCAATTCGCGTTGATGCAAGCGCCGCCACAGTTCGCGCACGAGGTTAATATGACGAGTGCACCTTGAGCGTAGCACAAATGCGAACGCGTCATCACCCTAAATGGCATGGAGGCGGAAAAAATGTCGCAGCATCGATTGCGATAGCAGATTAGTGGACTGCTATACGAAGTAAGGATAGTAGTTTTATCGGCTGTATAAACTTGAAAACATAGGCACACTAACTAAATTAACAAGCATGGTGCCACGCCCGCAAAAGTAAACATGAGCACATCTCACTTGATGGCCGCTGAAACACACTGTCCAAGCGCTGGCGTGAGCAAGCGCGGTGATGATGGGATCGCACTGGCACTTATACGTACACTATCATAGCTACGGCAACGGGAGAAGTGCGCCAGGAGTGTCCGTTATTCAATCAATAATGCACTGAACTCGATTAAAATAAGCTTGGCCAGAACATTTCCTGCAATGGGCTATCAGGTGTCTACCAGGGTGCTGTTGTCATGAACGAGGCTTCATGTTCTTTGGTCCGCTCATAGAGGCACCATCGTTTTTGCCTGATGTAGACGTGGCCAAACGATAGGGCGATGCGATACACGACTACTTGCTGGCAATACGCGTATCTTTTTGGTGGCTCTGATCGCATAATGTTCGTTCCTTTTCAGTGTTAACGCGCCGACACCTGGTCGATGCGTTCTTTGGAGCTCAAAACACCATCTTCAAGCCCTTGCTGCTGGAGACCTTCTTTTAAAACCGGCACTCACGCCGTGAAAATACAGAAATGGCGGCAGGTGACCTTCTTGCGTCGTCTTCATCTGTCGCAGTCTCGATGGGGTTCTTGTGTTTCTCCCCTTCCGAGTCCCTCCTTCCATATGCGAACCATTCACACGCTGGGAGCAGCAAAAGTGCTAAGCACCATCGATCACAGATGGCCCACCAAGCACCATCGCTACAACAAGCCTGCAGCACCGCCTATACTACATTCATGACCAAACACGCATACCTCTCTATATAACGACGACGCATGGCCTCGGACAAAGAACACAAGCAATACTTCCAGGCCAATGACTACGAGCTCTGTGAAACAGAGCAACCTATCTAGCATCTCTACAAATTACATAAAACGTAATAGCCGAAAGGAAGCTCCACGCTCATCTGTCTAGCGCTTACGAGGCAGCATCGGACATCCATGCTCCTCTATACAACACCGCCACACTCCCGAAGAACAAGATTACAATAACAACGCACAAAGTCGCCCCCTTCAGACGCTCATCCAGTAAAAAAAAAAAACGAAGTGGATCCTTTACCATTTCTGTCGTCGCCGCAAGCCACCGCCAAAACATGGCCAAAGGAACTGCCTCCCTTAAAGAAGGAAGGAATTCCTTATAGTTATTTACTTTAAAGCCTGGAAGCTAGCGAAGGAACATCTAAATTCGTGGTTCCCGATCTCAGCTCAAAGCATTAATCTTCTTTATCTGTAATTGCACACAAAAGTGCATAGCATACTGCTTCCCGTTTTTATTTCGCGATAGTGACATCGGGGACGATTATATGTCGGGGACCATTATATTATATCACATTGTTCTTTCCTCTTTTTCTCTGGATCTGACATTGTTTTCTTCTCTTGCATGACGTGACGACTGTATAAGTCACTTGCTGTTTCAGTTGTGCCCTAATTCACTTTTTCTTTAAATTTATCTTAGCTTAGGCTTCCTCTTGCTTACATTTACAAGGACGCTGTTGTGGATCCGTTTTTATTTTATTTTTTTGCTGGGAAAGCCACTGGCACTTGCTGGAAAAGAAACTGGGTCAATGGCCTTAATATAAGTCCCCCCTCACAGAACCACTGGGAGCTGGAATAAAAATATGTTTCTAAAGCTGGCTCGCTGTACACCATCGTCTGTTATCAATGAAGCTAGTGCTGCATTCATTTCGCAACATTAATCTCCTTATTTCCGCAGAAATACGATAGCAGAAAATAACCACAGAGTCGTCGTTTCACTTGAATGCAGCACAAATAAGCTTATCTCTTGCTTTGACACAGACATGGCGCTGAGGACAGAAAGACTAACGAAGGAAGGAGGAACGCCATCTTTTGCAGACTCAATTGCTCTCAAGAATTGATGATGATAATACAAAGGAAGTATGAAAGACCTAAGAATGAAAGAGACGACTATCTCTCACCATTCAGTATGTAGGTCACAAGGTCATACGGGCTTCCAGCACGAGCCGCACACCGATAGCATTAGCGTGTTTTCTTTCGGCACTTATTCCATAAGCGGGATCTTACCTGCATATAACGGTGGTTACATAATAAATGGCTATAGCGGGAACTTAACCCACGCATCTTCTGCCATGTCTTAATAAGTTTTTTGGCACGGAGCACCGTTGCTTGCTGACCGTTATCGAATGCTCTCCGAGCACCAAGAACCTTACGCAGACTTCGTTACTTGAATTTTAGTTGGAAAAGAATGTAGTTTCAGCATGCGGTCGCCTCGGGTAGTACCTTGACCCGGTTGCCTAGGTATTAGCCACGTATTCGAAAATATTTTCTTCCAAGCATCATTTCTATCAGTTCTGGCACTTTTATCGACAAAAACAAAAGAAAAAGCATTCGTGCCCCCGTGCCTTGAGATTCCATCGTGCGAAGAGAATTCTATACAAAAATACGCGCTGACTTCTCTGCGCACCAAGAGAGCTGGGGCTTTGCAACGCAAGAAACGCTAGGCAGGCCATCGGGCTCGACAAACTTCGCGTTCTGAAAGCGTTGGCTGAAACATTTCCTACTGTTCACTCAGAGCATTTCTTGAAGCGTCGAAGAAGCATCGCTATGTTGGTCCTGTTTCACGTGCTCAGGCACGAGCTCCAGAGCATCTGTTTCTTCTAAATACTCCTAAGGGTTCCGACTTTGTCAATGTCCTTGTCACGTGCAAAATACACTCCTAAAGCTATGTCGGGCCAGAATAAATAGCACACATATACTTAACGCGTAAGAGGAAAGCAGAACCTAACAGAATGGAGTATTACATGCTCTTTATTTGGGTAGCACTTACTGAAGTGATTGGTAAAGGCTTGTCACTTTTGGTGCCAGGTCGCACGTAAATTTGAATTGTTAACCAAAGTCATCAGCATCATGCTAGTCACTCTAATTTATGTCATTTCAGTACAGAGTCCTCTGGTATAGTTCGCTTGAAATGACGTCATCCTAGACGTGATGTTGGTCAACCAGTACGGTGTGTTGCTGCGCTCATGATGTTACATGCTAGTGAGCTACATCGATGTCTGGTTACCGCTGTCTTGTTCCAGCTGACGCCATCCTACGCATGCAAATTTGCTAAGCCCATCACACTATGCATAAGCCTGTCTGCTTTCCTGGATTGAGCTTTCCTTTTTTTTTGGGGGGGGGGGGGGGGGGGGCACTTAGTATAACTAAGAGATCAACTTATCTGCTGTACAATTTACATGTCCTGACCAGCTTCATTTCTTGCTCGGTATGGAATAGATGTAGCTCACTTTCTAGTAAAAATATTTGAGCGCCGTTAAATAAAAGCTGCGGTAACAACAATCAAATTCTGCAGACTAGGTTTTCACCTCACCGACTTCAGCGTCAGCGCGGAAGAGTCACTGTTGCTTCTAAAACGTGCTACTCAGGTGCAATGTTTGTGATAGTAGGAATAAAACGTTCCCTGGAATACTTTTGACTTTACGGCGGAAACCAAGAATTATGGTTATGTCGCTGGATGCTTGTGTATTTTTCTATCACAATGTGGGAATTTGTGAAAGTCTGGTGATGGCTATACTTAAGAGAAAGCTGTAGTTAGGTAAGAATCTGAATATTTTATTCCAACAGACGTTAGATGCCATGGCATGATCGCAAGGAAATACTTCAAGCGAAGCGAAAAACGCTGTACGAAACTATAAATTGCAGTTGGAAGGCATGATGTTTGCTTTACACATATTTGACTAAGAGGTTCTGTCCAGGAATTGAAAAAAAAAAGAATAGCTAAACAGACTCACGCGCACTAACTATGCCTGGATAATTGTCATTCAGGCGGAAAAGAGCGATTATGGTTTTCTTACTCCTTGCATATCTGGCACACGTTTAAGGCACGTACAGACGAACGCACAATTCTTCCGCACAAACACTCGAATTGTGAAAAATCAATTCCACAGCACATCCTTTGATATTCATTTAAATGTTGTTTTAGTGTAATGCTCCCGAGGAAGCATAGTGGACTCGAGAAGAAGCTATATATATATATATATATATATATATATATATATATATATATATTAAAGGGATGTAGACTGACTTTGTAAATTGTTTGTCTAGGAAAGTCTAGGGTTTTACGTGATAAAACCGCAATCTTATCATGAGGCACAACGTAGTGAGTAAGTATATAATAATTTTGACCACTTGTGGATTTTTAACGAGATCCCAATGCACGCTACGCGAGCATTCTTTTTTTTTCTTCTTGTATCCCAGCCCCACTGGAATGTTGCAATATGGCCACCACGGCCGGAATAACCTGCAACCTAGCGCTCAACAGTCTAACGCCATAGGCACTGAGCTACTCCAACGGGTTGAAAGTGATTTTGATCCGGAGTGCACTAAAGTTCAAACAAACCGCAGTAAGCTAGTATTTTTTTTTGCAGTCACCCTCCGCGAAAAACTCGCCTACAGCGGCCACGTAATAAATGCATTACTTCGGTCTTAGCATGAAGAGCAATAATAAAGAATGAAAAGAGACTTTGTCTGTTGAAAATTTAACGCTGATGCTTTGTCTGTTTCTACCATTAGACGTACTACAGGTTCGAAAACTTATGTGATAATTATGCAAACTCTTTCTTCCCTACCATTCCACCAGTACGCCGAAATGCTTACGATTCACCAGTAGGATTGGTAACATTCAGTTTCCTGATATGAATACTCGTACGACAGAAGTAGTAAGATTTTTCACGCGTTTTTTTTCTGTCTTTTTTTTTTACCGCAATCACTTCCATCAGAGTTCTGCGGCCAGACAAGTTTCGTCTGCTCATACTACGTCCATGGTGATTTTCGGTGCAGCGATCACAATTAGGCCGAAGAAGAAAATACATGCAGGACAGGCGGTGACTCTCAAATGAAATTTATTCTGATAAGCATGAATAAAGAAATAAATCCATATATCTTAAAACACGTGACAAACCCCGGGAAATTTGCTGTCCACCGGGCACAATCTCAAATTTGAAGCTCATCAACGGTGCCTATTTTATGTTTTCACACCTGCTGATCAGATATTCAAATTCTTTGTCGCATAGCCGAATTGACGGTTGACTGACACAGCCTTCCCCTTTCCTTCTAATGTGAAAAACTTCAAATATTTCACGCGCCAATTTATTCCATAACTCATTCCATACTACGTCACTTGCCCATTTGGAAAGTGATATTGCGTTTTCTACGGAAAGACCGGCCTGTCATAACTCGCTGTTCACGCGCAGTGATGATACCTGTAGCGTGTTCCAGAATTTACGTGGTCGACACACACGACCCTTGAAGTTTATTACGGCAACAGCGCAGACTTGTGGGACCAAAAACGCAAACAGAACTAGCGCTGAGTTGCATCTGAACATTCACATTCTTTATTTTTTTTTCTGAATGATCGTGTACCAACTGGCCCAATGTATAAATCTTTTGGAGTGTGTTGGGAAGATCCGATGAGGCATGTATATGGAAAAGCCGTCTTCCAACTCGAAAACGGCTAATCTAGCTCATTGCCATCGGTACCGCGAAGGCGAATGTTGGCTTAAAACGAATAACATAAAGCTTGCACAGTAAAGCATTTACTGTTTCGTTAACACTTTTAAGCATCAAATGCTTTTAGCTCCCGCTGTCGGCGACCTTCAAGTGACCTTGAGCCAAAAACCAGAGCCGTTATCTGGGCACTCAAACGAGAACATGCGGCCATCGTTGCGAGAAGAAAACGAGATCATCCGGGCAACCAATCAAAAGTTACGGAAATGCGTTCTCTGGCCCCCAACCCTTAGTACAGCACCGCATTACATACGCTAGTTGCTGCACAAACAAGTTACAAAAATATTGCTTCCGAGTTCTTATTAATGTTTTTTTTAAGATATCACTCAAGCTGTGACTTCTTGTACGCTGCACCTTTATTTGTCATTTCCAATAGCGACGTTCAAAATCCAGATACAGTGCATTGTACACATGATTGCATTTTTTCTCGCTGAAACAAGGCGGTCTGTGCTCTTTTCAACGCCAGTGGTCCGCGGGTTCCGCGGCGCGGGTGATCTTCGGTCATCTTCGAGAGATGGCGCCACGCTTCGCGACTAGGCCGCCAGCATCCGGTGCGGCGCGGATGGGTGCTTGGCAGAGACGAGACTTGCAACGACTTCCAGTTTAAATCAGGCTCATTTCGGCTCAAAAAGCTTTCAGGCCGGCGGCATGGCACCAATCTGCGCAGCCGGTAGCCATTAATTGCATGCTTACATCTACTTTCGATTGTGGGAGAGCCGACATTTTTTTTTTTTGCTCGCATATCTGCCTGCACACCGTCACACCCCCGTAGTTATGTTCTTTTTAAGCGAAGCTTTTGTTGCATCCTTTCCCGGTTTGGCGTGGTTGCCTGTCCATTGGGCCAGTCGCAATCCTGGCGGGTATATTTGCGGATATACGTGAAGAGGCTCTATGAAGTGCCTACGAAGTTGCTTGTATAACCCCTGTATGCGAACCAAATACGCGCACCTTCGTTCTGAGTAAAAAAAAATAACTTACCACATAAAACTCCAACTTATTTAGACCAGCTCACAGATATATCTGAAACAGAGCAATTCGAGATTAGAATGGTAAGTTATATTTCACGGAATCGTTCACTTACTTTACTTTATTTGATTTAGCCATTCATTATGCACCACAAGGGGTGTGTCCATTCTTGGTCAATGTTCCCGAATGGGTATATCCCCACTGAGACACAAGTCGTGCAAAATCCCTTAATGTTTCTTGATACATGTCGTTAATTTTCTGTGCATACACCTGTCCTCGCCATTCTGCCCTTGACGAGCATCAGTCAGGCATGCATTGACTTCGTTCTCATCACCATGCTGCGTGTTCGCTTCGCACTGCGCCAAGAAGGCAATAATGATAGGGCCAATAAAACTGGCGACACAACAGGCAAGCATGAAGATGGACATAACGAGAAGAAAAGCGTTCAGAAAATGCTGAAGCACCTGGTAGAGTTAATGCGCGCGATTCTCTGCGGTGACGAGAATTCAACCGCTAAAGGTGCCCTGCAGGTGCTATCCATGCTAGGGCCACTTATCGCATCTCTTTACATTTTGTAATGCTTTTGCTTGGCACCTGTACTTCTGACGTAGGAGAAGCCCACGCACCAACTTCGTCTTAGGGCCTTTAATTATCTGAAGGTTCGTTAGAACTAGTGAACACAGACAAGCTCTGGAACCCTGTGGTGGCTTCATGAATGACATGTCTGAATGGTAATCAACAGAATGTTGAACTTGCTTTCGACGTTGTGCCTCCCTTTTTCTATGTCATTATAATCCCTCATCACACCTTTGACCTTTGTGTCCCCGTTCCCCCCTCCCCCTCTGCAAAGTAGCAATCAAAAGTGCGCTAGATCAGGCCGACCTGTCTCCCTTCTTGCAAATAAATTATCTCTCTCTCTATTGTATTTCGGCATTGCTTGTGAACGATGCAACACATAAACATAAAAATAACATGCCAATAAAATTGTGACTTTTGTTTAGGATAAGCGTAGACATTCCGCGAGATTACCCGTTACATATAATGAAATTGAACCAAAATGCATACATTGCCGTTAGTTCTCAAGCCTCTATTTAACTGGTTTACTTAAGCTTCGATTCATAAATTCCAAAATGTGCGTTTGATCTGCTTATTTCATGTTTTTATTTTTTACATATATCTCTCTCTTCAACACACCCACCACAAGACATGTACCACCTCTCGCTCGAGCACAACCATCACCAGTTGTGACCTCTTGGAAAAAACGGCCATTATCTTTTTTTTACCTTGTTTTCGCTAGTCGGCAGAATAGTGCAGTAAAGACGTTCTTCATCCAAAAGAATCCCCTGCTCGCATTCTAAACTTTACGAGTGACAGTATACGAGCACGCTAAGAAAGTAACGTCACTTGAGTACTTCGGAGCGATGCGTGCAGAAGCGGCATAGCAAAGCAAGCGTTGTTACTGCTCTTAGTGACTAAATCACCTGTTACTTTGGCAGTGAATGTATTCGAGTGCCACGACTGGTGTAAACGACGTTGACCTGTGTGGTTAAAATGCTCACAGAGTTCCTGTTTACTGCACGCATAACGCTTTTCTCGCTTTTACTGCACCCTCCCCCTTCCTCCACATCCTCTACCATGTCCTACTTTCACCCTCTAATAAAAACCTGAAGGAATATTTCAAAACGTAGCTGCAGCTCGTTACGAGAAGGATTCGAAGTGCCTTAACATTATTGATATCTACCACGTAAAATTCTATGTAAATTCATGAATACGGAATTGTCAGTTTGTTCGACATCTAATGGAGTATTCTGCAGGGGGTTTGTTGAAAAAAATAAAAATAAAGATGCATGGGTGGAGCCGGTAGTTTTGTGGGACCATATTATTAGATGAAAAGAATAACGCTGACATTAGAAATATTGAGAATAGAGTAGGCACAATATTTGCTCATGTTATTCAGAACTATTTATTTGAGTCACATTTCCTTAAAATATATCTGTTCGGACGTCCGGAAAGAACAATATTGATTTTGTAGCGTTAGCTACACTGGCCTAGCCAAGCCCGTTTCGCGCGGCACATCAAGAGCCGTGCTGCGCATGCGCAAGGATCAGTGATGTCACACGGCTTGCTCACCGGAGCCACCGGAGCCGGCACCTCTCGCGCACTCCGCCGCCGCCGCGCGCGACTCACCGCCGCCGGTCTGCGCATTCCAGAGGAGTGACGTCGTAGCCGTGGTAGACGCACTGGCGCCGGCGCGCGCTCGCTGTGCAGTCGCCGTCTGACACTGCGCTGGAGCCGCTGCGCTTCTGACTGGCGTTTGTGTGTGTCATTGGAGCGGCAGTAAGCATGACAATCAAGCTAATCCTTGACAATCTAGACAACCAGGAAAGCTAAGAATAATCAGCTGAACCTTTGCTAACGCTACGTATATCCTGGCATAGCCGAGCTAAGCCACTGCAACATTTTTAACACGAAAGTGTTTTATGCCGGGGTCCACCAAGACTTCACTGACGTATTTCCGTCACGGAAATACGTCATAGAACATAGTACAAAGAAAGAAACCAGAAGAAAAAGTTCCACAAACATGCAAAATTTGGAAATCGAGCCCACGACCTCTCGGTCCGCGACGATAGATTGCCGAGCGTTTAACCCATTGCGCCACAAACGCATTTGCAAAGAGCTACACAGACGCGCCTTATATATCTAACACTCCTCCGTGTACCCGCGCTCTTGCTCGGGGCGGTGCCGCCGCCTACGAGCAGAAAAGAGAAGTACTGCATTATGACACTAACGCGCACCGACAGTGAACGCTTCGGTGGTCTCAGCACTACGACGCCTCGATGCCAGCATTCGAAGGGACGCTGGCATCAAGAAGCACTACCAACGCCACTTAGGCGGCGTTCACCGTACTCAGCACAGCGGAGCGTGGCCTCCGCAATTAGCTCTGAAAATGTTTCTGAAGTTGATCGCGGAGGCTGCAATTACGACGCGCTGTACGCGCTGATTTGACTCGGTGACGATTCAGTTACGTGCTTTGTCTTGCGCGTTTTATTAGTGTGTCAGTTACGTGCTTCGTCTTTCGCGTTGTGCTAGCGTGTGCAGCGTAGTGCAGCTTCCATATGCACGACGGTTGCTCATGGTCATCGACGTTGGTAGTCGTGATGGAGGAGACGTGCCACCAGGCGTCAGCGTGGGTGCATCAACGCCTAAGGGCGCTTTAGCCACAAAACACCAATAGACATTATATATCAATGTGCAATAAACATTACACTACTTCTGTGAAGACACGTTTCACTTTCGTGTTCTATACCGATTCCTATATAAGAGGGATGAACCACATTTTTTTTTAATTCGCCCCTCTTATCTATACAAGTCAATATCAAACAAAGTTCAGGAAATCACATTCAGAACAGTCAGATACAATGGATACAATTTCACGTAAAGTAATGCATATCGTATTTATCCGTTTTAGACAATTTAACACGGGTTGCGCAATAACCGCTCTTCATGTTTTAGACTTAAAAACTTTTGTGTACTTCAATTCTCTCAAGTTTACCGAATTTTGCCTGCAGCTGTCAAACTTTCAAAGCTGCAAACCAAAACTTTGCTTCGATTGCCCATAGAACGTCAT
Organism: Dermacentor silvarum; assembly: GCF_013339745.2. Classification (NCBI taxonomy): domain Eukaryota; kingdom Metazoa; phylum Arthropoda; class Arachnida; order Ixodida; family Ixodidae; genus Dermacentor; species Dermacentor silvarum. Next base: position 54,039,675 of record NC_051158.1, on the reverse strand, counting down.
TTTTGTTTAAATGCAACAAATTGTATTCAAATCGCTTCAGTACTTTTTATTGAAATTTAATAGCGTTCAACTTGTATGTGAGCAAGAAAAACGCTGTTGGTAGCAAACTTAAGATACTTTTCAAGACAAAATTTTATTTAGGGGCCAACTTCCATTTTCTTTTGTTCCAATACCTATGAAACTCAACTTTTGGCATTTTAGATAACCGCTGGATCAACTTGAGTCAAAATTGAAGCTTTTGAGAGGGAAAGTTTATTTCAATCAAATCATAAAAACAGAAGTTTGAAAGCCATATAGTATGGATGACATCATAAGTACCAGCGAAGGATGTTTATTTACAACTGCTGCAGCCTAAAGTAGTTTACAGAAAAGGAGAATTTGGCAGTGTTATGGCACGCGATTTTTATGTTACTTCTATGCGGTTTTACGATGGAGGGTTCTTATTTAGGGTCATTGACCCAGTTATTGTACATTTGGAGGGTACTTCCCGGAAATAAATATACACGACACGTGGAGTTACAACACGGAAGTTTGGAAGGAAACGAGAATTGTTGAAACCGCAACGACCGGAACCAAACGAAGTTGTTCCCCTTATTTTCTTTAGCTTCACTCCTACTATGCAATTTTTTGTTATATTTTTCTCTCTTTTTTTCCAGTTCCCGTTTTGTCCTCAAAGTCTGCCCTGAATATTTTTTGTTTCATTGTTCAAATGTTCATAAGATTGAGGTTGTAAAGAAACCGTTGGCAGTGACTTCGGTCGCGGAGTTCGATTTCTGGACGACCCCCCCCCCCCCCCCCATTTCTCATTGTCATCATTCTCAACATAAGCATGGAGTAACAGCTGAAAGGGCAAATGACCAAGAAACGGTTCTGAGATTTTAGGCCGTAGAGAAGGATAAAAATTGGCAAAAACGTGTTAATCTGAAAAACAAGATAGATTGCGTTGAACAGCTTCTACTGATATAATGTGACCCCTTCACTGTCATCTAAATCACCAAATAAATAACTCGAGAAGCGATGCACCAGCCTGAAGTTCTTTTTTTTTTTTTGCTTCCTTTTTAGCGTCCTGTTCTTAGAATCTCCGCCAGAGGGGACATGTTGCCATTTTAGGTTCAAAACAAATGCGCAATTCAGAGAAGGATGTGGAGGCAAGAATATTTGATTTTTGATTTGGGAAGGACATACTCAAAGGCTGAAAATTGTGAGCCGAACAAAAGGGCTGTTCCGCCTCTTGGCAAGTTTCCAGGCTGGAAGAAAGGAAAGCTCTCTGGGGCTTTTTATATGTACGCGTGTGTGTATGTTTCTGGGCTTAGAGAGCAAACCGTTTCTAAGGCGAGCTTTGAGAAGCGGGCGTGTGAGAAGGCTTGGGATTTCGGTGGAAAGATTAAGGAGGTATTTGTAAAATGCAAGAGTAATAAGCATGTATCAATTACCTTATTAGCTAGAGCCGGCTAAGCGACTACTTGTCATCGCCTCATTCCGAAGGGGTTCCCAATAATTCACCGTCATCATCACGTGTTACGGCACTGACACTCTTACGGTCTGTGTGGGACGATGCGATTTTGGAAGGGGGAGGTTTCATTTTCGGGAAATCTAAAGGAGGCTGGAAAGACATTGTGAGAGGAGGACTGGAGAAAAAAAAAGTTGTTTCCTAACCGAAAGATGAGTGATCGTTGTCTGTTTCTATCTTTATGCTGTTCCGGACATTTCTGGTCTTATACGGCAATATTTGTGAATGAATTTTGCCGTTTTATGTGCCAGGACCAGGATTTCATTATGAGGCATACCGCAGTGGGTGACTCCAGAATAATTTTCACCACCAAGAGGATCCTAAATGTGCCCCCAAAGCACGGGACGCGGAAGTTTTTGCATTTTGCCCCCATCGAAATGCGGCTGCCGCGACGGGATTCGATCCCGCGACATCGTGCATAGCACCACAACATCATAGCCGTTAAGCTACCGCGGCAGGTTTATGCATTGTGCATGCGCTTCTATGGTCATGATATGCAACGAAGGCTCTGCCCTATCGGACTTGCATCGTTCGAACTGCAGGCTCGTTGCTCGGATGCATAAGCAGGCTCCACGCGAGTTTTGGCTGCGGCTGTCTTTGAAGCATCTGGTATTGATTTGAATGCAAGCCCTTGTGAATACAAGACATGGGCGTATGTGTGTCTGAACGTGCGTTCGTGCCTGATGTCTTTTCGGCTTTTCTCGATTGTGTGTTTGTTCGTGTGCCCGTGCAGTGGTCTCGCTATGCGCGCATGAATGCTTGTGTGTGAACGAGTGTGTTTTCGTGTTTTTCCGGGTGAGTGGGCGCTTGTTTTGTGCCTGCGTGCGTTTGCATGCTCTCGTTTATGAGGGTTTGTTTGAAAGTGTATTTCTGTGGTCGTTAAGCAGGTGCGCTTGTCGCTTTAGGCGCATTGGCTGTTGTGTGTGAGCAGGTGCGTGTTTGAGCTTGCCAATGAGTGTGCGCGCACGAGAAATAGGCGCGAGCATGTGGTGCCAAAGAAAAGCGTCTTTTAAGTTGTTTTGAATGTACCGAAGGTTTCTTTTTTCTGATGTCAAATAAAGTAAAGGCGCATGATGCCCCAAGACTGCTGCCTGTAATTTATGTATACCTTGCGGCAAACTTGAGTGGTAATACGTTCGTACGTACAGAGGAAATGTTTAAAAACAGCTGCGGGATTCTGCTTTAGCGCGCTCCTGCTACTCTTCATTGCCTATTTCGCCCGGTAAGTTTAGCGGCTTACGTCAGTGGGCAAAACTGTAAGTCGTCCAGGGCCTATGTTTGTAAACATTGACAGCAGGGTCCTATGCGGGTATCCTTGGGTGTGTACGTATCGGTCCGTACCAATTGATGCACTGGTGCCTCTTGTTTTTGTACGACTGTGTTTCGTGCGACCATTCGTATGTTTGTGTAATCTCGTATCAGTGTGCGCCTACGCAAACGTGTATACGTTTAAATTTTAAGCGCTTCGCGGTCAGGCGCTCCTGCTTCGCAGATGACACCATAGAGAGGCAATTAGACACAATACATGAGGCGGCTTGGAGCATAAAACAAGAAATCTGTTCGCCACGCCTCCGCAGCCCAAGGTAAATACTCAAAGGTGACTTGAACCGCGTATAGAAGCTACACAGACATTCGAACATTTATCAACCGATAAATCCGAACCCAGGCCAACTGATCCCAGGCCTAGGCATCGCACGAGTCGAATAGTTACTACAGTCTTATAATAAATAATAATCATTATTACTCGTAATAAGAGATTCCAAGATGTGTTGTTGAAGCATGCCCTTAATGTTGCGAAAGTGAGCAAGATGTCTTTCATGCAACAAAATAAATAAATGCTGAAATGGGAAGCAACTAGGACATAAATTTAAAATGTTGTCGACGCCCTCTACTCTGGCTTTACGCCCCATTTGTGTGAGCAACGATAACTAAACCGTGCTGATTTCGAAATATAGGTTGTCTAATGTATAGTGCTTGCGGACACAACGGCCTGTTCACTACACGGCATCTCTTGACTTCTACTTTCTGTTTCCGACGCATTTCGTCGAGCTGGCTTTTATGAGGACTCAGGTGCCATTTTTTTGTCTCATATCTAGCACTGAATTTGCTGCAGGAGAGAACTGTATCGATACATTGGTCAGTTTTTAACCGTGATAGCAGTTTACTGTATGTAGCCTCCTTCGTTTTCGGATATTTAGTGTTTATTTTTAATTCAGGGTGCAGGAATAGGATGTTATTTTAAAGAGAAAGAATGCCTGGAGAATCCGGGGCTAATGTTCTCTGGCAACCCGAAGTTCCTGTTACTTCTGGAAAGCTCAACGAATGAATAACACGGGCTCGATCCCTTCGAACAAAAGCGCTCTACTTAAACAAACGATATCGTTCGCAGTAACATGTAACGACAAAGTAAGCTGCTCGTGAGTCATGTAACAAACTTATCTATAAGTATAATTGGTGACAGGCATGATTTATACTTTTATAGGAATCCACGTGATTAACAAGAAACAGCAAATAGAGATGCGTTTGGCGATGCTTTGTTTACTATATTCTCTGCGATTTTTTAACATTGGAAAATCAAGTATAATTAGGGGCGCACATGCTCACGTTTCGTAAGAGCTATATACATAGATGTGGTGCTTTTATTTATCTTACAAGTGCTTGTTTATGTGCTCAAAATAATTTCCACTTTCAGAATGTCTTTGTCATCCTAAATGTGTCAGGCCTTTCGCCCTTGTTTTACAGCGAAAGCTTTATATCTGTAGGCGAAATCGTATATGGCTAGGCGAAATCGCCTGTGTACAGATAACTATCACCATCAACATTGACTCGAGCGTCGCCCTCTTCCGCAGCTGGCTCGTTGGCGCCCCTCGTGTTGCGCTCGTGCTCGTGCTCAACACGCGCTCGTGCCACTGCTCCCACATTCATCGTCGTCGTCGTCTTATTCCACAGCTGGCTGCGTGGCCGCTCATCATTCCAGCGTAGAATTTCACTTCTCTTCTGTCGTCGTAATAGGGGGGCCGCGTTTACGGGGGTATTATCCATTGAATAAGGGAGTATGAGCCATTCATTGTCTTACGCAACGGACTTATTTCATTTTGGAGCTATTTAATTTGGAGGCATCGCAAGCGGCAGTGGCTGGCGAATGCTGCTCACCACGCCGCCGAGCATACTCGAGACATCGAACGCAAGAGATCATGGCGGACTGCGGGCATACCGTCAGTGACGTCGTTATCTCCGTCGCAGCCGAACGTGTGTGTAACCTCATAATTGAGAAACAGTTTAATGAACCCTCGGGATTTACCCAGTGATAAACACCGGGACCGCACGTTTAAGCTTCGCTGGTTAACCATCTTCAGGCAGTGGAAGGGCCGACGAACTTTTTTTTTGTCGTCCTTCTTCATTACTTCGCGCTATACGCGTTTGCAGCAAAATTAATGGAATACCAACCAACGCAATCTGCCACCCATCTTCGAACTTAAATTAGTTGGATAAACACTTCCAAACTCCTCTTCGTAGTTGCCGTTCGCAATGCACAACACGGTCGACGGTGCGTTTAATTACTAGGGCGTTACCACTGTGAATATGCGAGAGACGTGCGAGAAGGGCAATGCTTTGTAGCGATGTCGTTTTCGCGTAAACGTGGATACTAAATAAAAGAATAAGCTTCTGTTCACCTTGCCGGTAGGTGGTGAATAAATTATGTATGCTGGTTTTCGTTTTAATGTTAAGCGAATAGAAAGCATATATGATACCCCTATGCTAATATTATCTGATTTATTAAGCTGTTGTGAAGTTGTTGATATATACCAATGACATATCTAGACAACTTGATCAGCCAAGGCAGGCGGCGTTTATTAGTTTTGTTACACCTGCATTTATACTCACCGCTTTGCGAAAGGGCAAACGCTGAAAAAAATCGCATTTAACTCGATTTTCACACTTTTCCGGCGTGCAAAATAGTGCAATATTGGGTTTTATCCGAAAACGAAGAACCCTTACTCTAACGCACTTTACGGTGCCGACAGATACATGACGATGCACATCGCCTATTGAATGTGTGGGATGACAATACCGTCGTGGCAAGCATTATGCCCCGGCGGCAACGCTGCTCAGATGCGCACGAGCTTTCTTCTGCTCCATTTATGGTTTTATAGTAGCCCTGGAAAGAGTGGTAAATGAAGAAAGAAAACTGCCATCGAAGATGTCCCGCAAGTTCATTTCACTCGACTCAGCGAGCTGCCCTACAAGTAAAATTTGAGAGCATTTTTTTTCGAGAGACGGTAGATGAGATAATCAAGCGCACATGCAGGTAACGCTTTCAAATAAAGATATGGTGTTTGTTGTGGACTGATTACTATGTTGGGTCATGTGGCCTGAAGTATCTTTTTGGCATTGGCTCTTAGCCTGTATCGTTGTTTTTTTTTTTCGCGTTCCTTCTTTATAAGCGTTCAGATGATCGAACGCCCACCTCTTTGTTCAAATTCCTCCAGTATATTTCAGTACTGCTTAAAATGACTCGATTCAAACTTGCCCACTTTAACGGGTTGGCTCACGCGTGAACGGTACGCACACAAGGGCACACAAAAACTCCACAAATGCACAATTGAGCCGAAGCTTGTGCAGCAAGAAAACAAAGAGAAACAAAAATATCCCGTCAGGTCCCACATATTGTGGGAGTGGCTACAAACGAAGGTGTGGTGAGGAGGCTTGACGAAACGGTGCAAACCGACAATCGATACGCATTATTTGAAGGTTCACGTAATGCGGTTCGGTCTACTGCATTTAATGCAACATCGGTGAGTTGCATCACTGGCATTTAAAAGCCACGATAAACTTTGCATCGTCGCCCCTCCGTTTTTTTTGTCCCTACGCTGCAGTTTATATCAGTCAATGGCTCCGCCGAAAGTCCGCTAGAATCTTCAATACTTGCGAAATATGCACGGCGTTTTGCGCAATATTCAACGAATCACCATAGTTTTTTTCCCTCGTTTCTCCATCACTGCAGCTGCTACAGGCAACCCGAGGGCAAGGATACTTCCAGTAAAGAAAGTTCGGTGGTTTAATGTATGGCAAATCAATACAGGTCATCGAAGAAAAATTGTTGCACACACTCGGCAACTCTAAGAGCATTGATGAATGAAGACATGGAAACATAAAATAAAAAAAGAACCATGATGTGAGTTATGAATAACTGCAGAGGGTGATAGAAAATAATCAGTGGCTTCATAAAGAAAGGCAACCTAGCCAGCGTGAAGACCGGCTGGCTGCAATGTGCTGTGGTAAAGTTGGTGAAGTGAATAAAAAAAAAAAAGCGAATGCAGGAGATGCGAATTCACATAAAGCTAAATAGAGAGAGAGACAGAATAATAAGGGAAAGTGGAAAGGCACCTAGCTCCCGTAATGACCATCAGTTACCCGGAACTTGCGAGTCGGGTTAGAAGAGAGCCGAATGGTGAGTTAAACGATCCGTTTTATTGCATCAGACGCCGCTCGTGCGAGCGAGACGCACCGAGTCTGAAGTTCCTTGTGGCTTCCAGGGGCAGCGAAAGAGCCAAGTTTCCAGCAACGGTTTAGTTAAGACGGGAAAAGGTACGCGGAGTTAAGCGAATTTAGGGAGATCAAGTGGTTAAGAAAAATACCGGATAAGGGAAATGGATAAGAGACATAGCGGATAAGGGAAATGGATAAGATAAATTAATAAGATAAATACTGGATCATGGAGATGGATAAGAGAAATACCAGATAAGAGAAATGGATAAGATATATGGGTTAGAGAAATTGCGGTAGAAGGAAACAAATACGACTTGATGCAGCAGACGCATGAGGTCAGCAGATGGAGAGCAACAGAAGTCGACAGGTTGCGCGAGGAATGGGGGCTTTCAGCAAGTAGAGGTGAAGAGAGGTGCCTGGAGAGAGGGGGATAAGGAAAGCTAAAAGAAAAAAAAAATAGATGAAGTATGAATGATATCCGGACGGGGTGAAAAAAAGTAAAATACACATGAATATAGAACGACGTGGCTGAAGCAAAGAAGAATAGATGAACGAATATATCACCTTGTTGCAGCGTCTGGGTTAGAATTCATAAGTTTGCAGTCTATAAGGCTGGCCGAGTTTTGAAGAAACTGAGCAGAAATGTGGAAAAATGAAAATTTTAATAATTTGAGAGAAAAGGAAATTTAGCGCCATAGAGAGCTACATGAATTTAAAAAATTCTTGAGAAGCTTGCCTAGTCTGCTACTCCATATTGGAATGATGAAAAATGGAATGATACGCGCAGTACACAACAGAGACACCCAACGTACACAAGAGACACCACTCACCAAAACGCAACACTCAACACTCGAAAGAGATCAGTGTCTCTAAGAAAACACAAAATTGTCATCGTTGCATGTACTCTGCATTGGGTAAATCGCAAATACAGTGAGTAGGTGATTGTACACAAGGCCTCGGAAGTCTGAGATGTACCTCTGAAGACAACTCGCATTACACTGCAGTATCGTGTCTATATCTCGCACCTTCTTCCCCTTCATAGGCGGTGTTGCACAATTTGGTGCCACCGTCATTGCGCCGACCAGAGGAGAAATACAATGAAGGAGATTTAGGACAGCCTCGGCCATCGGTCAGGAAGAAGGAGCGAGGAAGGCCCGAATAGCTTGGGCAGTCCAAGTGAAAGTGGAGAACGTGTGTCCGGAAATCAGGTGAGGGTTTGTTCTCTCAATTGGAATTGGCTTTCAAGTCGATGTCCCTGATGATGACTCCGAACTAAGTGTTCCATTATCACGAGCAGCTGGCACGAGGGAAGGTCTGAGCCCGGGTCGAAGCTGCTCTAGGGGCGAAAATTCCTCCATGTCGTCTACTCGGGGAGGCCTCTGCGCAGTTGTGGCTTTGGAGCACTTCTCTGCAGCGTTCAGGTGGTGTGCTCTGGCAGGGCTCTGTGCGGTTTTACCTTTACTCTTGTCATGGAGCTTTTTACGCAGCTAGCCTCTTAGCATAGTCAAGGAATGTGGACTATTGGGCTACTTGGTTCTGCAAGCTGATTATTGTGCTAAACGGAAAAAAAATTGTCCGGGAAAAAGAGAGCCCAAGAGGACGGGACATTAAACACAGCAGTAAACACGCAACACGTCTACTGTATGCCAGTGTTTTTTTTTTCTTGTTGGTTTTAGTTCTTTCTCTGAGCGCAATGGCCCTAGCATCAGTTTCTGGCTTGATTTTGCTGCTCCTCACCAAAGCTAATTTCCGACTTATAATCCACATTATTATCCACTTTTCTTTTGCATATGTGGATGGCCGCCTCTCTGCGAAGTAATGAGTGTCGATGAAACGTGAATGCGTGCTTATTTAGGTGCAGTAGAGGAACCGACGGTCCTCAGCTTCGTATGCTGATCGCTCACGACTGCCACCACGTCGAGAGAAACGCCGCGCAAGCCTACAAACGCCGGCTATGTGAACAAAGCGCTGTCATTTGGTGTACCTGTCGTGGACCTTAGATGCAGTTCGACACGCGGCAGCGCATGCAGGCAACAAATTATTGCATCTTCGGGGGTAGTTTTCGTTGTGTAGACCATACGAATGTTTCGAGACTCTCCCAAAACGACGTACGGATTAAACTGCCACTCTGAAGTAGCACAGTGAGGATATCTTGTGGGACATCTCTACAGCGACTCGTTCGATGACTAGCGCTCTGCAGTTATTGGGGCATGAGTCATAAACCAGAACCGGTATTTCATCATTTCTAGGGGTGTTCTAGCATGCACTCGGCAGTTTCTGAAGTGCCTGTGTCTACGGCCATCAGGTTCAATCGATTAATGGGGCAAACTTGGACACGACTAGAAGGCAAAAGTACCAAAGCCTTCTCGTCAGAATAAGCGGGTCGAGACGCACAATAAGCCTGTATGGTTATGTTGGCTTGACTATTGCAGTCTGGCCATGCCCAGCAGCGCCAATAACAGTGTGGGCGTCTTGTGTAAAGTGAGTCCTTTTAAAAGCGAGACGGTGCTTGAAGGGTATAACTTTTTTTTGAAGCTGTCGTACACACCAGAGGGTTTCATAGTGGCGCCCAGTCACAGTATCCGAAGAGTCATAAATATCGGAAATATCATCCTGGCGTTCTGGTAATGGATCATTGAGGTCTGTGTCGGGTAATTTCGGCTCTTCGCGGCTTGCCCTGGTTTGATTGAAGGACTGACCACCGCTAAGGAGATGTGTGGAAGTTGGCTACAATTGCTCCCAGCGTTTTGTCCTATCCACCACCATGGCGGCCTGCGGCAGTTGTGCCGGTGTAGTCACCACCAGTGGTCGGCTTCGCGTAGCACAGGGACTATAACGTCCCAACACAACTAGAAGGGGAGCCGTAATGCTCGGCTAATGATTAATTTCTATCACCCGCATCGGTGCACCGAAAGAGTTCTCTCTCCTTTGTTTTGTTTTTAAATTCTGTCCCAACAAAGATGCAGCCTCCGTAGTCAGGAAACAAGTCAACGTGAGACTCACCAGTACAACCCCACACGCACTGAGGCACCTCTAGCGGCCCAGTCAATAAATAAACCGCTTTCGTACATTCCGACGGCATGATTGAAACAAGCTGCTTCATGAATTGTAATAGGTAAGCGCCTGCTATGCGCGAACACGGCATTATTCCGTGAAATATGCAACCCTTTCATTGGGGGGGTGTTGAGCTGCGCACTTTGTAGAATCGCACGAAATGAGAAATATTGTCATTGTATCGCTGTTTTTTCGTGCTACGTAGGGCGTCGGGGGGAGCTTCTGTGCAGCTTCTTAAGCTTCACCCAGTTTAGCTTCCCGTGTTCGCTAGATATAACAACGGGCTGGCTTCGCAATTGCACTTCGTAGAGGGGCGGTTGGGTGAGGTTAGGCTAGGCTTTTTTCAAGCACCTGTTGTTTTTTTCTAATGTAAACAAAGGAGAAGACACAAGAGCAGCAGGCAGCGTTGGCAGCGTCTCAACTAGAGCAGCGTAGGCAATCTCGAGCTCGCGCCTCCTTGACGACTGGCGATCTGGTTGCAGCGCAGGGCGTTCCTCTTTACTACACTTCATCTTCCACCTCTGCCTATGTGTTAGTCAAATTGTAACATAAAATTATGGTAAAGAGAGGACGCAGGCATTACCTGGACGGCGAAGCTGCAAACGACCGGGGCACATATGGCGAAAGCTTCCGTGGTCCTTGCGGCTTGTTACTTAGAAATGACTTCACATCGAGTTATGGAAAGCTTACAATATCCTGTAGTCTTCAGAAGTCGAAGTGCCGAAGACTTCATCTGTGATTGTCATCGGTAGTCACTTGCATATTTGAGCAACTGCTTCAAAGGTGCGTCAGTTTTAAAAATACCAATTAGATCGCTTCTGACGACGCCAGCGTCTTCCAAGATATGGTTCATTGGATATAGCATTGCTGTTTAAAGAACCAACTTGCAGGCGCACGTTGTAATCAGCTAGCGCAAGACAGGGGTAACTGGAGGTCACAGGGAGAGGCCTTCGTCCTGCAGTGGACATAAATATAGGTTGCTGCTGTTGATGATGATGCTGAAACCTAGTTTATTTCCTCTACACGAGCCACCAAAGTAACACATACACTCTGCATGTGCAATGCTAGACAAAGAATTAAAACATGCGTATGAATAACAGCCATGGGGTTTTCCTTGGCTCAGAATTGGCTGATCGCAGTTCAGAGATTTCAATACGGTGCCTAGCGCGGTGGCGGACGCGTCGTTTTGGAAATTTTGTAATTCTAGTAACTTCTCCGCATTTTCTTCTGCCAACAGCTTTAGCTCCGGCAGCAGGCCACCTCTCTTCACAGCAATTGCACATCCGCGATGGTCAGGTGCTCTTCGCGATTAGAGTGGCTCTTTTCTCAACACTAGGTGAACGAGTCGGTATGATTGGAATAGGAGGGCATTGCAGAAGGGGTATAAGCGGCAATGCCGACATGAAGGATGCAAACAATGCCTTCCGCAGTAATCGTACCTGCAGTGCTGGAAAAAGCCACTACTCTGGGTCAGCCCTGCAGTGCGCCGCAAGTGGAACTGGAGCGACGCGTGGAACTCCCGGAATCTGGGTCAGACACGGGTCGAATTGGGGCGACACCCGGGGAGTCCACGCAATCTATCGTCGTCTCTGCGGTCTTTATTTGCGGAGGTGACGAGAGCAAGACCGCGGACTTGACTCTTGCGAGCGCCTTGGCGCGTAGTGTTGTGTTGGTGCCGCGCGCGCGAGAGAGATTGAACAGGTCACTTTGGCGAGATGATTGTTTCCCGGATGATAAAACGGTGGCGCGAAGACAGCTTTGAAAGGTTCGAGATGAGGAAAGAGATAGAGAACACAGGCAGTTTTTTTGCCGTTTCGGCTACGCGTTGATGTTGAAAAACATTTTTGTTTTGGGGTTTTACTTGCCGATGCGACGGTATGATTACGAGGCACTCCGGGTATAAAAGAGGGCTCCGGATTAATTTTGACCGCTTGCGGTTTAGCACCTAAACCAAGGTAAATGTGCGTTTTTGCATCGAAATGCGGCCTCGACGACAGGGCCACGCCTTAGCCACGGGACTACCGCAACCGGGTACGTCTTATCGTTTCAGTGGTTTTCCTTACTATAGCTAACATAGCACTGCAAATGTTCAAGGTGTTATTAAAAACAATGATTGTGCAATTTGCAACTAACAAGTCGGCAACAATTGTTTAGGGGCCAAGAAATTTGCGAGAACGCCTAATAACTGTAAAGCCTGGGTACAGAGAGCTATAATTTCCATGTGTAATAGCTTTTGCAACCCATACAGTGATTGATTAGAAGCTGCCATGCCTCAGTGAACGAAAATTAACATTTTCGGGGAACAGTTCTTCCTAAACAAATGTTCATCGGCAAAAAAAGTACGACCGAGAAGACGAGAGATAATAAAAAGAGGCAAAAAAAAAGAATACGTCGCTTCTGGAACCATATCTATCTCCTCTGGCTATTTCGCCCGCATGTGCAAGTGTACCTAAATCAATGGGCAGTGAGTATATAATTCGCGAGAAATCTTGTATTGAAAATCGGCAACGCATCCATTCTTTGGGGGTGATTGGTGACGCTAATACGATTGTTCATATGAATGAATGAAAGTCCTTTATTTAGAAATGGGGAGGCACAGGTCCTCTGTGGGGTAAATGGGGCGTTAATGTCGTCACTCTTCAAATAATTCACTGTCTCAAGAAATAGGCATTCTGATGTAGAAGTATGCACCCGTACTGAGGCGGTGCGTGACCAGTGCTGTGGTGTGTCGGTCCCCCTAAACCACCCTGATCAGGCCGCTCCGGCTAGCATATGTTGCAAATAATAACTGCGTAATTGTTCATATTTCGGATGAAATATATATAATATGCTTTATGATGATTATTGTGATGATTATAGTGATGGAAGTAACGAGACAGATACAGAGATGTATTATGCACAAGTGCAGAGCCCTTCACAACGAGCTTGATGAGGCCCCGTGGTGTGGAGGCCGACTCGCGCTCCACTTCCTTTTCTTTTTTTCGTTTTCGTTGAAGAGCAGCACATGCATAGTAGCACATGAGCAGCCGCCACGTTTCCTCTCTCCCTCTTTTCAACCCCTGTATCCCCCCCCCCAAGTGCAGGGTAGCAAACCGGAAACTCGCCTCTGGTTACCCTCCATGTCTTCCCTCTCTCGCTCTTTCTCTGTTGCCGGAAAAAGGCTAGAAATGGTACATTTATTCGAAAAATGCGTCAGGTTCCCACAGAATGCTAATCGCACAAAAGGAATGTGTGTGTATGATGTAATCTTCTTTTAATAAGTCCGTCACTTTAGACGAAGTTACTAAACATAGTAATGCGATTACCGTTCTTGCGATATTTCATGCCCTCCCTAGTATCCATCTATAAATCTATACCCGCCGGGGTGGCTCAGTCATCTAAGGCGTTGCGTTGCTGAGCACGAGGTCACGGGATCGAATCCCGGCCGCGAGGCCGCATTTCGATGGAGGCGAAATGCAGAAACGCCCGTGTGCTTGCGTTGTAGTGCACGTGAATGAATCCCAGGTGGTCAAAATTAATCCGGAGCCCTCCACTACGGCGTGCCTCATATTGAGAACTGGTTTTGGCACGTAAAACACCAGGAAGAAGAATCTAACTATCATTGTCTGAACCGATCTCATAACTAGTCAGATAATATTGCATTCGGACACGCGCCACGCGCAGCATGTCCAGACGAAAGTGCGAGGGACCGTCGACATTCTTCGTGAGTTAGGCTCTGCTGGAATTTTTGAAGGGAGGTACGCACGCGACAGCGGTTCGTCATGAACCAACGTATGAAGGCACAGCAGAAATAGCCGCGCACGCTTGCCAGCGCGGCCCTGGATACATTTATCTTTATCGTTTGGTATGTGGTGAACTAAGACTAAATGGGCTAGGTGGATTGGATTCATGGTAACGAATAGAATAACAGGACAAGGAAATGAGTGAATGATAGGAGCGCGTTTTTTTTTTTGTTGTCTTCGCTCTGAGCGTTGCTTATTTACAGTGTGTTCAGCGCCGACCAGGACAAGCAGCATGGTGCGGTACGTGCGCAGCTCCCCGGCCGGAACGCTAATGCATGCGCGGATAAAGCCAACGTATGGAGGAAGTCAAAAAGCTGGCCTGGTTCCGGCAGATGCGATTGAGAAGGGTGTGGCCGCGCTTCCACTTGCTTTGTCGTTTTTGCTGCCAAGGACATGGCGCACCTCTATAGTCCTTCTAGCCTTACACATGCTAACTGCGCATGGCCCGTCGATACCAAGACAGCATGACGTCAGGGGCACCGATGCGAACACGCTTCGAGCCTCTGTATAATTGATGTCGCGATGAAAGCTATAGCAACGTTAAGTAGCTTGCACCCCAAGACCTTGTGTTTGTTGCGTAGAGTTCTAACCTCGCTACCTTCTCTCTCTTCTCTCTCTCTCTGTCTTAAGAGCGCCTAGCATCGTCTAGATTGTGAGCAGAATACTGATCAGAATGATAAGTGAGCGATGTTTTGAGGACGGTTACGTGGTTTGGGTGTAGATACTGGCAAAGGTGACTGACGATACACCAAACTAAGTACCTAATAAGAAACTGAGCAGTGTTTTTAAATATGTGCTTCTCGTCTACTGCTGCTTCCCTTACGAGGCGCGGCTGCCTTAGCGTATCGTAGACTGCGGATATAATCACGCACAATACCGGCGATTGCCATTGCCGCCAATAAAACTTTCTCAAGAGTGTAAGACATGGTGTGAGAAACTTTAGTGCATGAATGAGGTGGTAATATAACCCGCATACACCGCATGTCTTGTAGCAAGACGTGGCATATACATATTCTTAAAAATATACGACTATTTTCGTTCAACTGATGCCGGCGCCGACGCCAACGTCGACGCCGGATTTTCTGCGACACGGGATCTCAACGCTTTCGCGCCAAAAGCTACTACAATTGCAGCGTATCGAAATAGCTTGCATTTTATAATAGTAGTAGTATTAGTATGTGACTTTTAAAGGAAACAAATTAAAGAGAAAAGTACCGGACCATAACTGTCTCTCGATATGCGGTCACCTCAGCAGCACTGCACAGGGTATATAGGGTGATGGAATAAAAGAAGAGAAAAAGAAGGAGGCCTCTACAGCCCAGCAGGCAAGTTCGACCGCCTCAAAGGAGACCGCATTTTTGCATGCAGCCATGACAATGTGTCTTTTCAGTTATTCCTGCTGCACGATTCGTCATCATTTATTTCAGTTTTATTTTCCAGAAAAAACAGACATTTTTGGTAGGGATACCTGGGCAAAAAGATCTTTTTTGACACCTTGACTGGACAACCTGGAAACGTTTAGCAGTGGTGACATTCACGAGATGAAACAGATTATTGATAAAACATAGGTATTACTAACACATACAGTTGACATGCACATATTCTTCCACATATACTCATATATATACTAAAACACGCATACATCATAAATACACAAATAAACCTTCAACAGCTCACTTCAACAGCTCACCGATATACCAGCAGTAAAAATTTATAACATATCTATTTCCAACAATAATATACGTTCGAAGTTTAGCCGAGATTGAAAATAAAACCCCTTGTGCAGTCTGCATTACATCCTGATAGTTAACAGTATTATAAGGCTACATGTTTCGGATATATTATTTAAGCTGTTTCAAAGTAAAGCCCATGGTGTGCTCGTACCTGTTTAAGATACTAGATAAATCATGTTCAACGGTTTGTAACTTGTAGTTCGTGCGAAAACGCGTTGTAAACCACAAGTCCGCGTTTTGCGTGCATATGTTACTTAGCGCGGGTTTTAATGATGCTGTGTGTGTAAGGAAATCGTGAAAGGAGCGAGCCGAAAAATAGAACAAGCGCAAAATACGAAAGTTGTAGCATGTGATGAGAGGCCATAATCTTATAGGTCTGAAATGCAACGCCAGTGTGTGATAAGTACGGAATGTTTGCAATGTATCGAACTAACTTTTTTTTGGAACACGCGGATTTTTACACTATCTGTCTTAGTAGTTGTTAATCATACTAGGCTGCAGTAGTTAATATGTGCCTGGAAGAGTGTGTGATATACTTGAATTTTGACAGATGTCGGAAAAATTGTGCGACAATGTGCCATCAGTCCAGTTGCATGTGTATCTCAAGATAAACAGGCCTCGAAAGTGACGCCCAGTATTTTGTGTTGGTGGACGAATTCGATTTCCTTCCCTGCATAATAAACGGCGCGATTGCTTGTCAATGGATTGTTTCTTGCGCGGAACACAATGATTTTGGTTTTAGTTGGATTCACTTCAAGTCTATTTTGTTGGGACCAGTAAAACAACTTCTCAAGAAAATGTTGCATTTTCCTGCCGAAACGTCTGCATCTGGACCAGAAAATCAAACGTAACGCGGCCAGCATAGAGTCGACATGCTCGGACGTTGTACAATGCTCATAAATCTTTATCGTTTCGGCACGTCAGATGATTTACCACGCTACACGAACGTTAAAAAAAACAATAACATTGTACAAATACCACGCAATTTAGGAACCATTGCTGTGGGAATCATTTGGCAGGTAGCTGGCTATCCAGCATTGAGTGAGATGAGGCAAACTGTTACCTGGTGTACGAACGCCTTTGTCATAATCGAGTAGTCGGGTGCATAGCGAAAGCAGCAAGGCGACAATGATGGTGATGACTATCGTATGGCGGGCAATAACATGATTCCTACCGTGTCTGTTCAACGGATCTTGATCCCTATAACCCCCTTCTCCAAGTGCAGGGTAGCAAACCGGACGTGCGTCTGGTTAACCTCCCTGCCTTCCCTTTCGTCTGTTTCTGCCTCTCTCTCTCTCTTTCTCTATACGACAGGCCGGTTGTCGAGTTCTGCATAGGCGTTGAACGGCCGCAACCGTAAGGGTTTCCTTTGTAGATTCGTGCTATATTCAGGTGGATGACAAGTTTCCCTTTCATGATACTTCCTTCACCATGCGGGATTCTGCATAGATTTGTCATGATTATCTTTCCCTCAACAAGTGTCATACGTCGTCTTCATCCATGGGACACTGCTGCACACACGTTTCGCACAGTGCAGACGCCTTATTTGGTGTTTCGATGTCAGCATAGCTTTCTGTCGTCATAGTGCATAAACATTAAAACATAATGAGGCTGAAGTTGTAACATTTTTGCTGCATAAGGAGAAACGTTGCTTCGTACTACGTGTCGCCTAGATTGAATATAGCACAGCGTATCCGTCGCTGTTAGTTTTATGCCATTTCATTAGCCGCTTCACTAAAGATTGGAAGATCTGCCTTTTATATTCATATTTTTATAACAAATACATAAAAAATTGTCTTCCGCTGTCAAACTTTCGCGATAAATATCTGTGTAGGACAACTTTGCCACCTTGAATATCACCAGCAACGTGGCTACAAAATCTGGCATAAAGATAATCAAGAAACCTATAGGAATCGGTGATCGAAACAGGCGGAAGTTTGACTTTGCTAAGTATTTTGTGACGTCACACGTATCCCTGTGCATTCTCCTATTTATTCACGGCTGCAAGAAGTAAATCGTTTTTTGTATAGCTCCTCCCAGATCATGTACAGTATACGCAGGAACTTCACAGCATCGAAGACGTGGACGGCATCGTCGACGTAATTGTGTAAGCGCACTCAGGGCACCAATGACGAAAGATCCATTCTCACCTCATTGCGCAATAGCGCGGCGGTACGACAGCGAGAGGCAAAAGGGGACATCGCGTCAGTGAACAACCAATGACAGATAACCCTAAACGTCGAAACCACGTCAACACGGCCAGTTGTTCCGCTCCACCGAGAACGTTGCTGAGCGCCTCCCTTCCGGGAAAGCGATCGAGGCGCCCTCAGGGACTTGACCGGGAAGTTCAATGCCCTCTCTGGACGAAGGTGGGAGGCAAAGAGAAGAGAGAGGGATAGACGCTGCATGCCCCCATACATGTTTGCGATAAACCCAGTCATGCGAAACTTCCTTTTTTCTCCTTTTAGTATTTCTTTTACTCTGTCTGGTGGGAGTGTTTTGGTGGGAGTGTGTCTTGGGGATGAAACAGCGTAGATAAGAGGCAAAGGGGTGTAGTGGGGTAGCACAAGGCGGTTTGCGCATCAGGACTCTGCCGGAAGCAGTGACCCGTGCGGTGTTTTAGTACTGGGCACGGGCTGCAACGAGAGATCCTGGCCCGGTCACACGCCCTGATGAACATCGTAGCGTATTCCGCTCCTTTGGAGTTGAGCATTTGACTGTCCTTCAATATAAGAAACATTCCTGCCTGGGATAATCCTTGCACCAGCGGTTGACCCAACACCTCCTAGATAGCACCTACGTCACGGAACGAAGTAACCGTGTACTTTGTTCCGTGACGTCATGCTATCTTGCCCGACTGCCATAGAATCTAATGGGGACGCTCCCGAGTAAGCCGTGGTGATTTTGACGTCATCGCTTTCGTCACGCCGGGCTTGGCGATAGAAATTTTGGTCCAAGTAAGGTGACGTCATAAAGTAGAGTGCACAGGCCTGCTATCTAGGAGGCGTTTGTTGACCTCGTGCATTGAAATAAAGCGACTGCTCTGGTTATTCATCGCGTGTGTGTCAGCACACTCTACAGGTAGTTCTCATTATGCGCAATTTTAACGCGACAGCGTTAAGGGCCCCGTGTCGCCGAAAATCCGGCGTCGGTGTCGGCATTGGCGCCCGCGGCGGAGAAAATAATCCACAAACACGCAGGCCCTATAAATATATTTAGGTATGCCACACCATTCTATCAACAATGTTGTTCATACCTTGTCTTGCATTCTTGGCAAAGATATTCCTCGGAATTTTTGTAATGAGAACCCACAAACAAATGTCATTAAACAAAACACCCACAGCGCATGACTTTTATGTTAAATCTTCTCAGCTGAAATATTAAAAGTCGAAACAAAAATGAAAACCTGAAAATTGTGCAATTTTTTGGCACGGCTGTGCAATATCTCCGGGATCGCCCCACGCAGGAGGCCGCGCTTCTACCAGAAAGCTCGCCTTCGTGCATAGCGTTCGCCGCCAGTGTTTCCCGGTAACCATTACGCTTGCTTAAGCTGCAGTTGTCAGGAAGCGCGAATTAATTTCCAGAATGACATCAGTTTGGAGATATGCCCCATCAAACTCGTAAAAATTCACTGTTGTTCCTGTTACTTGTTTAACAAAACGCTCTGATATTCGTTGAAGCACAAAAGTAAGTGGAACGCCTATGTATTTCGTCCCACACTTTGGGAAATATCCCGAAAGTGGTGTCATCCTGGAGATTCAGTGGAAGTCGATACGTCTTGCAAGCTCACCGGCTACAATCCTTAAACTGCAATGTGTACCGCAAAGTAAATAATTAGGAAAAAATCATCTGAACTTCTGGTAATTCGTTAATCATGTGTTCCAATCTCTCGTGCTAGTGATGTCCGCCTCTTCGAATAATACAGCTCAAGGACAAGAGTTATATGCTTTCTGCCTCAGGCGATGTTTAAAAATTCAGTTTAGTTAAAAAATGATCACCCCGCATTGTGGCAGATCAGGGAAGTATAAATAAAAGATACCTAGACAGACGTGGAGGCTGATTACTAATTACGTACTCTGTTGCCAAATCAACACCTCGGCATTACCTGTCTATCTATAACTTTTAGTACGCAGTCTGTGTTCTTTGTGAAAGGTTCTAATTATTTGGTTGCACATAAACATTGTTCCGTTGAGTAGCGTTTTATTTTCCCAAAAAGTTCCAGATAGCGGGCTCTTTAGTAGCTTGAGTCCTCCTAGTGCCGGAACTAAATTAATAACGACAACCCGCGTCGCTATCTGTTTGCATACTGGTCCGCTATAATTCAATTGCCAACTGACCCAAACACAAAGCCGTCGAGACTGATGCAAAGTTTCCTAAGGGTACGTCTTCCGGCATGCGTAAACAATGCCTAGCAAACTTAGCTCCGCGACGACAACTGCAGCGCCTGTGATGCGGTGGATAGGAATTGAAGGGTTGGGCCTTAAGTACAAACTACGGCGCTGTTTGTGAAATCACTGAGGCTGCAGGCATAAGCGATGGTGGTAAAGAAACAGAGCCTATATTTGTGTAGTTTTCAGCGGGCAGACCATGAACCCGATAGCTTGAGTGCGCTTCCAGACAAGCCCAAATCTCTCAATGATGCCCTACCTTGGTGTCTCGTCAATTTACTTTTTTTTCGTATCCTTGAGAACCGCTACTACAGACGACGTGCGAGACGTTTTCTTAGTTTCGTATTTGTAGATAAAGTTTCGTACAGTGCAATGTACCTAGCTGCAAGCTTTCCCGGCGTTTTTGGCAATATATCGTTGCGAAAAGTGGCCACGAATAATTTCATTTCATTTCATTTATTTACCCTAAACGCCCAGAATCTGGCATTACATGAAAGCGATACGTCCTTTGCTATCACAAAAATATGCTCCTAACTTCTTTACTATAAAAGCAAGAATGGATTTTGACGGAGAGGATGTATTCGATATGCACAAGCGCATGGCTGCGTGTCTCTAAACAAAATATTTAGTTACATGCTTTACATTACAGGCCCATTTGTAGTGGAGAGTTCGCAATCACGACGTTCTCATGGTCTATCCTATGAACCATACAGTCCCCGCTTTAAATGATAATGCGAAAGGGATGTTTCGTAGAAGTTACAATTAAGGGATTGATTTTGATTCTGGCTACAGCTTGCGAAGTTGGACATTCGCAGGCATTGATTGCCTGCTCGGTTCAATTTCCTTGGTGCACATAACGTGTGGTCTTTTTTCTGAAATATCAGGTAATTTGGTTGTTTTTTGTATTGTTTAATTAAGGATGCATCAATGAGTTGTAAACAGGGTCTTGCCTAAATAAATAAATACATTGTCCCACGTACAGGGTAAGAAAATGTGGAAAGTATTATATTTACTTGTTTCAGAAAATTTATTTCCTAGTCAATCACGAAAAACGTTATCATGCCAAGGTAAGATATGAACATTTTGGTGAACGCACGGCTTCGTTATCATGCGGAATTTGCTGACACCTTAAAGATACAAGTACTGTTTCAATATAGCGCTCTGTGCTTCGTATATAAAGCGTTCCTCCAGCACACAAAAGAAAACATCATAAAAATATTCACATTTTGGGCGATCTTTTCAGCGACGTCCTCTGAAGTTTTCAATAAGCCGTAAGTTATGCTTTCTCCTGGAATCCCAGGAACGAAGCGGAGCTTTTCGATTTCTGGCTGCTTCCTTGTTTTACGCAAGGGCGAACGCGATCTCATTTTGAGCATAGCTGCCCCGTTCGCGAGAATATTATCGCAGGGTCACTGACCTTCTGCGATCGCACTGCACTAGTCCTAACTAATCCAGCAACGTTTGTTCAACCTTGGTGTGGAAGCAATTATTCGTACGCCTGTATGTAAGGAAGTTATGGACTCGGTTGGCGAGTGGCTGGTAATGAAAAAGGCAAAGAAATCGCTGAGGTGACCATCTTGAGAGCCTAGTTGGTTCATCATTAGAGAATGGTTGCTTATTGCGCGAGGTTGGAAACAGAGAATACAAAGAGTGGGAACACGAAGAAAGCTTGATCGCAGAAGGTTTCTTCACGTATCCTTCTCTTTGTGGTGTGTGTCTCCAGTCTCGCGCAAGAAGCATCAGTCCATAATCAGAAAGAAAACATATGGAGGCCAACCAGACACACATCCACAGCGAAGACGTGGGGCTGCCGATCCCGCCTCAAACTGCTTACTGAAGCTGCAGCCGAGTTCAGACATTGAAGTAATAATTCCCGCTTTACTTGCTTAGTCTGCGCAGCATGAATCGAGGTCGAGTGAATGACATTAGCGGTAAAAGAAGTGAGGGAAGAGGCGTAAAAAGAATTACGGGCAGCTTAAGGAGGGAGGCTACAGTTAAAAAGGGACAGCTTAAGGTGAGGAATGGAGCTAAATCAAAAGCAAAAATTATTTTGACCGGCAAACCTTTCTTCGTTTTTTGTTTTGGGAAACCCCATTTCCATTCTTCAGGTCAAAAAAGCTTGTTTATTAGTGCAGATAATAAAGGTCAAACAACATTTCTTTATATATCGCACTGCAAATCTCACCGCCGCAGATCAATGTGATGCCACGAATTGGAAAGCACTTGGACATCCTCGGGCCCTTCTGAAGCAGGAAGCGTTCTGAAAACTTGATACACGCAGATTCTCCAGTACGTTCGAAATGCAAACCAACTTTTAAAAAATACTTATAAGCTTTGTTTCTGAGAAATATGTTCAATATATCCGTGTACACACTGCCAAAAACTCACGACGTCGGTGGTGACGTGGTGCATGAACTTAGGCGTAACGTCACTATCCTTCCTTCTATCTCACCTGCCTTCCTTCTCCTCTCGTGCTAGTTGCGCTCGTTATGCCCTTGGATGTGCGTTGTTCACAGTACAGCATAAATAAATATTTGTCTGGCGTGTTTTTAACGTGTTGGCCGCCAAAACCATTCCGGCCCCAGACAATCACTCGTTTCATCAAGTCTTGGCCATGAGTTTCTCAGTATCTGTTAATGTTTCATAGTTGATGAAGACACCAGATAATACGTGTACGGGTAGTACTGTGCACTGGTTTGTGCTACAATATAGAAATAAATCTGAAGTACAACCACTACCACATATTCTCGCCGCGATATAAAACATATACGGCCCTCTGCGATTGAGCGAAACCTGGCTGCACGGCTACCATTTAGGTGGGGGGTTCGATCCCAGCCTCGGCGTCTCCAGTTTAATGGGGGCGGAATGAAAATATGTTCGTGTGCCTTGCATTAACAGCGCACGCTAAAAAAAAAAAAAAAAAAGAAAAAAAAAAAAAACAACGCAGGTTATCACAATTTCCGAATCTCCCACTACGGGGCTCCTCGTAATGAGATAATAGCTTTAGCTCGTAGTACCCCAGAATATATCACCATAAGAAAGTTAGGAATGCATAATTAACTGCAGTTTTGAGGAACTGACAAACAACTGCGTACGTTCGCAGTAAGTATTTATTAGTTACCTTCTTAGGAGTGGCCATCGGAGGCGCACGATTGCAAGCCGACGTGCAAGCTGTGCGGAAGCGCACAGATCACAGCAGACAGGAAGCGCAAGCAGCGCTTCCAGATCCCGTATGTGGTGCGTCACCGGAGAAAGGAAAGGCAGAAGCAAGACTCTAATCCGGGTTTTCAACGAGGCCAACGAGGCCAACTTGAGGGTCATCTTGAGTGTCATACACTTCAGTGTCATTTTTTCTCGCTGAGACAGGGTTGCCTGTGCTCTTTTGTACGCCAGCGGTCCGTCAGTTCCGGGTCGCGGGTTTTCTGCCGCCTCCTTCGAGAGATGGCGCCACGCTGCGTGACCAGGCTGGCAGCGTCCGGCGCGCCGCGTACGGTTGTTTGGCCGAGGCGAGACTTGCAACGAGGTTCTTTTCAAAGCAGGTTCATTTCGTCTCAATAAGCTTTCAGGTCTGCGTCGCGGCACCAATCTGCTTAGCCGGTAGCCATTTCATGCTTCCATCGACCCTCGATTACGGGAGAGCCATCATTCTTTCGTCTATTTTTAGATTATTTAGCAG
This sequence comes from Dermacentor silvarum, assembly GCF_013339745.2. Taxonomy (NCBI): domain Eukaryota; kingdom Metazoa; phylum Arthropoda; class Arachnida; order Ixodida; family Ixodidae; genus Dermacentor; species Dermacentor silvarum. The sequence goes on along the minus strand of NC_051158.1, from coordinate 54,016,042 downwards.
CGTGACCTGCAGTGACGGGTCATACTGTGCGTTACCTGTACTGTGTGCGCCTGTGGGCACTTTATTTCCTCTTTCCTCCCCTTCTTCCTATCTTCCATTTCTATCTTTCTGTCTCCTCCTTTCTGAAGAGGAGGCAGGCGTTGTGATCCTTGCGGTGGCGGTGGCCAGCACGCTGCCCGCTTTCTCTTTCCTGCCAAGTGTATATATGGGCCTAAATCAAATAATAATTATTAAAGAGAACAGCATTCATTGCCTCTTTCGCCAGTTTTCGTGGTTGGCGGTCACTTCCGGGGCTTCCCCTACACTGCCGCCGATGCAGAGAGCGCGTCCATGCTCTCGCGCAATCGATTTGAGCAGCGCGCTAGCTAGCTATTTGAGACTCATGTGGTCTTAATCGTGAGCTATATAGCGTGTGAAAGTTTTGTTGCAATCGAGGAGGCTAAATTTTTTTATAACCTCCTTGGATGCAATAGTGAAGCGCTCCGCAAGGCCAGCCCTCCACTACTCCCCACGTGGCCACTCCCGTGACGGGCTTCGTCAGGAGAGGAGGCTATAGGGGTTGCGTTTCACGCTGCAGCTCGCGCCACTGGCGGCAACACATCCCTGGAAGAATCGGCCTATATGTTAAGCCACCTATGCTACCGCTACACAAATGCTGAACAATCACTGTAGGTTCTATTAAATTATGCAATGAAAACCCAGACACTATCCAAATACCCTACACACTTCCCACCCTACACTACAAAAATTTATTAGGAGTCACATTATTAGGAGCGCCGCTAACTGAATGACTTGACGAGCACTTCTTACGTTTTGTGAAATTTCTTTTATTGTGTCTTTTATTTTCTTTATTCACATTTTGTTACACATTTTGCAAAGTCATTTTTGCAAGTCTTTCTTTATTCACCAAACTCGGACCGTGACTGCACTTTTTACAGCGTAAGCTGCTGTGGGCTCATTCCAATGGCCGTTTCGGTTTGCGATGGTGTCCGCCGCCGCCACAGCCGCTGGTGACCGTAACCGCTATCGCGGGAAATGCGAAAAAAAAAAATCGCAGCATATCCACGGGGTGAATGATGATGAGTGGGGCGAAGCTCCTGAGGGGAAATCATCGGTAAAACCGTGACTCTTTAGGGAAAGTTCGCCCACTACATCATCACGAAAGACGTGAGAAACACTGTGTGTGTATATATACAAATCAACTTTTATTTGTTCTTAGACGATGGATGGCTTGCGATGTCCCTTCATTATTACGGCTTTATGGTCCGTGAAATGAAGGGAAAGCGGTTCCTGTATGGGTTGCAGTGGAAAATTTGCAAATACTAGGCCTATGAATGTTCCTCGGATCGTGGTAGGTTTCATATGGTCAAACGATATACATCTGAGTGCATATCTAGAAGCCATATGTTGCATAAGCCAATTATTGTCAATGATGTCCACGTTAAAGTCCCCAACTACTACAAATGCTTCGTCGTTCTGCAGATCCCGTTCACGCCGCAGCCGTGCCGCTGCGGCCTCTCTTTCACGTACGGCAGGATCTTGGCGGCGGCGTCGCGCAGCTTCACGGAGCGCTTCTGCCTCGCGGGCTCGCACATCGGGATTCTGTCTGCGAGCGCGCGCTGCCGCTGCCTTGCGCGCTCGCCGCTCTGCAGCCTTGTCCATCCGGCGACTCCGAGCGCCGGATGTACAAGTACCGCCATCTAGTGAACACTCCAAGAACTAAACGAGAGGTGGCTACATACAGAGGATGTACAGACCCACGGCTTAAGGAGCTTCGCCCCTAAAAGTACTCGGTTCCCGCCGGGATCGAACCCGCGCCCGCTGCGTGGGAGCCAGATACACTACCACTGAGGCCCTCAAGCGCTTGCTATCGGGCAGCGGTCAAATGCCCTATAAACAATCCCTAGGCAGGCGCGCAGGCGCAGACGGCCCGAGCCTCTGCCAGTGTGGTGGCGCCATCTAGGTAAGGTGCCTGCAAACGCAGCGTGCGCAGGCGTAGACGACGAGATGCTCATTCAGACGAGGCGCGCAATCAACGCGATTGCGAGCTGCCCGAGCCTCCGCCAGTATGGCGGTGCCATCTAGGTAAGGTGGGCGCAAACGCAGCATGCCCGACATGTAAGTTGCATATAGCAATTACCTGCTGCATGTAACTGGACCTGGTTCACTCAAGGAGGCTAGGTGACTATTTGTCACCAGCCCGTTTTAAGGATTCCAATAAACAATCTTCATTATCATCATCAACAACAACAACCACAACGTACCATGCCACGGGTCAAGGAATGTGAGATGTACCCACGTATTCTGGATACCTCTTCGGTACACGTTACGGTGTCTCCTCGCAAGGTACGAATCGCTGCGGAAGCAGCGAATCGTAGAGCTACGTGCGCGACTACAACCAGGCTTGATCGGACTCAGCAGGCTGTTGTGCAGAGAGCATTACAAGTCGCAGCTCACCGTCGACGCCGGGCGGACAGTTCAGATCGTTCTCGTCAAATCGAGGTGAAGAGACTGCCGCGTAGACCCTGTTGTGCGTGTTGCCGAAATTGGAGCTACTCTTGAGCCGCTCTACCAGCTTACACTGTGACTGTGCTGCGTGTGCCGCGCAGGCCTGTGACTTTTTTCTTGCTGAGTCATCATCACTCCGAAACCACAATTTGCAGTCAATTTTGCAAGTCATCATGTTTTTTATTTTTTTGCAAATCACCCTCCGTATAATTCACCAAACTCGGAACGTGACTCAGCACTTTATTTTGCTGACTCACTCTTACTTGCACCCTCAAATTTTACATATATTTTGTTGCAAGTCACTCCCCCACTCTATAACCACTTGATTCACGCTTAATTCAATTTAGTCACAGTAATAATCTTTTTAGTTGCCTCATTGTCATTTTAGCTGGGTCATGTTAATAGAAAGTTTTAGCAGAGCGTTCACAGTCCGCTCGGCTCAGTCCAGTGCATCCTAACGATTGGCACACAGCTGTTCAGCGGAACGCTAGCGGGAGCGCTAATGCGCGTGCGCACCGCACTGACATCGGCAGGAGGAGGAAACAACTTTATTTTGTTAATTTGCTTAGTTAGGTGAAACGAAGAACGCTGCCCACGCTCCGCTACAAATCCGTTTGAGCGGAGCGTTAGGGTGCGTCTACTGCTTGCTTTGCCGTTTGCGAGCCACGCTGAGAGCGCGTGGCCGGCGTGTCTGGAAGACGCGCGTCTCAAACAATCCTAATCAACGCAGTTCATACAGCCAGCGGAGTGCCTGAAATGTTAAAGGAGCGGAGAGTAAGCAACAGTCTGCTAAAACTGTATAATGACTGTGACTTCTACCATCCTCAAGCGTTTCATTCACTTAGAAGCCGCTTCCGTACACATTCTACCAGTGTTTGAGTGTTAATTATTTTATTGCGATAGCAATTATATGGACACTCAAAAGCAGATTTCTGCCGTCGGCGTCGCCGTCGCCGTCGCCGTGAGGTTCCGTATGACGTCAATGGAGATGAAATCGTGGCCGCGCGCCGCCGAACGCTGTATGTGCGAGTAAAAGGGCGCGAGGGACGCGCTCTTTCACGGGGAGTGAACGCACGGCGGAGAACAAACGCGCGTTCTGCGCCGTGCTTCCTTTAAGGGCTGCAGAAGTAGGCGTCTCTTTCCTCCTTTACAATCACCATATATGTAGAGCAAACGGGCCTTCTTCCGATGCGCGAGAGGCCGTGCGGGAGGGGGGGAAGGGGGAGGGAAGGGAGGCGACGTTTAGCTGCGGCTCCAAGTGCCTATTTATATCAGAGGCTCCGGCAACAGTCACCAACGCCGCACGCATTTTGAGCGAACGCGGGCAAAACGCCGACGGCGTCGACAACAGTTCTGCGCGTTGCCGGTGCTGCTGCATGTCCAAGTTTATACAGCTGATAAAGCTAATATCATTACTCCGTATAGCTAGCTCTCTACAAATTTGCTATCGCAATTGATGCTTCACCTTTCAGGTGAAACTGCGACAACTTTTTCGTTGAGTCATTGTCATTTGTCATTAGTATATTCTACTATCATTATCATTACCATCATAACCATACTACACCCATTACTATAATGAATTCTCGGTTCTTCGCCATCTTTCGGGTGTTCCTACCCATTTTGCCGCTTCGTCCTGCTATTCATTACAATTATTTTAATGAGTATAAATGTAATTTATCGATATATACACTCCGCATGTAATTACCTATCGAAGGATATATAATGTTATGGCTTTTGTAATTACAATGGTGAGTTATCGATTTTTGGACATACTTTTCCGATTTTTGTAACCCCTATTGCAAGGTCACCTCAGCACGCGAAAAAAAATTACTCCATCTCCCGCTAAAGGGAACCATGTGTGGATGCGAAGCAGTGGGGAGATGGTTTCGCGGCAGCGGCCCGAGCGCTCATCGTGGCGCTGCACAGGAGAGAGAATGAGGCGCGCGCGCTTCGTCATTTTCATACCGCGGAACTACCGTGGCGCCCCCAGCGGAGTACGCAGCTGTCACACCACCTGTCGCGCGTGCCGCTCCGGATTCCTAGAGGAGAGAAAGGGGGGAGCGTAGGAAAGGAGAAAGAGAGGAAGGGGAAGCGCATGCGCTGTGGGGGTGTGGCACGTGGGCGCCGCTCCCTAGAGGAGAGAAAGGGGGAGCGTAGGAGAGGAAAGAGAGGGGGAGGGGACGCGCATGCGCCGTGGGGGTGTGGGACGCCGCAGGAGGGACGGACAAAGCCGCCGGCAAGGAATGCTTCGTATTTAATATGACTTCATATATGCCATCAAGGCCGTTATGACCTGCGCGCACACACACACAAAAAAAACATTGCTATCACTATAACTGTTTCGATGCGCACGCTCAACGATGAGTGTCCTCCGTATGCCAGTCTACACACTCTGGAGAAATTTGCTAGTTGAATTGGTTTACTTAGTTAACATTTCTTTATTTGTAACTTCGTAAATAATTTCCTTCCAAGCAAGTTGCAGTAGATTTTGAACTGTGCGAACGTATTGCGAACTGTGCGATCTCTGTCATTTGGGGGAGGACATACAATGAAACATATCATGGGGTCGTGATTGATGGCAAAGGCTAGTGCCAGAATGCCCCAGGAGACCGCAACCCGCTCAACGCAAATCTGGCACTTTAAAGCTATGTGGATTATGGAGGTTACATGCAACGCCGTTTTAAAACGGCATTGCATGTAGGCTCCCTAATGTGGATCACTTCGGCGATGGTGCGTGAAACACGGTTAGTCGTAATGCGATTGTACAGCGAAGCTTTATTAGCCAACCCTTCGGGACATTGTTGGCCGAGTCTTACCAAATAGCTCAACACGCAAACAACCAAGGAGAGGTTGTAAAAAAACTCTTAACCTAGCACTCAGCCGCGCAAGGTTTGAAACAGCGAAGCTGGGCGATCGTAACCCAGCGTTTCCCGGAAGTACGCGCGTACTTTTTATCTTATTATCATGATGATGATAATGTCTTTTCGCGCGTCTAGCACTTACGGCCATCACTGCGCGTTGCATAGTGCAGTTTACAACACCCATACCGTGTACTGAAGCCGACACCGCGTTCCACCGCGTTGCAATGCCGACAACGCGTTCCAGCAGGCACGCTCCATGAATGTGTGTGTCTCTCTCTCTCGCTCTCATTTTATTTATCTCTCTCCCGAGCAATACGCGCAAAACCTCTTCTTCACCTCGCAGAGCATTGGCACGAGCGCGTGCGAACAAGCCAGATCCCCTAGAGCGTTCGGAGTGAGCGGATGTGCGTCGCTTGAGCTCCGCCGAACATATGCTCTCACTGACCGGATTACCTCGAGATCGTCACCGACATTGCGTCGGACCACCAAGAACTCACGATCCGCAACACCCGGACATCTTTCCCGAGCCGGTAGGACATTTCTTATTTTTTTTATCGGCTCGAGAAGATCCGAAGCGGGCGTTGGCCCGCTAGGCCTAAGGGTGGACCTAGTTCGCGTCGGCGAGTACGGGCCACCAGGTCTGGCGACGCGGCACCCTCCACCACCAATATGGACGCTCCCATCACGCTGATTGCCGGCACGACCACCACCCCATGCCTGCAACCTGCGGTCAACCCCTCCGAGCCCCTGGGCCCCACGGACATCCTCGACCTCGACGAGCTCACCTCGGCAAGCGACGACGAGGCCCCAGTACTTCAGCCCACCTCGTCTGCACCGTGGGGGCCGGTGACTGACACCGATGCGAACTGGAAACTGGCGATTTCCCGTCGTCAACGCCAACGCCAGAAAAAGTTCGACCAAGCTCGGGCGGAAACAACGCAGGCAGCCGGTCCTGCAAGCGTTCCTCCCAGCCACACCGTCGCCGGGGCTGCCTCGGCGGAGAACGCTCCCGCTGCGTCGAAAGACGCGGCCTGCGCTGCGTCGGCGCGAACAACACAACATGTGAAGGAGCCGCGCCAGTTACGACGGAAGCTGCCGCCGCTCCCACGCACAGACCTAAAAATCATCATGCGGCCGAAAAAGGGTCTGGCCATTCGGAACTTCACGACACACCAAATCTCCCGAGCCATTGTGGTGGCAGGCGATTCTCAACAACATTGCACAGGTGACCACTTCATCATCCGCACCCGCCCCGGATCGAACATTATTATTGCCAGCACGCCACATGTTGACACCGCCCAAGTTCTCCGCCGGATCACCACCCTGACACTGGGGGGGAATACCCACGAATTCAACACTTACGTGGCGGCCCCCGAAGACACGTTGCGTGGAGTCATCCATGGCATAGACCCCGGCACTACTCCTGAAGAACTCACTGCCAACCTCCGCGTGCGCACGCAGGGGGTGAGAGTGCACAGTGCGCGGATGCTTGGTGCTACTAAATCCGCTTTGATCACCTTCGAGGGCCCCCTCATCCCCCGCTATGTACTGTATTACGGTGGGGAGGTAGCCTGCCACCCTTACAAGCCGACGCGGCAAGCCTGCCAAGTCTGCCTACAACCGGGGCACCGATCAGACGTGTGTCCTACGCCGAACGCTCGAGTGTGTCGGCAGTGCGGGACCCTCGACCCTGTGGATGGTCACCCCTGTGCTCCCAAATGCCAAGTATGTGGGGAAGGCCACCTGACGGGTGCCAAAGAGTGCTCACAGAGACTGAAGACCCATGCGGCCGCGGCCCACCCCACCCACCCAACCCCGTGGGCGCAACCCTCAGCGCAACCCACCCAATACCAAACGCAGGTGGTTCAGCAAGGAGGGGGAGACTTCGCGCAGCCTCTCTCACTCGCGGTCGCAGTCTTTCCCTCCTCTACCCCCTGCAGGACCTGGCCAGCAGCAACAGCCGCAGAACCAGGACCGGAAGACCAAAGGGCAACAGCAGCAACCCACACGCCAGCAGCCCCAGCAGGCCTCTCGCAAGTCTGCCGAGAAGCACAATTTCACTTCTTCAGCCGGCACCGATACCAAGGTGAGCTGGCCAGCAGTAGGGGCGACACCCATCGCTCCGCCCAACACTCAGTCCCCCGCGTACGAACACCTTCTCGCAGAAAATTTCAAGCTCAAACAGGAGCTGGCTGCCGTCAAGGCGCGTCAAGCTAAGGACAGCGCTCAACTCCACGCCCTAATAGCGCGCATTGGATCGCCACCGGAATCCACCGAATGCCACTCACAAAACAACCCCAACAGACACGCAACCCCTAAGATTCCGCCCTCGCTTCCCACCCCGACGGACTCCGCAGTCACACGCGAAGAGATACGCGAAATGCTGTCTGCGCTCTCCCAACAACTCTCCCAACAATTCAGTATCGTCTTCACACAACACCTCACACAGTTCGGAGCCCGCCTTGACTCCCTCGAGACACGCCTCGACACCCAAATTGCCGAAACAGGCGGTAATATACGAAGGAAGAGGGCCACCCGCAGCTCCCGCACCACGGAAGACCAAGTCCCTCTCAGAGTAAGCTTGGAATCGCTTGCCCCTGAACACTACTCTACACCGGCGTTGACACACGCTGACCTCGGCCTCACATCGGCCTCGCAAGCCAACACTCCGACAACCACACCTCCCCACAACACGAATTAACCATGGGCAGTACAACCCCACCCATTGGCGAACCATTAGAAATCTGGCAATGGAACTGCCGCGGCTTCCGCAAAAAGCGGAGCCTCCTCCAACAATACATTAACACACACCTTGCTCAACCAGATGTCATAGCGCTACAGGAACCTGGCACATCACCCATACTCCCAGGCTATGAGTCCTACGATAGCCCGACAGAAGGCAGAGCGGCCGTCCTGATTAACAAAGCATTAACTGCAATTGGTCTTGACAACATCCCAGACACCAACATCGACCATGTGATAGTGGAGCTAATTCTCAGGCGCAAAAAGAAGGCCGAGAGGCGAAGCATCATAATCGTCAATGTATATAGTCCCCCGAAACAAAATCCACCGACTTCCACGCTCTTGTTCAGGGTGCCTGCAAATTAGCCCAGGGGAAGGAACTCGTACTCCTCGGGGACTTCAATGCTCTCGACGAACGCTGGGGATACAATCGTTCGGATGTCAAAGGCAAACAACTTGCAGCTGCCACCGAAAAATTCCAACTCGAACTGCTTACGGATCCAGCAAACCCTACCCGGATCGGCAACAGCGTATGCAGGGACACTTGTCCCGATCTCACCTTCGCCCGTGGTAGTGCAAACTATAATTGGGACAACTTGCAGGAATCCTTGGGTAGTGACCACTGCATTCTCCGTACACAAATTACGGAGAGTGCGATGCGTCGCTCCATTGGACAAGCCCGCATCACAAACTGGGACGTCTTCCGTCGCGAGAGCGAGAATTCAATTGGCAACCTTGCAAACCTCACTGACTGGTGCGAGCAAATTAAAGAAATTCGGGACCGTTGCACCACCCTCATGAAAAGAACATCTCAACTCCCAGAAGTGGACGGCCATCTTCTGCACCTGTGGGAAGCCAGAAGAAGCCTCATCCGCAGATGGAAGACCCGAAAACATAACCGACGTCTCAAGCTCAAGATCGCATCTCTCACCCTCGAGGCTGAGCAGTATGCTGAGCAACTGGCACGAATTAACTGGGCCCAGTTCAGCGACTCGCTTCGAGGCTCACTGGGTACGGCCCGCACGTGGCACGTTCTACGAGCCTTGATTGATCCTACTCGAACAAAAAATGAGACAAACAAATCAGTCCAGCGCCTCATACACGCCTTTGAAGGCACGGACGACGAGCTGCTTGCTCAAGTACAGCGCAAATGCTATGGTGATTATCACCCGCCTCCCTATCGGGCGAGGTATCAAGGTTATGCAAACCACACCCTGGACCGGCCGATAACGTTGGACGAAGTTAATGCTGCCATTCGCAGCAGCACCCGCAACACAGCAGCGGGGGCGGATAAAATCACGTACTCTCTTATCAGGAATCTCAACGACACCGCCGTACAAGAACTCACGAACTTCCTAAACGACCATTGGCAATGTGGCACGCTCCCCCCCGAGTGGAAGCACGCAGAGGTGATGATGATACCGAAGCCGGGTAAGAAGCTCCAGATCGAGAACCTTCGACCAATATCACTCACTTCCTGCCTCGGCAAAGTCTTCGAACGCGTCATCACTAGCCGCCTGCAAAACTATCTCGAGGACAATGACCTTCTCCCGCATTCAATGTACGGATTCCGGGCACATCTTTCAACCCAGGATGTACTGCTTCAACTAAAGGAAGATGTCATTGACACTGCCCCAAAGCAAGGAGAAAATATCATTCTGGCCTTGGACATCAAGGGCGCCTTTGATAATGTGAGCCATCAAGCCATTCTCGACGGCCTCGCTGCCCTTCACTGCGGACAGCGCACCTACAGTTATGTTCAGGCATTCCTGTTGGACCGCACCGCCACGGTCGGTCTCGGTTCAATCCGCTCAAACATCATCAAGGTTCCGAACAAGGGCACCCCACAGGGCTCAGTGATCTCCCCGCTACTGTTCAACGTAGCCATGGTTGGTCTTGCGCACGAACTCCATCGCATTGATGGCATCCATCACGCAATGTACGCGGATGACATCACAATCTGGGCTACGCGGGGGTCCCTTGGAGAAAAAGAACATAACTTGCAGAAAGCAGCCACCTGCGTCGAACAATACGTACAGGCACGTGGCCTGACCTGTGCAACCGAGAAGTCTGAGCTCCTAAGAATCTGGCAACACAAGCCCCCCAAATCGGCGCAGAAGGACCCAGGCTACAGCCTGCGCGTCGTTGTCGCCGGCCAACAAATCCCAGAGAAAACCACCATCCGTATATTGGGTATGTGGATCCAGTCAAACCGCCATGTGAATCACACCCTCACTATCCTCCGCACTACCACGCTGCAGGTTGCCCGAATGATATCCCGGGTCGCCACTCGTCACCATGGTATGCGCGAAGAGGACACTCTGAAACTCATACGCAACCTCGTGGTTAGTAGGATAACATACAGTTTGCCCTATCAACGACTTACCAAAGGCGAACAGGACCAAGTGGAAGCCATGCTCCGGAAGGCCTATAAGGCGGCACTCAAGCTACCCCAGGGCACTCCCACGAGCAAGCTCCTCGCACTGGGTCTGCACAACACCTATGCAGAACTTTGCGAAGCGCAGCTCGCCACGCAGCTGCAGCGACTTGCACAAACACCAACAGGCTGCGCATTACTCCGACGCCTCGGTTATACCGGCCAGCTCCATGAAGCAGCTCGCCGCAAGCCCATTCCAGACCACCTTCGCACCACCTATAAGGTCGCCCCAATCCCCCGTAATATGGACCCCCGACTACATCAGGGACGGCGGGAAGCCAGAGTGGAAGCTCTCGAACGAGAGTACGGGCACAAGAACACCACATACTATGTTGACGCTGCCAACTACGACCGCACGAACACCAAGGCAGTAACCACAGTTCTGGACAACACACTCCAAGAACTGACCAGCGCCTCCATACGATGCCACAACATCACCGAAGCCGAAGAAACAGCTATTGCGCTCGCTCTTGCCCATGGCTACAGACATAGACGATCGCTCACAGTTCTGACAGACTCCCAAGCGGCTTGCCGTAACTATCTACAAGGGCGCATCAGCCAGCCTGCCCTCGGTATCATCCTAAGCGCGACAGACACTGGCGAGCATCTCAGTACACACACACACCCAATACGGCATCGGATAATATGGACCCCGGGTCACATGGGGCTGGAGGGAAACCAGGCGGCGGATAGGGTAGCTCGAGGGTACACGAGCCGAGCACCCCCCAAATGCTCCCCTGAGGAACCCGTTCCCGTCCCGTGCGACTACTCGGCCATTCTAAACCACTATAGAGGACTTAGGAAAACCTATTCCCCACCACACCGAACACTAAATAAAGAGGAATCGGTCAGTTGGAGACAAATCCAAACTGGCATGTATCCCAATTTGCATATCCTCAGTAAAATACATCCTACGGCATACCCTTCTCGCTGCCCATGGTGCTCAGATAAAGCAACCTTATATCATGTCACGTGGGCATGTCAGGCTATCACTGCCGTACCCCCCATACAACACCCCACAGCGGAGCGATGGGAAGAGCTGCTGGCCAGCGAGAGCCTGGACGATCAGCTAAGTCTGATTGACCGGGCCCGCAGAACGGCAGCCGCAAGCGGAGCCCTGGACTGAGGGCCCCCCACCGCAAGCCAAGAACCTCCGACCAGCCGGAGTCTCTTCGCAGCAATTTTAAGGACAATAAATAAGTTTTAACCACCACCACCACCACCACGGTTGCTCATGGTCATCGACGTTGGTAGTCGTGATGGAGGAGACGTGCCACCAGGCGTCAGCGTGGGTGCATCAACGCCTAAGGGCGCTTTAGCCACAAAACACCAATAGACATTATATATCAATATGCAATAAACATTACACTACTTCTGTGAAGACACGTTTCACTTTCGTGTTCTATACCGATTCCTATATAAGAGGGATCAACCACATTTTTTATTTAGTCATGACGATTATAATTTCTTTTCGCGCGTCTCGGACTTATGGCCGTCACTGCGCGTTGCATAGCGCAGCTTGCAACACCGCCACCGCGGTCCAATGCCGACACCGCGTTCTAGGAGACCACCTCCGTGAATGCGTCTCCCTCTGGCTCTTATAGCGCGCAAAACCTCTTCACCTCGCGGACGCGGTTCAACGTCGTCGTCTTCCATTCAGCGCGAAATTCGCCTCCACGCACGCACTCTTTGTCGTCTGCTTTTGTAACAACGAAGCTGTTTAATCCAGCCGTAATTTGTGCTGCGTAGCAAGAAACTACCAAGAAAGAAAATAAAATAAACTTTCATGCTGAGGCGGATTCGAGCCCACGTGCCCTTCTCCCAAAGCGAGCGTCGTAACCACTAGGCTATACAGCCACGCCTGCAGAGCATGCATTTATGCGAACCATATGATTGCGTTCGAGCGTCGTCGTCTTCATCCACAGCTGGCACGTTCGCATGCTCGTGCTCTGCGAGAGAGAGATTGTGGTTGTAAGAAAAATCACAGCATATCCACGGGGTGAATGATGATAAGTGGGCGAAGCTCCGGAGAGAATCATCGGATCACCCGCTTAAGGGGACGCTAGCACAAACGCGTTAGAAACGTGCAGTACTCTCTAGTAAGGGGGAGCGGCCACAGCGTCTTACGCAGCCATTTACACATGCCGGAACGTGCACCGCATTTGCCGACGCCATCACATGACTGCTGAGAGAGTATACCCCCCGTATTCATAAACGCTCCTCGACTTGAACTTGACTTGCCACCGCCTTGGGCAGCGCGTTCGAAACGCGTTGAAGGTAAGGCGGAGAGGCCACAGCGTCTTACACCAGCTTCTTACACGGGCCGTAACGCGCTAGCACAAACGCGTTAGAAATGCGCTAGAAACGCGGCCTTTAGTTAAAGTTGGGTATTTATTGCCATCGTGGTGCGTGTGTCCATGTCCGCTTCGTGGCGTAGTGGGCTAACGCCGCGCGCTCGGAAGCGAGGGGTCCCTGGTTCGATTGCGCGCTACGGACACAACTTCGGAATTTTTTTTTCGCATTTTTCTCAGACTGGTTACACACTACTGGTTACACACTACTACTACTACTACGAGAGAGAAAATGACTTTATTGACATTAATCCGGCATGTAGGGGTGGATCAGGCCACGTAGGGCTCCATCAACCCCCTATCTCACTAGACCTCAGCGCGGACCGGTCCGGCGGTAGCTACTAGGAGTTGCCTCCGTTCGCTTTTGCCGGGCCAGGGCCACGTCGAGCCGCTGGATGGCTTGGAGTTGCGCCTGATGGTCAGGCGAACTGATGTAGTGTTCCATGTCCGGTGGCAGAGAGTCCCGCACGGTTCCCCCCGCACACGCGTCACACCCCCACAGCACGTGGGCTAAGGTTGCCAGTTCTCGCGCACACACACTGCACGTAACACTTTCAAACAGTCCGGGACACACGTGCCGGGCTAGGGCCGGCGTGAGTACTGTTCCAGTCTGTAGCTGTCGTAAGAGGACCCCCTCACGTCGCCCTAGTCTCGGGTGAGGCCCAGGCAACGCTCGGCGGCCCTCTCGGTACCAAGCGAGGATTCCTCCGTAGTCCAGTAGCGGGTCCGGGTCCAGGAAGTCAGCCTCGTCCGCTTCCGAGGGGCGGGGGGGGCGCCGCACGGTACGCGAGCTCACGCGCGACGACGTCCGCCTCCTCGTTGCGGTTGGCCGCTCCTCCTGGGATGACTCCGACGTGAGCCGGGAACCATCGTAGATGGGTTGTGGTTGACTTGGTCCTCGGCAACAGGCTCGCCGCCGGCGTCCCGACGCTACCGCGGCCAAAGTTGGCGATGGCCGTGGTCACTTCCGGTATGGATCGTGGTCACTTCCGGTATGCCGCTCAGCGCCAGGGCGATGGCGGCTTCCTCCGCTTGCTCCGCAGACGTCGCTCGGACGCTGCAGGCGTTGAGTACTTTCCCGTCCGTGGCCCGGACAACCGCTGCCACGTACGTTTTCGGCATGCATTGGTGTTTGGCTGCGTCCACGTACACCGCCTTTGCGTCGTCGGCGTATGTTTCTGCCAGCGCTCTCGCCCTGGCCACCCTTCGCTCCTTGTTGCGGTCCGGGTGCACGTTGCACGGGAGCGGCAGGACCACCAGGCGCCTTGCTACTTGCTTGCTCACCTCCTCCCGCCTCGGGGCTTCCTCCCAATAGGATTCGGCCCTTGGCGGGCGCAGGCCGACCCTCTGTAGGATCGCTCTTCCGGCTTTGGTTCTTGCGAGGCGAGTCAGCTGCGTCGTGCGCTGGGCCTCGCTCACCTCCTCCAGGGTATTATGGACTCCTAGTCGAGCCAGGGCATCGTTGCTCGTACTGGCGAGGAGGCCCAGCGCCGTCTTGTGGGCCTTCCTTTTTGCAGCGTTGATTTTCTCCCGCTCGTGCCGCAGCCATCCGTGGAACGCACCGACGTACGAGACGTGGCTCGTCACGAACGACTGCAGCAGTCGCAGGAGATTCGTCTCTCGCATCCCATGTCGTTTGGTGGAGATCTGCTTGACCAGGCGGGTCGCCACTCCCACCTTCGTTAGCAGCCGGCTCAGAGCGGTGTGGTTGCCGTTTCCCGCGTCGAAGTGCATGCCGAGTACTCTGATTCCTCGGACGTGCGGGATGGTGGTGCCGTCTTCGGTCCTCAGCGTGATGTTAGCCGCCTCCTTCTCCGTTGACTTGCGCCAGTGACCAGGAGGTGGCAATACCAGTAGCTCCGACTTCTGCGGAGAGCATCGGAGGCCTGTCTCCCGCAGGCAGTCTTCTATCTGCCAGATTGCCTCTTGCAGTGACTCCTCTATGTGGCCGGTCGCGCCTCCCGTCATCCACAATGTGATGTCATCTGCATATATTGTGTGCTGGACCTGCGGCAATCGGGCAAGGTGCTCGGCCACTGGTATCATGACTATATTAAAAAGAAAGGGGGAGATGACGGCCCCTTGCGGTGTGCCGACGCTGCCCAACCTTCGCTCCTCCAGCTGCAGGTGACCGACGTGGAGGCACGGCGTCCGATTCGAGAGAAAGGCCCGGATGTAATCGTACGTTCGCTGTCCCAGCCCGAGCCTCTCGACCTGTGCCAGGATTGCGGAGTGTAGCACGTTGTCAAAGGCACTTTTGAGGTCGAGGCCTAGGATCGCCCGGCAGTCGGTCTTGCTGGGGGACTCGAGCAGGTCGTGCTGGATCAGTAGCATTGCGTCCTGCGTGCTCAGCCGGGCCCGAAAGCCCAGCATCGCCGCAGCGTACGCGTCGTGCTCTTCCATGTAACTCTGCCAACGGTTGTTTAGCACGTGCTCCAGCACCTTGCCCGCGCATGACGTCAGGGATATCGGGCGGAGATTCTCAATGCTGGGCGGCTTGTTGGGTTTAGGGATCAATATCGTTCGGGCGGTCCGCCACTGCTTCGGCAGCGTGCCGGAGCGCCAACAGTCGTTGTAGAAATTCGTAAGGGCCGTGATGGCCACGTCGCCAAGGTTTCGCAGGATCTTATTGTGGATCAGGTCCGGGCCGGCTGCCGACTTGCAGTTCAGCTCTTGCACCGCTCGGCGGACCTCCCATTCTTCTATATCCGCGTCGAGCGCAGGGTTGTCTGTGCCTTCGTAGTCCGGGTGGCGGACTTGTGCGGTGGCCGGGAGATATTGATCGATGAGGCGTTTGCCCACTTCGTCCTCGCCGTGTTCTTTGATTGCCGCGTGCAGGATCTGCGCCAGTCTGTGTTGCTGGAACGATTTGCTCTGCGTCTCGTCACGTAAGTGGCGGAGCAGCTTCCACGTACGGCTGGCGTACAGCTGCCCGTCGGCTTCGTTACAGATGGCATGCCACTGCTGCACGCAGAGCTGCGTGCTGTATTTTTCGATTTCGCGGCCGAGGTGGGCGATGCGCTTGCGCAGTGTTCTGTTGTGCCGCATGCGCTTCCAACGGCGTTGCAGTGATTGTCGTGCCTCGATCAGGTGGGCCAGTCGAGGGTCCATAGTGGGGATCGATTCGTCCGTCTCCACTTCCGTGCTCACACGCGCCACCGCGTCTACCAGGCTGCGCGTCCACTTTTCGAGGTCCTCAATGGTGGGCGCAATCTCCTGCCGGCGGAAGGCGTTCCAATCCGTCAGCTTATGCTTGCGAGTCGGGGCCTGCTTGCTCCGGACCCGCAGCGGCAATTCCACTTCTATGATGTAATGGTCACTTCCCAAGTTGAGCCCCGTGTTGCGCCAGCTCACCGGTCTGTCATCCGGGAGGTGCACGAAGGCGAGGTCGGGGGTGGTGTCCCTGGTTGCTGAAGTGCCAATTCGTGACGGCCGCTGCGGGTCCGAGAGCAGCTCAAATTCGGCCTCTTCAGCCTCGTCCAGTAGGCTCCGTCCTTTGGCAGTCGTGCGGGGGTAGCCCAGTTCCCTGTGGGACGAGTTGAAGTCACCCGCCACGATGATCGGCATGTCGACGGCTTTTCGCCTGGCTTTCTGGAACAGCGTCCGGAACCGCTGGCTGCGGTGCTGCGGGTTGCTGTAGGCGTTCATCAGACAAACGGACTCTTGCGTCTTCTTACCGACCACGACTTCGGTCGCGCACAACTCCAGGGCCGTGTTGCCATCGAGGAAGCGGTCGAGCTTGATGAGGGTGATGCCCTTGTGTACAAAGGTGCAGACTCCCTGTGCCACGCCCGTGTTGCTGGTGCGCGCGCTGGGGGGTGATGCGTGAACGTGGTAACCCGGGAGTTTCGGGGTCTCTTCCATATGTGTCTCTTGAATCATGATCACGTCAGGAGGCGCGGCCATTGGATTGTACTTGTTGTTGTAGTAGGGCCTTGCGGCACCGGAGGCCATTGGCGTTCCAGTGCCACACTCTGAGCTTGGCGTTGTTGGCGGCCTTATCCATGGCTGGGCGAGGCTCCGGGCGACGTGAGGCTGCCGTGGCCGAGTTTCCCCATCTCCTCCTGCAGTAGTTGGACCATGAAATGTTTCATTTCCTCGAAGCCCGTGTTGATGCGGGCCTCCTCTCGGGCTTCGAGCTTTGCAAAGTCTGCCTTGACGTCGTTTTTGAAATTCTTCATGGCTGACGCCACGTTGTCGACCTTCTGTGAGATCTCTTTTGTGCACTTGTCTTGTCTGTTTAGGCGCGCGTTGATGTGTTTGAACCGGGCCCCGTAGTTAAGGCCGCCTTGGGTATCCGTGTCCCTAGAGTGAAGTGTCGAGATCGATGAGATGGATTCGGTCTCGTCGTCCCCGGTGTTCATGTTCAGGTGTTCGTCCTCGTCCGACTCGATCACCGAGCTACGGCGGGCCTTCTTCTGGCAAGGGGTCTTGCCTTGTTCCAACAATTGCGGCGACGGTGGTGGCGGTGGCATGACCGGCGTCCCCAGCGGGGTGAACGATGCCGTCTGCTGCGCCGTTCCCACACTCCATGGCGTATCTGATTGGTTTCCGTGCTCTTGCGAAGTGAATATTGCAATCAGCTCCTTCTGCTGTTTCATAGTCTCCTGTTGTTGCTTCACCGTCTCCTGCAACAGCTTAATTGTGCTCTCGAGCTGCATCATTTTGGATGCAAGCGAGTTGTTCTGCGGCTTTCTCGCCGGCGTGCGCGAGCGCTGGCGCTCCTTCGCGTCTTTTTCGCCCTTGGCTCCGCCTCTGGCGATATCTGACCACAACTTCCGGCCGTCACGTGAGGGACTGCGCCACCTATCGCGACTCTTCGAGCGTCCGCGGCTTGGGGACCGCCCTCGGCTCTTGCTGCGGCTCTTGCGCCGCCCCTCTTGTTTGCTCGGGGAGAGGTCGGGGAATTCGTCTTTTCTAGAAAATCTGGCCTTGCTCTGGCCAGACTTTCCCGCCTTTTCCGCCGCCATCTTGCGCTCGTGTTCGCGCTTCCGAAGCAAGAATGGCGTCTTGAACTTGTTCGCACAGTTTCCCGTGCCGGTGGGATGCGAGCCTCCGCACAGTTTGCAGCGAGGTTTGCAATCCTGCTCGTGATTTTCGCCGGGGTTTGCCTTCCCGCAGGCGAAGCAAACCACCTCATTCGGTCGGGGGCACACGTCTCTCCGGTGGCCGACCTGCCCGCATGTTCTGCACACTTCTTTGTGTTGGTGGTATAGCCGACACCTTATTAGCGCGCCGCAGTATTTAACGTAGGACGGGACTTTGTCCCCCTTAAAGAGCACGATCACTGCGTGCGAGTTTCCGATCCGGTGCGCTTCGAGCGCCGTACCGTTGTAGATATTTACAACTTTCGCTCGGATCATTTCAGGCGTTTCGGTGCTGTGTTAGTTCGTTGAGTGTTTCTTTTATAGTTTTCTGTGCATTCTAGTTACTAAAAAAGTTGTCGCAGTTTCACCTGAAAGGCGAAGCATCAGTTGCGATAGCAAATTTGTAGAGAGCTATACGGAGTAATGATAGTAGCTCTATCAGCTGTATAAACTTGGACATGCAGCAGCACCGGCAACACGCAGAACTGTTGTCGACGCCGTCGGTGTTTTGCCCGCGTTCGCACAAAATGCGTGCGACGTTGGTGACTGTTGCCGGAGCCTCTGATATAAATAGGCACTTGGTGCCGCAGCTAAACGTCGCCTCCCTTCCCTCCCCCTCCCCCCCCCACGACCTTTCGTGCGTCAGAAGAAGGCACGTTTGCTCTACATATATGGTGACTGTAAAGGACGAAAGAGACGCCTACTTCTGCAGTACTTAAGGGAGCACGGCACAGAACGCTCGTTTGTTCTCCGCCTGGCGTTCACTCCCCGTGAAAGCGCGCGTCCCTCGCGCCCTTTCACTCGCACATTCAGCGTTCGGCGGCGCGCGGCGACGATTTCATCTCCATTGACGTCATACGGAACCTCACGGCGACGGCGACGGCGACGCCGACGGCAGAAGTCTGCTTTGGAGTGTCCATATAATTGCTATCGCAATAAAATTTTGTGTGCATTTGACAACAAACTGCTTTGTCCTGAATATGTTCTCGGAGGCTCCGCCTCAGTGAACCGTCTCAACCATTAAAGAAAACAACTTGCATCACAGCGTGTTACCCCGTAGGGGCTACAAAGGCGTCGTTGACTACAAAAAATGCAAAAGCGGCGACGAGAAGTGACTTTGACTGCAGGAGCCACAAGTACTGTTCTCCAGTCTTGCGTCGTTTCTGATTTCATCAGAGCACATTACACAAAACAAGTGAGCGCGGCATGCTGCCATATTTGTAGTACTGATGTTCCAGTTACTGATATTAACTGTGAAGCATTTCTTGGCGAACATTTGCCACTTTGACTATCTACCTCTCTATCTATCTATCTATTTATCTATCTATCTATCTAGCCGCCTACATCTTTGTGCTCTCATGGTCGTTTTGTTAACTTGCTATGTACGAAAATTGGCATAATATGACAAGAGTGTATGACGAACATAAATGATAGGTCATGACATGAACATCATGACATGCGTGTCAAGTAGGTAATGAAATAGCCTCTTTCGTCTTGGTGCTCTCAGGGTCGTTTCCATAGTTTGGTGCGTACCAAAATTGGCATAGTATGACAAGAGTGTAGGACGAGCGTAAAATGATAGGTCGTGGCATAAATGTCATGACATGCGTGTCATGTACATCATGACCACCACCCAGCGAAAAAATATTAGCACTCGAAAAACAGTGGAACGGGGTAGGGCGTGGGCACAAAGTGAAGGAAACATTAAAGGACAGTGGTAGAAGTCATAGTAATGAGCATGACTCAGCAGAAATGGCAATGACTCAGCAAAAAAAGAATAACACTCAATTGCCACTGAAATGTGTTACGACGTGGGTACTGAGTGAAGGAAATGCTAAAGATGATGGTAAAAGTGATAGTCATGTGCATGAGTGAGCAAAAAACGATTAACATTCTAAAGCAACTGAATTGAGTTCTGACGTGGCTACAATACAAAAGGATGGTGGTATAAGTCATTGTCATGAGCATCACTCAGCGAAAAAACATTAACAGTCAAAAACTAATGGAATGGTTTCGCATGTGTTACTAAGTGAAGGAAAAGGCTAAAGGTTGATGGTCGAAGTCATAGTCATGAGCATGACTAATGCTTTCGCCTTAAGGTCTCTTATGCGTAGCTAAAAGGACTTCTGAGGACTCATGACATGGGTGTCATGTAGGTCACGAAACAGCCGCCTACGCCTTTGTATGGTCGTTTCGTTACATTGGTAGGCTCCCCGCACACTGCTTCGCATAACATCAATTTTTAATGTAGCATGTTTGAAGTGGCCTCTCCAGAGCAATAAAACACTCGGTCACACAAGGGGGTTCGCTTGCCGTAGCAATCGCTTCCCGTCACATCATCCTTGGCTCAAGAAACATGACTCACCTGCACCACTTAGGTGAGCGATCGCTAGCTCACGACAGCGCTGTATCTCAATAGTTTGAGAAACTTATAACTATATACAGCCATGTGTAGCTGTACCAATTCCTTTAACAGCGGACCTGTTAACGGCTTCAGCTGCAGCCGTGCGGAGCGTCGTTTAAAACTCGGCGCAGGTGTTCGGAGAGCGGCGAGGATGACATGGGATGAAGGCGCGCGCTGAGCAGCCGGTGGGTGGAGCTAAAGAGGGTAGCGATGATGTAGCGGTGGAGAGATCGAGGGAGAGTATGCGCCAAGCAGTAGTTGAGGTGGAACTGAAGAGAGAAAGAAGTTATGACGTAACCATGACGTCCAGGGTTCTCCTGAGCTGTAGAGAGCATGCACTGGCAGCGGAGTCATTCTGCCGTGAGCGTGGCTAGGACGACGAAGCAGCTTACTCCCGAATAAGAAGAGGCGCAGCGTCAATTGCGTTGTTATGCTACTCGGTAGTGGCTTCATCGACTGCGCTCAGATCTGGAATTCCTTTCAAGGGCTGCTGAAGCAAAGTGACGGAGGAGGGTTGGAGATCCAGAGCTTACAAAGAGAGGAGCTGCGTCTTGGCAACACTACGAAGAAGCTCAACGTGAAGATAGACAAATCGATGTTGAAGCAAAGTTAAAGCTAGGAAAACGCAAAATTGAAAGCTAATTAAAAGCAAAAGTTGAAGCTAAGTTAAAGTTAACGCTAAGTATATGCCAAGTTATATAGATAAGTAAAATGCAAGTTAAAGCTAAGTAAAAGCTAGTGTATGCCACCAGCTCCGCTGTTTCATCAGTCTTCGCATCGTTAAGTCTGTGAAGCTGGCTAAATTTTGTTGAATATGCCAAATAAGTTCTGCGGAATCCCGAAAGTTGGAAGAAATGTCATGAACGCCAAAAAAATGTCATCCACCCGAATGTAGCACGAAGCTACAAAGGAAACCCATACGAGTGTCTGAGAAAAAACGCTTCGCAGTTGAGAAAAACGTTGTTGCACTACCTTTGTACCTACATGCTACATTCGGGTGGATGACATTTTTTTTTCACTTTCATAATTCTTTTTAGGGGCACTTAATTGTTATAACTGTCGCGAATTAGGAGCGGATGGATTAGGAGAGGGTGGCCTGTTGCCCGCGCGGCCTACATATTCTACGTGCAGGTTGCGCTCCCCAACCCGTCCACACTTCTCGGTGGTGGCGGAAACCAAATGGGCGCATAGTGTTGTCGGCATTATACTACAGGTCTGTACGTGACACACACTGTTTTCGCGATGGGCCTGCTTTGCTGAATCCCTCACTCTCCATGTTCGTCCATAACCATGACGGCAGGATGGCGACTAACTTCATAACACAGTTACAACGATGAAATTACGAAGAAGTTATAACGTCGATGGAACTATGAAGGTTGTATGACGACAATGACGTCACGCTAATACTACGACGATTCTGAAGTGATGACGACTGTACAACGACGACGGTGTGATGAGGACCACATGACGAAGCTGGAATGGTGACAATGGGACGACCACCACAGCATCACGATGAGGCCTTACAGTGAATGGGGGGACGACGATTCAACGACGACAATAAAATGACAGCGGCGACATAACCACGATTGATTGACGAGAGCCCGATTAGAGAAACATAAGGAAGAATGAATGACGTTGTTGGCATGATGACCATTGTGCAAAGTTTCTGAAATAATTACGATGGTAAACCCGCCTTAGGAGGATAGCGGGACTCGATTTCAATGACGATGATTGTGTGATATTAGAACGATCACGATAACACCACAACCCTGAGGACAAGTTGGTAGACAGCTTGTGCAACACGACGTAAGAGGATAGATAAACATATACATGTATATATATATATATATATATATATATATATATAGGGTGTCTTAAGTAGGCGAATATTGCTAATCGCTATAAAGAGCGGATTGTACAGTGAGGCCAGGTGTACATTAGTACCGTTGTCTCAGTTACTATAAAGGTCTTTAATTTACGAATACACTAATCTGGCCAGCGCACCACTGCAGTGTCACCACCTGTCTGCCAAGACACTTCCTGGAAACCATGAGATATCAGTGACCTAAAATTTTTGCAGGCCTGTAGAATATTAGCCTTTAGTTATTTGCCTAGCAGCCACCCTTTCCGAGCGAAATTCGGGCCTAAACCATGGGAACAGCCCGCTTCGCGCTAGCTCGTGCCCTGAAGGAGCCTCATAAAGTTTTTCATTATTCCATCTATCCGAGCCCGATGCTACTAATCCTGAGCTCGGTCAAAGCCCGATTCAACTATTGCTTACATGGACCGAGCCCTGCCCCCAGGCTGGGCCAGGCCTGGTCTTTCGGGCGAGGCAGAGCCCGTGGAGGGCTCTACTCAGCACAGGATAGCTGAACAGTGGGCGCCACCTCGCCGAACTGCTCGATATTCAGGGATGACGGTCGCACGGCCAGAAGGCTGTGCCACCGCTGTGCTGCATCGCTGCTTTTTTTTGTCGATTCTCTGGTGTTGCACGGGAAAAGGTCGTGTTCTACTAAGTCCAGGCAAATATGCTGTGTTGCAAGTTGCACGAACACCTTTGCAAACACAGAAAACGCTCCCGAACCAGTGTATTTCTAAAGATTCCCAGCATTGTCCCAGTTCTTGAGTGCCGCCAAATGTGGATCCACTTGGGCCGTAGGCTGTGGTACGTAAACGCTCAACCTCATAGGCTCGCATGTTTGATGCGATTTAGCCATCCTCTTGTTGTTGTTACGTCCAAGTTTCCCCTGATCCGCGCTTTTCTGGTTTAATGGCGCTTGTGAATGGCAGCGTGGTGCGCACACAGCTATTTGCCGCCGCTACTCCATCGGTAATCGGAAGTCTGATGAGTCGTCTTGCCCCAGCTACAATAACAGCACTTTTCAAGCTGTGTATAAGAAAACAAGAATCCCAGCTTATTGTCTGGATTGCTACATTCGGTTGCTGTTGTTGCCTCAAAACATCAGTCATACCCGCGACGGGGACTGGCCACACTGGATAGATTGAAACGTACACCCAACACCATAGCACAGGGGGTAATGGCGAACTTTCACAACGAACACTTTGGCAACTAACTGATAACACAGATTTTGAAAGTGTCTATACATAATCGAAATAAAAAATTTAAAAGTGATCTAACTATAAAAATAAAATGAAATAATATGTCCCTTGGTCGGTGCCCTAGCAGCGTAACCTCCAGGATGCTTCAATGAACTTGTGCACAGCACTCATCATCGAACCATGAACCATGGCTTGTGCCTAATTTACAGGCCCAAAAAGACACACTATTTGGTGTTGTAAGGGCCAAACCCAGATTACTAGTTGGAAATACGAGGAACATTCTACGGAGGGAGGAGAAGCAGAGGCAAGACAGAAAGAAATGGTCAATAGTTTCTGGTTCATTACACAAGGAGCAGAGGTCAGTTATGGATAAACCAGATCTATGAACAGAAAAATTTAGGCAGGGAACTCTACAGCGGAAGTTTGCTAACGTTACCTCACATTGTCGGTAAAGGCATTTGTACGTGTTCCACCAAAATTTTAGATGTCGAAAATCATCTGCGCAAAGTATGGATGATTCATTACAATTCAGTAATAAACGGCGTTTAAATCTAGCTCCTGTTATAGAGAAATGACGAGGAACATTTATGAGCGGACCATTTAGTGATCGCGGTGTGAGCGAGTCAGCTGATTCATTTAAAAAGATTCCACTATGTCCGGGGACCCAGACAAAGCGGACTTCAGACATATTGTCAGGGGCAAGAGCCGATAATATACTCCGCAGATGTGACCGATTATTAGAAGTTAAATGTGTACAGACCGAAAGCGCATCTGTCACCACTATTACTTGGGAACTCTGTGGACCCAATTTTCGGATAGCCAGAATATTTGCCAGAAGTTCTGCAAGAAATATTGCAGCGTAATCAGCGAGACGGAGAGCAAAATATCAGTTAAGCTGATATGAAAAGATGTCTACACCGGCCTTCTCAAACTTTTTGGATGCTTGCGTAGAAATAGCGAAGTTAGACGGAAATTGAATAAGATGATCCTGAAGGAGACCTTTAAGTATGCGCTCAGGAAGAAGTTTTGGGTGTTTTAGAAAAATGTCATCAAAATTCAATTTTAATTTGAGCGAATTAGATTTTTGAGAAATCAGGCTCGGTCGACGAACGTTTATAACAGAGCCTGAACAAAAACATCTTGTGGCTGGCGGTAACGTTCTGCCAACCTGTTCTGAAAAATGATTCTGGAGAATTCATGAAAACGAGCTGCCAATGGGAGAGCGATGCATCGTAAAGCTTCAGGAAAGCCAGGACAGCAAGTTGCTTAAATCTGAATTCAAGCGGAATAATTCCAGACTCCATATAAAGCACATTGTTAGCCACAAAACTAGGAAGAGCAAGGCAGAGACGCAGCGCTTGCCTTTCCCTTAGTATTAAATGTCTTAGCTTCTACGCTGCACATCCTGAAAAATGAACACAGCCGCATTCTAGAATAGGGCGGATGTAAAGCTTCTAAATCATCAGCAACGTAGTTCTACGCATCCCTGTGTTTTTATTACTGAACTGGCGCAACAATGCCATTGCACGTTCTCCTTTATTAGCATTTGGTTCTAAGCATTTGTCATTAGCATTTGGTCCCTAAGTACTTCAATGTTGCAACTTGTTGTATCGGCTCATTTTGATAACGAAGAAAAATAAAAACAGGGTTTGACAATGAAAACACAAGTAGTGAGCATTTCTTGACGTTAAGCGAAAAAGACAGTCAGTCCAGCCAGGACTCGAGTTCAGACAAATATGATTGCAAGATTTGCTATAACGTATTGATATCCTGTGATGAGGAGAAAAATTTAATGTCATCAGCATGAGATAGAGTTGCACATTCTGATGAACTGGCACAGAAGATAAGAAAATATTAAACAAAAGCGGTGAATGAACTGATCCCTGTGGTCCACCTCTCGTCGGTTTATGTGTACCCGATGAAACCCCATCCTTGAAACCAAGAATTATGTACCAGAATCTACCTCTTCTAGGCAGGCTACCCAGTAGCCTGGAACAGCACTGCTTCCTAATCGAGAATTCCCCGCAGGGGCATCTGCGCAAGCAGGCGTGGTGAGTTGCGCCACCCGTACCCGAGCACAAGAGGTTGGACCCTCCCGCGCTTAACCGTGCGTGGCTTAGCCGTGTCCGGGGAAAAGGGATCCTGGAGGTTGAGCCGAAGCCAGGGTTTGGACCTTTATGGCCCCCCGGGGAGGCAACACACCTCTTTGGCCTCGGCTTCACGTAGACGGCACCCCCGGACTGACCCACCCGGGGGAAATCGGTAGTTGCCTTTTCCTGTCTCTCTCTCCAATCTTCGTCTTTCTCTCTCGCCTTTTCATCTTTCTGTCTTCTACTCTCTTCTATTACTTCGATCTTCTTGGCAGCGAGGGGTAACCCTGTGTGAGTAGCCGACCTAGGTATCTCATATTCGGTTATAGTGTGACGTACGGCTGGCGTGCACAGGACTTGTTTTATAAGACCTGTGGCGTCCCCTTGTTGGGCTCCACGGTGGGCGGCTGGCGTTACTGCCGAAAACTGCAAACTTTCTATGGATAGCTCCTTTCCCAAACTCTCCGATCGCCCTCAGAAACGAGGGCGCACCGAGAAGTATTTAAATTTTTGGTCGCAACACTGAGAACTTTCCCCGATATCAAGTAATACACTGTGAGAAACCAGGAAAGACAACGAGAATGATCTCGCCTTTCCTCGTTTCCAAAGGTCTAACTCAGACAATTGGCTCAGGCTATAAGGCAACCAGACTGGCAAGTGGTGACCTTCTTCTAGAACTTCACGACAAAAAGCAACATGACAAACTATCTAACTAGTGTCTCTCGGGAACATACCCGTTTCAGTTACCCCACACCGCACCATGAACCCCATCCGCGGTGTGATTTCGATGATGATCATGGAGCTGACCGAAGCTGAACTTCTGGAAGAATGGAAAGAACAAACGTTATCAATGTAAAACGAATCAGAATTAGACGTGATGGTAAAGAAATTGACACGAAGCATCTAATACTCACATTCGGTTCCAGTGTGCTGCCAGAAACCATCGAGGCAGGTATATAAACTCAGAGTAAGGCCGTACATCCCCAACCCTCTCCGTTGCTTCAAAGCCAAAGATTGGCCACAGTTCACAGAACTGCCGAGGCCGTCAGACTTGTGCGAAATGCAGTGCGAACGAACACCTCTCTGAATCATGTGAAACTCTCTCCACTGTGTAAACTGCGATGGGGAGCACGCCGCATACTCGGTCGTGCCCTACCTGGAAAAGAGAAAGAAATTGTATCAATCAAGTAAAGGAGAACATATCATTCAAGGAGGCACGTAGGCGGGTATCATACCTGCCCAAAAACACCTTTGCCGATGTGACGCGTCAGGGGGCAGCGACACAACGGTTTCCGCGGCTGTCCGGCTCACACGCAGTGAGTGAGCCGCAGCGACGCCATCCACCCCTCGGCGGCTGCAGCTCAGGCTGCTCCGCATCTCAAACACGGGGCCATCGACCTCAGGGCTGGTGGCCTCCAAGGTCTCGTCCCTCGAGACGAGGCCTTCACGTCAAACAACCGCTCGCAAGAGCGCGTGTCCAGCGACTCGCAAGATGCGATGGACACAACAACGGCCAGACGGCGCCACCAGCGCCTAAGGAGCGGCGAGAATCTCTCGACCGCTCCAGAAAAGAAAAATCTCGTATCACGGCGCCTGCAAAGGGCCCGTGAGCTAATCCTCACCTCTTAAACAACAGCACAAACACATCTGTCATTATGGAGACACAAATACTACAATGGAATGTCAGAGGACTTCTTCACAACCTCGACGACATTACAGAACTCCTACACAAACATAATCCAAAGTTGCTGTGTGTTCAAGAGACACATCTGAAACCTCACAACACAAACTTCCTTCGTCAATAAACCATCTTCCGAAAAGACCGTAACGAGGCTAACGCCTCCGGCGGTGTAGCAATAGTTGCCGACAAGTCCGTAGCTTGTCGACACGTCGCCCTTGACGCCCCTTGAGGCAGTGTCTGTTCGGGCTATCCTATTTAACAAATTGGTCACGGTATGTTCTATTTACATACCCCAAATCTCACCTCGAGAAAACAGACTTTTATAATCTTATCGATCAACTTCCCGAGCCTACATACTCGTGGGAGATTTAACGCCCACAATACATTGTGGGGAGACTCACGATGCGACGCGAGAGCCGTTTCGTAGAAACTTTTTAGTAAACTCCGGTGCAGCCTCTTTAATAAGAAGGAGCCAACATATTATAATCCTCACCACAATTCCTACTCATCGATAGACTTGGCGATTGGATCTGCTTCCCTTTTTCCCGACTTGGAATGGATGTAATCAAAAACCATTCGGAAGTGACCACTTTCCATCACACTAAACTTAGTAGCCAACCATAACTCCCTTCCGCATGTCCCTAGGTGGAAACTAGCCTCCGCCGACTGGAAACTTTTTAAGGAATCGACTTTTTATCCCGTGATTTTATCAGCGAATTAGTATAGATGACGCGGCAGCGTATTTTAACGCTTTTATCATCGCGCAGCAAACAATTTCATTCCACAATCAAGCGGTAGCTCATCCCGAAGACGAGTTCCAT
>NC_051158.1:53932163-53987900 GCF_013339745.2 Dermacentor silvarum | reverse complement strand
ACGCCGAGTGCTTTTACGCGCAAGCGTACATGCCTCGTCGGTGAAATCGGCGAAGCTAAGTCGGAGGCCGATGAGCTGAGAGAGGAAAACGAGCACCGGAAGAGGAGGGCACGTGGAGGTGAGACGAGGGCGCGCGGCGCAGTTGGAGAGGAGTGAGGAGGTCGAGCGTCGCTCAGGAGGGGCGTTCGGTTCATCTCCCCTGGTTGCTACAGGATTTTGTCTGCGCTATGGACTACCAGGTCGTCTGGCGATCGACAGGTCAAACAAGAAAGGACGGAGCAGCAGCACAAGCAGCGGTAGGTTGAGCACGAGTCCACCGCCCCGCAGTAGTCGGCAAACTGCAGGGCACGAACTTAAAACCAGCGAAAAGAGCGGGCTAGGATTGCCCAGGAGGCTCCCGAAGAATGTGCTGGGCAGTTTCGACAATGTGGGTTGTCAGGGAAGACGCATAGCTTAGAACTCCGGAACAGCATCCATATGCTTGCGCGTAACCCGGGTTCAGAATTGAAACATCACTATGACTTTTTGCGCAAGTGGCTTGTACTATTCCGTTTTGTAGCTTTAGTTTCTATGACATCCACAAACATGTGATTGTCGGTGATGCATCCTGCATGTATTAATCTTATTACTTTTTTATTACGCGGGACTATATAAGTCTTTTGTTTATGAGCGGTGTTATGACCGGCACTGCTGTTGTCACCTTGCATAGAGTCGTAACCCCCTTGTCAAGATGATTACTCATCTTTTATGGCAATCGCCATTATTGGTATTGTCAGATCAGTTTCATTTCCGGCTAAAATACTAACAATTTTCGTGGGCCGAGCTTGAAGTTAGTGCAGTCTAAGGGCCCATTCACATTGCGACTAGGCGAGGTCGCGCGACCAAGTTAGTCGCCAAAGCGAACAGTCGCAAGTGATCGCAAATGGTCGCTTTTCTCGAAAGCGACCGTTTCGGGCCAGTCGCTCACTGCTCGATTTTTCAGTCGCGCGACCGCAGTCGCAGAAACAGCTGAACCAATCAAATGCGAAGGAACAGGACGTCATACGCGGACGCTTATTTTACGCGTTCAAGCAGACGTGGAACGGCATATCGTGAGACATTTCGGTTTAGCGACTCGTCGGTCGCATTTGTCAGTGTGAACATCGTTTCGTCTCGAGTAGTTTTTTTTGGTCGCCAGTCGCAATCGCTCGCGCGACTCACCTAGTCGCAAGTGTGAATGGGCCCTAAAAGTGTGGACCGAAACTTATTCAAGGCGCTCTTCAAACAAAAATAATCCCTTAAAACTTCTCCGAATTCATTATGTACCAAAAAACGTTATTGCATACTTGGATAGTAATCATAGAGAGTTGTTTGGCCCCCCATAATTCCGCTATGGCTCTTTCTTCCTCAAAACGAAATGAAATCATGTGAAAGTTCATTGAATTTCGCGGTTTATGTCTATTGAATAAGAAATCAGAGTTAGCACAGAGTAAAACTTCCTCTAAAGACGGGACGATTGAAGCGAAGCCAGTGCAAGCACTAACCCGCAACTAATATTAGTTGAAACGACAGTGTATGTCGGACTTACTCACATAAGCCCGCCATGGAGTTAAGCCAGCTACCACACTTGGTGTGCGGAAATTTCAAATGTTTTCGAAGTTTCCCGCGCATAGTGAGGCACTGGTTAATTCACGCAAGCTCCTACAATATGGCACTGGTCCACCTCCAAAAGATTGGTCGGCGACTGCCTTTGAGTGCATCTGTTCGAACTGCGCGTCTGAGGACAGTTCATGACTAGGGAGCCGCCATAAACGTGCCTTGTGTAAGGCCCGCTCCAGGCACCAATTCAGAAGAAAAAAATTGTGCGCGCCTTACAAGAGTAAATGCGGTAAATGAAGAGACAATGTATCCGTGCTGACCACACCACGCCCAAGTCAAACGAACAGCACAGCCATCTCATAAATTTAGCAAGAAAACCATACCAACATGGTTTGTGAAGAAAATATTCTAACTGCTGCTCAATATTACGCATGTCTCTCTGATACAAGCCTTTTTCCTTCGTTATGATGTCCAAAGGTTCAATTTACCAGTGCGTAAACGCGCCCCCCATTTTCCTACTTTTCCTCGTTTCTATTCGGCCAAGAAAAATTCTCGCTAAACGCCATTCGCCTTTCTCTTTAGTTCTTCTTTTACACTTTATTTTTGTCAGGTAACTTAAAGGTAGCTAAGGTCATTGGATGTGTGAGAGCGATCCCCATGTCTCAGATTTGGTGTCGCTGACCTTGGTTGTGGTGTCCGCGACGCGTCACTTGAACCCTAGCCGGACAGCTATTGGCGACGCCGGAATACAAGTTACGCAAGCATTTATTTGCCTCATGATCGGCATCTCCCTTCACTCGAACGTTCACGCCTCCGCGCCGACGACCCCTTGCATAACTCCACGTGGAGATGCGCCTGTGATGCCCGGAAGATTGGTATCGGATATCAGATTTGTCTTAGTGTGTTTGCGCGCGTTTGTTTTTATTTGTCTTTTCCTTCTCGCCTAATCCTCCCACGCGATCATTCTCGTCGCTGACACTCATCCTGCGCCTGTCTTGGATTTCGCGTGCTTTGTCTGGTGACCCCTCACGCTATTTTTATTTCCTACTACAATACAATATTCGATGACGCGTTTTGTCTCAGAAGAGAATCCTAGGCTTCTTTCTTTTCTTGAGTTTTTCCTTTTTTGTGTTTGTATGAAGATTTAGCATGAAAACCGAGAGGTCTGCTCAAAGCAGCGTTAAAGAGATGCGACAGCTGCCGAAGGTCTCAGATACTCGGGATGGCGTTCATAGGACACTGACCCTTGGCGGCGGAAAGCGTAAACCGAGCACCTGCAACACTGGCGGTCACGCTGAGCGGGATTACTAAGAATGGAATGGTTTCCACACGTGCGGATGGTGGGCTCAAGATATGAAAACAGCTATGTGTTTACTTAAACATAATTTCTCTCGACTGCTCGTTCATGGAGTCAAGGGGCTACTGTGTTGAGCTAGGGACACTTGGAAAACTTTTCTAGTGGTATCTAAATGTTATAATTGTTCACAAAACCACTGAGGGCCTAGCTAGTTCTTACTGCTTTATTTGTTAAAAAATATTCAGGTGCGTTACCAAATAAAAATGGACCCACGCATAGTTTTTCATCATGTAAAACACGCATAAATCCAAAACTGGAAGCCAAAACAGAAAAAAGAAGGCATAAGCCGCTGCTTTCGTGAATGCCACGTCACCACGCGCATAAAGTGCACACCACTCACATCGATTATCCCAAGCCGGAGGAACATTATCGCCTGTGCCTTATAGATTTCATCGATATGCCGGTATACCTTTTTCAGCGTAGGTTTGGTGCCCTGGTATTGCACACTACTCTCATCCGGCATTAACCAATCATGTTGCGTTTTCGTAGTCCCCCCCGTCGTCATCCCGTCATCGTCGTCACGACAACGTGATCACACTGTCATCGTTATATCACCATCATCGTTTCAGAATCGTCACTGTCGCCATTCTGTCGTCGTCATAACACTTTCGTTGTTCCATGAACCTCACTATGCTTCACCGTGATTCGTCGTCGTCCCTTCGTCACCATCATATAGTGTATATCGCATATAACCGAAGCAATCGAAATGTCAAAATAAGCGCTACAGCTTGTAAGTAAAGATGTCTTCAGCAATACGGGGCGTCGCTACATTGCTTGAATGCTAATCGCATATTACGAGGAAGCAGCGCGAAAAATAAAACGTACCAGGCCTGTTCACTCCGATCCATGACGTCACGCTATCTCGACCAACTGCTATAGAATCTAATGGGGATGCTCCCGAGTGAGCAGTGGTGATTTCGACGTCATCGCTTTCGTCACGCCAGGCTTGGCAATGGAAATTTTGGTCGAGGTAGCATGACGTGATGGATCGGTGGGGACAGGCCGTGTGCTATCGAGGTGGTGCAAGTCCTAGCTAACCCTCGGAATGTTAGCTAGGGCCGCCAGTCAAGGCCTTGGTGGTGGTTGTAGAACATCCTTTCTGCAGCCGCAGAGCGCCACGTGATTCGTTAGCTTGGAAGAAGGCAACTGGCCAATAAACGCTGGTATGCTACCTAAACGCGTCAAAGCTGCCGTCAAATAACTTGACGCCAGTTATTTCAGTGCACTTGATTCTTTTCAATGGTACGTACACATAAATAGATTTGTGTGACGATTCCCTGCAACTGTCCGAGGTGATAATACGCCGTCAAATTTTCAATTCGGATGTTGATGGATGTAATTAGTTGAAATAAGTGAATGGTTTGCTTTGGATTTTCTTGAGGAAACGATGCTCTACTCGGCAGGGGACATATTTTGCAGTGACCTGTTAGCTTTCAGTACCAGTTTCACGCCAGCCGACATTAGTCTGAATAGAAATGGTAACAACTACGTGTCGGACACTTAACATCGAGCTCAAAAGGGGAAACTCAGAACCACTGGGTCAACGCAGTGGCCATAGCTCAAAGAAGATGCCACAATTCACAAATTACAGCAATGAAAGAAACATATGCAGAGATCTGCACAATCCTTTATTTAGTACTATGATATGGTGAAGCGGCGGGGTTGTGCGCATAATTAGGTCGATTATTTTAATTACATGCCAAGTCCTGTCTCAATCACTCGCCCCAAATACTGCCCCAAATACGCCCCAAAATACAATGGCAACGCGGATTTGGCCCGCGGCCATTATTAGGCAAGAAGCAATGCCGGCACCTTTCCGACTTGCACAAATTTCGACGTCTGAAACACCATCTTTGAAATGAGGCAGCTTGCTGCAATCAGTTCCGCGAAGAGCCCGGCAGGCATCTATGTCTCACCTTCGACTCGATTTCTTTCGTTATTTATTCTTGTCTTTTTCCTCTGTTTTCTCTATTCCTTTCGACGTTCTTTTGTCTAAGCAATCATGCGTCTGCAGCTCCACCTCTGTGCGTTCCGCGTCACGACGCCTTCCCTACGCGATCGTCAATCTTTCCGACTGGGTACGGCCCAATGTTTGATATTTAAACCTTTCCCTATTCCTGGAAGCATATTCAATTACCGCCTTGTTTCCTCTTATATTAGTTATTGTCATCGTGCTAGTTCTTGCCTTTTCATTGCACGAAAGTAACAACTACTTAATTTTGTTAGCTCGACGGCGCTCATTCCCTTTCTACAACGCTTTCTTTTTCTTCCCCTTCAAACTATGAATGAAGAGCTTGCTCGTTCGCTTCAGAAAAGTTAAAGAAACGCTCGGCTAACAAGGCCCTCACCAGAGGTGCGCACCATTCTTCTTGCGAGAATAAACATTACTGAGCCGTTTTTTGGTCCAAGTTTCCATATACAAAGCAAGCAAGAAGCAACCAAAAGAAGACAACCTAGGTGTTGTTTCAATGTACCTATAGAACGCAGCGAGGATTGTCCGCTCTCTCCTTCGCGTGACGGTGGCTGGTGTCTGATGTAATTCTTTCGGCCTGTTGAGAGCGCTTCGTTTGCTAATGAGCTCGCACGGTGGTTAAGCTCGCGATGTTTTCATCATTCATTCATTCATTTTGGGGAGCTAAGGAAACTACTTCCTTCTGTTCTCTCAGCCCTTTGTTCATACAAGGTGGCCCACATTATGAACCGGGAATTGCGATAATCCTTGACAAGGACAGTACCGAGTCCATCGCAAGGTCTGCATAACTGCCTTGGAGTTTCGAAGCGATAAATAATCTACTGTTCTGTTGCCATCCTCATTGCCTCCATTCATGACGCAAGCAAAAATAAAAACTGTGCTTGTCAGCCATTTGTAATTATGGACAACGAACGGAGTGATTGGAGTCGAAGTGTTTCTAATAACGAATAAAGAATGCTGCATGTAAGCGCTGACGGAGCCCCCCACACGCTAACGCTAATGTGTCAGCTAACACAGTAATTCACAAACCGATTCGCTGAAGAAGGCATTGTGCACTTTTACACACACACACACACACACACACACACACACACACACACACACACACACACACACACACACACACACACACACACACACACACACACACACACACACACACACACACACACACACACACACACACACACACACACACACACACACACACACACACACACACACACACACACACACACACACACACGCGCGCGCGTGCACATGCGCACACAGGCACGCGCACATAAACGCACATAAGCGAAACATTTCGCTTGAGCTTTTCCTAGTTCCGGCTAGGCAACCACTTTCATTTCGAAATTGTGAGCCAGCCCTTCCGATGACGCAACATTGCGGAAACAAGGCCGGAATCTGCGCAACAGCTCACACGTGTCACAACTTCTGCCGAGCCTTCTAAACGACCTGCTGCTAGAGGCAAGATTTATTGATAGCTACTACAACGGCGCTAAAGGTTGCGTCAGCATGTCTCGGTGCACTAACGTGACTTTCTTGATTGCGGAACGGCGGCAAACGCGCAGCAAATTGAACAAGGCGATTACGTGATGGTGCATGGAAAGGGCTGACGCTAATTACTAGTTTATCCGTAATTAGTGTCAGCCCTCCTCCTGGATACATTGGACCTCTAAATCTTTTGCCGGAGACTGCAGCAACTGGTGGAACGAACGGGCGCGATAGCGCTCAGTCTTTTCATATATTACATAGTTGCTGGCAGTGGTCGCTAATTATGGCTTTGTCGTGAGCTGCCCCGTCATTGAACTCGCAGAGCTTGAGCGGGCCGCGTCGACAAATGAGCCTCGGATTCCTCTAAACGTGGGTGCGAGATTATAGTACTTTGGTGCGCTGTTATAGAGAGAGAGAGAGAGAGAGCAAGGAGAGGAAAGGCAGGGAGGTCAACCAGAAGAGCGTCCAGTTTGCTACCCTGCACTAGGGGTGGGGGAAAGGGTGAATAGAAGGAGTAAAATAGGGAGAGAATGAGTACTGATTACACGTGGGACGATGTACAGGGACACTATAGGCGGTCTCTTATAGTATGTCAAGAAAAGTACAGATCTCATATTACCTAGATCAAACTTAAACAGAGGTTGTCATTATTGTTCTTGTCAGTGCGCATGCCCTGAATGTCGTGCAGTTAGTCTTTCGTAGAGTTTCGAGTCCACGCGTAATAACGTTCGGTCGATGCTATCGTGTACTCTTGTCGCCTGCTGTATAGGGGCGCACGGAATCTGGACCGCACGCGGCAGGCTCAAGAAAACGACAAACGGTACAAATAATTCCTCGGAAAATTCGACATACTGAGCGTAGCCGTAGCAGCCACGCGCAACCAATTAGCAAAAGTTATCATGCTCCAACAGTTGGAAGAGAAATGTTTCACTCGCATCGTACGTCGTATTGGGCACCGTGTCGCACAGTGTTTTATCTGTGTCGCCGCGTTTAGCCACCGTAACCCTCACACGACTGTTCAAACGGATTCGCTGCCCATCGTCTGGAAGTATCATTAGGGGGCAGGATTCACCAATGAATTGCTAAAGGTTCTTGAATTGCTGGAAAAAAATGTGTTGTCTGAACTATTCGTCATCCTGTTACATTTACATTTCCGACTATTTGCAAAGATACGTTAAGTGTAAATCTCTGCTCAAAGCTCAAAGAAGAAATAAGGGAAGCATGAGCTCTCTGCAGCGTTAACACTCCATTTTGAGAAGAGAATAAATGGTCACCACTGATTCCTAGGCGGCTTTTATGTGTATTGAAAATGCCATTCCGGGTCCAGTACACGCGCGTGTGGCTTACGCTCTCCTTAAGGAATGTACACAAGCTCCATGCTTAAAACAACACGTGGTATTCTACTGCGTTACAAATAACTTCGGAATGAAAGGAACTGACTTTGCGGACGCATCTGGCGCAAGTGACCCGTAACAATTCTGAAACCCGCCTTTTGTCGATGTCTCTGTCCGACACAGGGCGAAACTTACGACGCGTCAAAAGAGAAACGGTGTGTGTCGAACTGGCTCACCGATATCACAAAAGCAATCAGTCGTACGTGCAGCTGACCCACATCATCAGTACCCTGAGCTTCCACGACGAATCGACGTCCTCATAAATCGTCTCAGAACTAATTACACGAATCCCCTTTTATTTCGCATTAAGTGCGTGTCCTCTCAAAATATGTTCGTTCGACCACGATGATGAGGAAGTATACTAATACTTCTGCAGCATCCCAGAAGCATTACGCAAGGACAGCGCAAACAACTTTTTTTTTTACTTGGTTCACACAACACATTGTCAACTTGCAAAATTGTTAGCTGCATGACCAGCAGGGTACTGCATCACAAGAAAATGAAAGCACTTCAACCTTCATTATAAGGCGCTTTTGTTCGTGAAGAATATTGGTTGTACAACATCAGTGTTTAATTGTCTCATTCGTGCATGGAGTGCACGAAAAAAGCACCCCAGGTACTTTAAAATTATTCCGTAGTCACACACACACACCCTTCCCGTATGGCGTGTCTCATAACAAGGTCGTGATTTAGACTCGTAGACGCCAGAATGTCAATTTTCTGATTCGCGCTTTTCAAGCAGAATCGTTCACTACATCTGCGTACTTAGTTTCAATAGAGATGTTTCCCAATACAATTTTACTCTTAGGGTCATTACATGCTCTTTTGTTTTATCTATGTGTTCTCTAATGCACCAGTGTGTACATTTTAAGAATTATTTTATCCTATAATATTAATCGAGTGAAAACGCAGGTGTCACGATAAAACGGGGACAACTGCTGGGTTTATGTTCATCTCAGTACATAAAAAGTTAATTTTCCGCAAGTGTGACGACACTTAAATTAAAACTGGTGTTGTAGGAAGATTCATGTAAGTGGACGGGTTTTGAGAAATCGCCGGCGTCATGAATTACATAACTTGTCCTAATGTTAAGATATTTAAGAAACATTTGCTAATTAGCTCTGTATTTCAGCTGATTTTATTGGATGCGTGCTTATGGTGATTTCATAACATACGTCGTTAGTTACGACGTCTGGCTCCTGTACTATAGCCAGGGCAGTACAAGTGCGTTGCCTCCTACAGTCAGTTCTTCGAAATATTGTTTTCAGAACTAAAAAAAAAAAACAAAAAGAAACGCTCAGAATAGGCCTCCCCTAAATGTACAGCAGCGCAGTGTCATCAGGAGTGCTTAACATGGCTTCAGATACGCTCGCTTGTCCAAATCGGCTCACGGTAACTCCTATTGCCTAACAGGTCCTGTTTCGGTCCGATGTCGACCGAGTTCCGGTTCCACGAATGCTAGGATCATCAGAGAGCACAGCCCACGAAAAGCTTCGTCGCGAACACATTGTACCTGCACACGACAGAAGCCAACTACGTTCTTGCTCCATTGCCATTAATGTCGAGGCAGGGTCCCTAAGTGTTGCCTCATTAACGCTTCCCTTCATCCAAATATCAAAATACAACTGCAGTTCCTTGCGAACGTATTCAAAGATTCACAAGGGGCACAGCATCGCAAAGTTATCTGACTACGAGCCATGTCCTGTCTGCAGTACCTTGAGTGCTCGTTTCCTCGTTCGGTGGTAGAAGCCAGGGTTCCATTCTAAGGAAAAAGCTTTGAACGCTTGCAAAAGCGAGCACTCTGCAGAACAATACCCAGGAAGCGAAGAGACGCTGCATTACACAACTGCTTAACAGCTGCCGTTGAAATTTGTAACATTGGATTTTTTTCAGCTGATGTTATTGTGAGTAGTATACAATGTATATAAGGCGGCCTTTACTGGGATTTTTGTTTTCTTAGCATTTGCTGTCGGCAGCTTTTATAAAAAACTACCAATCACCTTAAGGTCGTTTTGAAGCATGACGTTAAAGACACTCAAGTTTCACGTATAACCGTGCTCTTCCTGCGTTACACAACGATTCGTTAAAATTTCACTGAAGTGAGAGCGTGTTTTGCAGTGCTGAAAAGTAAAATTATGGTAGTTCATTCTTTCTCATGAGAAGTGGTCGACAGGTTTATTGTTGGAGGAAAGATTCCTTAGGTAGAACAGTTATTGCCCAATGTATGTACTCAAAAGCATTATGAGGGCTTCGTAGAGTAAGTAAAATTGCTTACGAGAGCATATATTTATTATTTTCAAACGGCTAGTTTTCTGCTAGAGGTAGGTATAAGGGAGCTTGATGAAACGCTCTGAAACTCCTCTAAATACATGGGGTAGTGGAACTAAACGTTTACGAGGTTAAACGTGTTTTTTTGTTGATCATGCAAAAATAAGGCGTTCCCTACGGTTAATGACGGTATAGCTGTCGCAATTAAAATCGCATGCATACAACTTTTTGTTTCTGACATATGATATTGTTCGCTATTAAGACGCATATTTTGATATTCTTTTCCAGTTATTCTCTTACTCACAGCGTGTCCGCATAAAATTCTTTCTTTAATGTTCCCGATTTCTCTTGATGATGAACAATTGCCCGTCGATCTTTTTTCACTAATCATGATGTCAAGAACACCCTTCCTGCTGCGCCATACTACATCTAGTCACGTGTAGATTATCACTTTCAAATTTAAGCGCCGAGCTCCCGCACCAACCTGTTCTTTCATTCATTTGTCCATTAATTTGTGCATTCATTTTATTTATCTGAATGAAAGCGCCTCCCTGCCTCCATCACCAGCTACCCGGATCGACCTTTCTTCAAGACATATCTGTAACAAATTACCAGAACTGTACCACTTCTCTCTGTAACGCCGCAATGGTATTGAGAGTATCTTAAACAAATAAATAAACAATTATTTTAAGCCAATGAGTATTGCCAATCCGGAACAAATTCAGTGAGAAACCTCACAAAAGCAACGAATTCAGGGGAGAATTCGGTGAAGGCCGTCGCCATGGCCCAATTGTTAGTGCAATGCAACCGGAAAGGGGAGTTTGTCGGTGCTGATGCCACCGGTGGCATGTTATCTTTTTGCCCACTTTCGTTCTCCCTTGTCCTCATTATTTTTTACATTTCAAGTTCAATCGCAGCTAATTGTCCTTATACTTGCTCTGGCGTCAGTGTCTGTTGGCTTTACACGGTTGCGGTTAACAAAAAGTCACGATTAGTTTCACGATTAATTTAGCAACACCACGTGATTCAATAATTATTGGGCACACAGTAAGATGCTCTTGGGATGGGTAGATGGGTAGAAAACAGTCACAAATTAGTGCAAAAATGTGTTGTTGCGACTGAAGGGATATATTTGGTATAAAATTCCCAGAAGAATGAACTAGGCTAATAGTGTTGTGAGCAGAAGGAGCAATTGCGCGCAAAAAAAAAATGTCTTAGGATCACTACTCAACGTTTAGGCCAAGCTAACGTGAAGGCATTTTTTTCTTTGGCTAGTTTTAAAGCATCCACGTATGTACGCTTGATACTGATGTAGACGTCCCACTGAGCTCCTGTTGGGGAGCCACTTGGCTGTAGGACACACACACGTTTCTTTCCTGTTAGCCGGACACTTAAATTGACGCTGTACCAAGAGGTTCTTAATGATGTTGCGTAGAGGGGCCTACATGTGTGATTGATTCGTGCACAGTAGTCTTAAAAAGCTGCGAGCTATCATCCATGGAGCGTTCATCAAATTCGGCAGCGAGTAGGTGAACGAAATTTACCATCTCGTGGTTAAAGGCCTCTGTTGAAAAAGAGGACGTTTTGCAAATATGGCCACTTCGCGCTCCACTTCATGACTCCACGCGCCACGCATGACTGCAATATTTGGCAGAGATGTTCTCCATGGCGAATGTTATCCACCTAATGTGCCGTGTTTTTAACCTACACAGAGGGGATGTACAGGACCACTGCACGGTTTGTGGCCCTGAGGAACATCCGCAGCGCTTTGGTGGAGCGTATCGCGCAAGTGGTGCTTTGCCACAAAGGGTCGAGAATTTACCGCAGTTCCAAGATCGAGTCCCGTTGCGCAGGTGCACTGCCACCTACGAAGAGTAAGCCAGAGAGCAGCCACCAGCAATGTGTCTATGCAGGCGCATGTACGCCATGGTAAAGCCTGCCGTATACATTGCAAACAATTTTTGCCTGTGGCAGGCATTAGTAAATCCTGACTGGGAGCTTACCAGTGTCGTTGAAAAGGAACGTGTGGTAGCATTGCATTCTACCGGTGCTAACATATGGGCCAGAAACTTGGAGATTAACAAAGAAGCTTCAGAACAAGTTAAGGATCGCACAAAGAGCGATTGAACGAAAATGTTAGGCGTAACACTAACAGACAGGAAGATAGTGGTGTGGATCAGAGAGAAAACGGGGATAGACGATATTCTCGTTGAAGTTCACAGAAGGGTAAAAAAATTCGAGCTGGCCAGGCCATGCAATGCGTAGGGCAGATAATCGGTGGATCATTCGAGTTACAGAATGGTTGCAAAGGGAAGTGGATCTCAGTAGAGCACGGCAGAGAATTAGATGGGGTGATGAAATTGAGAAATTTGCAGGTGCAGGTTAGAGTCAGCTCGCGCAAGACAGGGGTAATTGAAGATATCTAGGGGAGGCCTTCGTGATGACGATACGCTGGGACGCAAGGTGCCTACTCGGCAAGTTATGAGCCAGCGCATACCGAGAGCCCCAAGTTGCATATATATCGGCAAATATATTCGACGAAGAAACGACGAGGAATGCGAAGCACCGGAAATGACAAAATGGAGATTCGCTTGAAAAGACGGGTCTCACGAAAACTACCCGTGTATCGAAATCCCAGTTAACGACTTTTTATATGGTAATACACACCAGTCTTTGTAAAACATCCACAGCTTGGCACTGAGTGCTGGGGGCCTTCGATAAAAGGTCGCTGTGAACGAGACATTTAGCAAAGTGGTAATTAGGAGAAGCTCGGACAGCCTCTATAAATGTATGCCTCCTACGCACAGAACGTTGGGCCTAACACGTAGGCTAAAAAGTTTCAGTAAGCTGATGTTAGCAGGTGGGAAAATGCTAATTGCGTTCAGCAAACTTGAAACCTGAAAAGTATTTCTAAGCCTCTGTTCAGACGCTCCGAAAACTCCACAAAGATTTGTGTGTAATCAGGTCATATTTATTTTTTTTTTTACTTTTTGCGCGGAATTGGCAGGTAGCAAAAACAAAACGAAAACATTTTGAACAAAATTTTTTTCTTGCAGGTAGAATTTATTGCAAATTTGGGCTTGTGCTGCAAACAAATTTCGATTGCCTAGCTGTTTGAACATTGCAAGCTTAGCTATAGCGCAATGAGACAATGGAACAGGCGAGAGAGAGACAGTATGCAGCATTGCGTCCCGTCTTGTTCTCGCCTCTGTGATCGTTTGAATGCTCTCGGTGTGCTTTCAGCCTGTCATGAAGGCCTCCTTCTGCGAAAGAATTAGTTTTCCCAGAGTGCACGCAGCAG
Source organism: Dermacentor silvarum (assembly GCF_013339745.2). NCBI lineage: Eukaryota > Metazoa > Arthropoda > Arachnida > Ixodida > Ixodidae > Dermacentor > Dermacentor silvarum. Next base: position 53,974,533 of record NC_051158.1, on the reverse strand, counting down.
TTTCCCGTAATGAAACAGAATCTAAGACGTTAATTGGCCTAATAATTAAAAAAGCAATGTCAACATGCTAAGTACGTTCTGTTATCAGAAATCCCAGCGTTCTGAGGGCCGTTCTTTATAGCACATGAAGTAGAAAAGTTAACTCGGTTGTGTTAGTTTATTACCACTTTAAATACGAACTAAACCTGACTTGTGCTCGATTCACGTCTGCAAATTATTGACGTTGACTCCTTTTAACAAAGGACAAAATCACGAGGAAGAATGGTCTACCGTCGAAGAACAAGATCTCTAGAAATCAATAATTAAATCTGTAAGAACGTTCCTGACACTTGACTTTGGGTACGTTTACTTTATTTCTGCCTCTCAGCAAGACAGTAGCCACACGCCACGTCAGAGCAAACTTCGGCAAGTATATAGCTATCGATAATTGTCAAAGAATGCAATGCCATTACTACAAGTCCGGAGGTATATATTTCTGTATAGGTACAACGGCATTAGATACATTGCAAACGCTGGAATCTATGGAACTGCAGATTTTGTGATGTGGTTATTTAAATGCTATCAAACTATTTATATCCGGCAACACATTGGGCAGCGCAGCGATTTGTCACTCCGGCATAGCATGATAGTGACCCAGTTTACTAATGCGACCGCTTCGCGTGCGTTCGATGTGGGTGACCTCGCACCTTTTCATTTATCAAACTGCCGTTTCTCTGCCTCGTATATCTTGCAAACTGTCGTGCCGATGTCGCTGTTTGAAACATTTGGCTTGCGCGCTACGCACCACTTTCTCTCGCCACCTTGTGTCGTGGCAGCTAGCGCATTGAGACATTGTGTTTAAACGGCACTGTCTTTGGAAATGGCCCATGCTTTCTGTCAGATACAGGATACCACCAATACGGGGGAAGTCCACCTATAACGCTATCGCGTTAACAGACGCCCGTGTTTCCATAAAACCGATGGAACGAATTACCGTCATTACTTGCGTTTCCTCGGAACTCGTTCTTGGGGATAAGGATTTGAACATTTATTTAGGTTTCCTTTGTTACCCTTCATGTTTGACGGATCACAGAGACAAACATATGCTCGAAGATAAACGGAGTCCTAGCCCCTACCGGCGTTTGTGGAAAACATACTCGGGAAAGGACCTAAGTCAGTTGACGAAGCTACGATCCTAAAGCAGGAACTCCTGGCTACGGCTCACAAGTTGGCTGACAAAGCACCTTGTCAGGAAAGGCACCATTGCCTCTCGGAAGCTGTTGAAGTGTTCAGCCGTACGCCACATAGCGTTGTCCGTAGTCGTGTGGTCCTTCGCTAGGTAGCGCAGTGCGTCGGCAATTCAGGATTAGAGCTACTACAGTGTGACAAGGAAGGCGGCTTTGCAGTGCCACCAAAGGAGCTATTCGAATAAGACGCACAATCAACAACAACAAAAAAAGAAATGGAAGAGCGTATGTAATGTCAAGTATTTCTTCATCTATGCCGTTAAAACCACTCATACATTTACGATATCCGTAACTTGGGCCTAAACTTGAAAATATGCGAGCGACACGTAGCTGGACAGAAATCAAGGCAACGTCGTTTTCCTTCACTTGAAGCGATTCAGTCTATATTTTTGTATTTCACCTAATTGTATAACTAGTTATATATAAAAAATGATTAACTCTTCAAGTATTATAGTGAAAGACATATTGTCAGTGGGAAAACTCCCACCCATCTTTCTATAGCTCTATACGTGCTACGTAAAAGCTTTTTTTCCAAGCCCGCAAAAGCACGCAAAATGCACCGCGTGACAAACGACGTGGTGCTGGGTGATAATTATAATAAACACAGTGATGCAAGCTAATAGCTTAAAGCTAAAGTGTTTGCTGTTAACTTCAATAAAGGCATGATGCGCTTGAAGGTGTGTATTTGTTGCATTGAGAACACATTATCGGATAGCGTTTGTTGTTCCACTGCGTATTTCTGTAAAGCGCTGTGAACTAGCACATTTGTAATGGTACTAAAGGTGGCCGTACATGGCATATTCCTTTACGTCTGATATCTCAAGCGGTGCGAGTTCCGGCGTAGAGAAGCCGACGCTCTCACGCGACATGCCTTCGGCAAGGAATGAGACCCGAAAGTGCGTTACGCAACGTTGATACCCTCGACGCCTCTGTATCCACGATGAAATTTTCAATGATGCGGCCACGAATATGGGCGAAAGAGTCAAATAAAAGCTATTCGATTTACTATATGTGGCAGGTGTTTTTACAATACACGAATACCTGAACTTGAAGCTCTTGTGCATGCTTTCTATATCAAACAGCTCAAAATGCGTATATAAAAAGCTTGACATCGCAGTGAAGTTATCCAGCCGTGCGGCTGGTATCGGCTTGATGTGCAAAGCGTGTGTTCTTCTTTTTCTAAACTGAATAGACGATGCTTATGTAGCAAAGAAACGCAGAGAATTTCGCAAAAGCTACCAGAAAATATAGTCAAATTTATTTTGTATTTTGTACGTTCGACATCCCTCTACGTATGTTCCTTAATGGGCGTCCTCGGGAGCATTCCGTTTCTGATATTCTCATTCCTTCATGAAGAACCTTTGTATTACGCAGTGAATCTTGCGCGCCGATGGCTTGTTTCTCTGCTTGGTTACTTGAGATGTGCCAAAACTAAAGTTTATCGCTACGTTCAGTACAATAATTACCCTCTCTTTTCTCTACCTTCATGTGTGGTCGCATTTATCAACGCGATCTCCTTTTTCGCATGATTGGGAACTTATAGAATGCACGAGAGGCTCGGTGGTGGTGGTGGTGGAGAAACAATTAATCAGAAAATTACAGAGAGTTGCTCTACAGAAGCACTTGGGTGGTCTCCCTATTCCAGAAGTCCACTGGAAATGATCGCCGCTCGGGCGCGGGCCACCAGGGAGCGTTGAGCGTCCAGGGTAGAGCAGCCAAGAAGGAACTCCTCCCAAGCCTCTCTTGTGGGTAGGGGGAAGGGGGATGAAAAAGGAAGGGGTATAGAGGGGCATACTGCCATCATGTGATAGGTGTCGGCCAGGACCCCACAATGCGCACAGTAGCCGTGTATACCCAGCATGAAATGCTGGGCGGCCGCAGGACACAAAAAGGTGTTAGTCTGCAAGCGTCTCAGAAGTCTTTCATCCGCTTTAGAGAGGCCCCGTGCAGGGTCTGGGTAAAGGCGGCGTGAGCTGCGATAATGCTCTAGAATTGCGCGGTACTGCGTAAGAGCTGAGGTGTCTGGGGTAGACGCAGAGTCGGAGGTGGTAACGGCCCGGGAGGGAGAGACGCAGGCAGCGGCATGCGCCGCTTCGTTACCGGGGAGACCCGCGTGGCCAGGAGACCAGACGATGCGGATGGAGTGAGGCTCAAAGCGCCATGAGGCCGCCCGAAGAAGGTGGGCGGCCAGAGGAGCTATGGTACCCTGGAGGTATCGGGAACAGGCGTAGCGCGAGTCCGTGATAATGACCCTTGAGGTCGGGTGGGAGGCGCCAAAGCGATGGCCACCTCTTCGGCCTGTGTTGTGTCCGGTGAGCGGAAAGAGAGGCCATCAATGTGGTGGCCCTCGGAGATCACTGCGGCCGTAAAGTGTCCGGAGGGAGTTGGTCCCGAGACATCTACATAGAAGACGCCAGGAGAATCGGAGTACCGAGTGTGAAGAGAGTGTGCTCGGGCTAGGCGTCTGCCTGTGTGTTGAGTGGGATCCATGTTGCGAGGAAGAGGTTCAACCCAAAGTTTGTGCCGCCATAGCTCCGGGACGGAAGCAGGGGGAAGTGGGCTAGAGATCGGGTTCAGTGAGAGCCTATCCAGAAGGCGGCGCCCAGGAGTCGTCTGAGACAGGCGATTGACTTGGTTGACGAGATGGGCCTCCCGCAACTCGTCATACGAGTTGTGTACTCCCAAGGCCGCAAAGCGGCGATTGGAGGTAGCAATGGGAAGGTCTAGTGCTCGCTTGTGAACCGAGCGGAGCAGTGCGTCCAGCTGGTTCTCGTGGTGGCGACGCAAGCGAAGGTAGGGAGTGGCGTAAAGGACTCTGCTGGTGACAAACGCTTGAGCCAAGCGGAGGGAGTGCCAGCCGCGGAGGCCGCCACGTTTGGTGGAGACCCGCCGAATCATACGGCTAACCTGCTCGCTAGTGCGTCGAAGACGGGCAATGGTAGAACCAGGGTTGAGAGTAGAGGAGATGTGGAGGCCTAATATGCGAATTTCTGAGACGACCTGTATCGGGCCAGACGGGAGATATATCTGAGGTGGCGGTAGAGGTGAGATTGAGAGAAGAGATGATTTGGTAGGGGAACATTCCAGGCCACATGATGAGGCATAGGTGTCTACAATAAGTGCCGCGCGCTGCATGCGGTCTTCAATTTGTGCGGGGGAGCCCGAGTTGGTCCAGATGGTAATGTCATCTGCGTATAGAGCGTGGTGTGTGTCCTCTACCTGGGCGAGGAGCGAAGGAAGTTGGAGCATGGCTAGATTGAAGAGGAGCGGTGAGAGGACCGCTCCCTGTGGTGTACCCCGGGTGCCTAGTGGGTACGGACCGTGTTCTGCAGAGTCGACGCGGATGAAGGCGGTGCGATGTGAGAGGAATGCACAGATGTACCTGAAAGCTCTAGATCCGCAATTCGTGGTGCTAAGGTTGGTAAGGATACTACTGTGTTTGACATTGTCGAAAGCGCCTCGGAGATCGAGGGCCAGAACGGCTTTGTCATTGTGGCGCATAGTATTAGGTACAATGATGTCGTGCTGGAGTTGGAGAACGACGTCCTGTGCCGACAGATGTGAGCGAAACCCAAACATCGAGTCAGCAAAGACGCCTTTCCTTTCCAGATATGCGGATAGACGGTCGCGGACCATGGTCTCCATGAGTTTGCCCGCACAGGAAGTGAGCGAGATGGGGCGCAATGCCTCAATGGTGACGGGCTTACCGGGTTTGGGAATGAATGTGACCACCGAAGTGGTTCATTCCGCGGGGAGAGGTTCTCCCTCCCATACTGTGTTGATTAAATGTAAGAGCGAGAGGTATGCTGAGTCGGGAAGGTTGGCCAGGAGAGTGACCGTAATACCATCCCGGCCTGGGGCAGTACCTCGCTTCATTTTGGCCAGCGCCGCCCGAAGATCGGGAAGCGTGAAGGGGGCGTCGAGTTCGGGGTTGGGGAACCCGGAGTAGACGTACTCCGGGCCCTTGGGGTCGACGGTACGACACAGATAGCGGTCGCAGAGGTCGTTCGCGAGTTGGCTCGTTGGGCCCTGGTAGGCATAGTAGGCGCGACGAAGTTGGCGTTGTGTTTCCCCGCGGGTAGTGGAAGGATCCAGAAGGCTCCTAAAGAGTCGCCACGTACTCTTGGAGCTCATCTGACCTGCTGCCTTCATGCATGTATCGACCCAATTTGTGTCCGCAAGCTGTGCAGAGTAGTCAGCTGCTTCCGCGGTAAGCGCCTGTATGCGGGAGCGAAGCTTACGATTTAGCTTGTATCGTCGCCATCGGCGGGTAAGGCTGTGGCGTGCCTCCCAAAGGTGGAGGAGGTGGGGATCTACTGCGGGGGCTGAGGTGGAGGTACAAATACATCGGGTGCATGATTGATGGGTGTGGAGGGCGTATGACGCCCATGCCTGGTAGTCCTGCGGGGATGGGAGCAGGGGGAAAGGCGTGGTACGAAAAGCTGACCAGTCCGTGATGCGGGCTGCGCCCCGGATTTGGCGCATTTTCTGCGTCGAGAAAGCAATCCGAAGCAGGAAATGATCACTGTCAAGAGTGTCCTCGAGGTTCTCCCACGTAACATGTCTAATGTTTCGTGTGAGCGAGAGGTCCGGGCAGGTATCGCGTGTCACTGAATTTCCCAGGCGTGTGGGATGCGCTGGGTCGGTGAGCAGCGTGAAACCGAGAGTAGAGATAAGCTCCTTAAGCTTGCGGCCCCGAGCCTTTTCATAGTGGTACCCCCAGTGTGGGCTAGGAGCATTGAAGTCTCCAACCACCACAAGGGGTTGCCGAGCCGCCGCTTGGACAGCCCGATAGAAGAGTTCCGCGAAATTGACCCGTTGAAGGTGCGGGGGACAGTACACGTTGAGAATATGGATTGACTGGGCCCCGCGTTTCTGGGGAAGAACGGAGATCATGCAGTAATCATAGGGAAGGTGGAGGTCTAGATCGACCTGAACAGCCGTATATGATTTGTGAACGAGGAGACTGGTGGTGGTGCCGCCTATATAGGAGCAGTAGCCTGAAAGGGTAGGGTTTGGACCGGCTTCTTGGAGGGCAAGAACGGAAGGGAGATAGCCCCGAGATTGAAGGAAGAGGAGAAGATGCGAGCGCTTTCGCCTGTTCCCGAAGCCCCTGGAGTTCCACTGGATGATTTCGAATTGGGATGATTACGAATGTGTAGATGAAGGAGTCGCCATGATGAAAATCCAAAATTTTATGGGTCATCCTCTATGCCTTGCGGAGCAGGAAAGGGGATGGAAGCCGGGTTGAGGGCCGGGGAAGAGGAACCGGCAACTTTGCGTCGACGCGGGGCAGAGCTGCTGCTCGTGGAGGCCGAGCGCGAGCGAGATGATCTGGTGCGGAACTGGGTGAGAGCCCAGGCCTGAACCGCCTGAACCACCTCAGCTACAATGTATTGTACATTAATGGTGGAAATTTGGTAGAGGACTACATTTTCTAGACGAGTAATACGGTCCTCGAGCGGCAGGGTGTGGTCTATAGAAAGAGGGCTCTGAGGTGCCCCCGTAACTGATTGAGCAGCCGGCGCCGTGGACGAAGCCGGGGGAGCGGGGGGAGTACGCGGAGTGGGCGTAGCGCGAGGGCTAGGCTGATGGTCGACGGGTTTAACAACTGGAGCGGCAGTGGGGGGTCCTGCCGGTTTCTGTTGTTGCAGTTGGAAAGTTGCCACCTGCTTAGTGAGAGCTGCGATTTGCCGCTGAAGATGAGCGTTCTGCTTTCGTAGAGCGGAGAGCTCTGGAGAAGGAGGGGGGGGAGGGAGGGAGGGAGAGGCTGAGGAGCAGTAATCCCTGCCCAGCTGCTCACCTGAGGTGGCGCCACGACAAGCGGCGGGTAGTGCACTGAGGTGGTCGGCGGTGGGTTCGCCGGGGTCTGGAGACGTGATCCAGGCTTGGGTTGGGAAGCCGCTCGCGTTCCCGGTGACGGGGGTGCAGGTGGCTTCGAGGTCGATGGTGGTGTAGGTTTCCGATATTTCCCTGGACATCCCCGAGCGCCGGTTTCATGCGGGCCGGAGCAGAGAAGGCATGTCGGGTTACATTCGTGTTCAGCTAGGCCTTCCGAAGTCACTTGGACTTGAGTGCCACAGCGGGTACAGCGACCGGGAGTGGGTCGCGGGCAGGCCGAGGGTCGATGCCCAATGGTGCCGCAGAGGGAACAGGCCGGGATTGTCTTCTTGTACGGGCGCACGTAGGCCACGACACTGTGGTAGAAGATGAAGCGGGGGAGCTTCGTGCCCTCGAAGGTCACCACCGCTGCAGTAGAGTCACCGAGTTTGCGGACCGCCAGGATAGCGCCTTGCGACCATTCTAGTTCTGATTTGATGCGCTGTGGGGTTTCAGCCGGGTTGATGGTGATGACACCCCGGCAGATTTCCCCGGACGCCTTGGCATGGCCCCGAAAAGGGAGCTGCTGGTCTCCCACCGGCAACTGGATGTCCCCAAGTAGGCGCTGCGCCATAGGTAACGAGGTGACACTGCACACGAGAACGTTTTGGTCCCACACTGGCCACACGTGGAAAGAGGTGGACGAGTGTTCTCCCAGGTATGCACGAATCGCGTCGCCGGCACGATCGGACGGGAGGACCGACTTGAGCTCAAAAGGAGCGCGAGGCTTCAGCACGACGATGTAGTCGTCACGGGAGAGACGAGGAGTATGGCGGGGTCGCCACTTGGGTTGACGCCTCGGCGGGGAAGGTGGTGCGGTGCGCGTTCCGTCTGGAGAGCGGCGCGTGGACGAGCCGGAGGCAGCCACCTGTGGCAGGGTGGCGGCGCGCGACCCTTGGCCCTTGGGCGGAGCCGCGGCCTGGGATTGCTTCCGTTGCCAGAGTTTCACCATGTCGGCTAAATACTCGTGCTCCGAGGGCATGGCTTGGTCCGAGGAGGTGGTCTCCATCGTCACGACCCGAAGTGAGGTCGGGTCATAGCCCGTAACCGTGGTGGCGTCCGCCATCACGCCGGGAAAACCCGGGCGATGCGGAGCTAGGCCTAACGCAACGTCAAGCCGGGCGGAGAGCCGTCGTGGAGATCAAACACGCAGAAGTTGCCGAAAAATGGGCCCACCTTGGCGCGGGTGGTATCCGGGTGGAGCAGAGAACTTGGCGGTGACGATGAGTCCAGAATTTTGGGACAATGGCGTGAAGCACCGCAATAATCGGAGATTATTGACGGAGCTGATGCGGAGAGCGTCCGCCGTCTTCGAGCGCCACCCGCGTTCCCCGAGAGGCCGGGTCGTCTTAAGAACAAAGCCGGCGTTGCTTGAGCTTCTTGGAATGCGTCCCGTTGTGAGAGCAAAGTAAACACACCTTCGGCAGATGATGGGGTAGAAGGGAGGGGGGAGTGCCTACCCCTTTACTCTTAAAAAACACCCTAAGGCGAGACTCCAGCGACTCCTCTTCCGTTTATTTATGTATTCGGCGTCAGGTGCAGTCGTTTGTTGGTTGGCTTACTCACGGCGACGAGCATCAGTCTCAACGTTCACTAATTTGTTCTTCACTCTGCTTTGGGCTCCACTGAGGTGCTTACAGCAATACTATATATAGTATTCAGGCCTGAATGAGATTCTAAATAACTTCTGTGCCCGGGCTCTTGCGCAACTGGTTTCTTTTAATATTTTTCCTTTCTTCCTTATCGTCTAATGCACCGCGAGTAGCACGCGAAGACCGTCGCCGGGCTACTCGGTTATGTGGTTATTAGGCTCCACCTTTCACTTTCTAAGCTAAACGGTATATGGAAGACTGACATTTGAACAGGAACATTTCCATTCTGGAGACTGCCACTAAAGTAAGCACTTCGAAGTCATGTGGGTAAAGTTTCACTGTTAAACTGAAGTTCGGCGTCTTCATTATATCGAACCTGGAGGCCACTGAAGTGTTTTAACATAGGAAAAAGTTGTCGCAGTTTCACCTGAAAGGCGAAGCATCAATTGCGATAGCAAATTTGTAGAGAGCTATACGGAGTAGTGATACTACCTTTATCGGCTGTATAAACTTGGACATGCAGCAGCACCGGCAACACGCAGAACTGTTGTCGACGCCGTCGGCGTTTTGCCCGCGTTCGCTCAAAATGCGTGCGGCGTTGGTGACTAATGCCGGAGCCTCTGATATAAATAGGCACTTGGTGCCGCAGATAAACCTCGCCACCCTTCCCTCCCCCTCCCCCCCTCCCCCACGACCTCTCGCGCGTCGGAAGAAGGCGCGTTTGCTCTACATATATGGTGATTGTAAAGGAGGAAAGAGACGCCTACTTCTGCAGCCCTTAAGGGAGCACGGCGCAGAACGCGCGTTTGTTCTCCGCCGTGCGTTCGCTCACCGTGAAAGCGCGCGCCCCTCCGCCCTTTCACTCGCACATACAGCGTTAAGCGCGCGGCGACGATTTCATCTCCACTGACGTCATACGGAACCTCACGGCGACGGCGACGGCGACGCCGACGCCGACGGCAGAAATCTGCTTTTGAGTGTCCATATAATTGCTATCGCAATAAAAAGGATCCAATTCAGGCTGTGAAGATGGCTAGCCAGCGAAGCTGTGGTATCACCTGATCCGATAGACCAATGTGATGTAGCCTTGAACTGGGTCCATGCCGAGCCTGTGCACGACGCCGTTGTGCATAGTGACGTTGCTGTACCTTTCATCAGTCACCGTAATCACGCTGCTCTCCAGACGTCCTAACAGTGCGTGGCTTGCTCTGAGCAGGAACCTATGCGTCCTGCCTCGCCTCAGCCTGACGACGTTCTGCATATTGACGTTGCTGTACCCCTCGGCGCTGTTCGTGTTCACGCTGTCTTCGGGAGTCCTAACTATGCTTGGCCTTTTCATAGCGTTATATGAACACGTTATATTAACACTAATGAAATCAGTTACAAGGCGGGTTCTTCTTTTCACCATAAAAGTGTAGTGACATCGCTGCCTGCTTCGTATGCTAGTTTCCACTTCACGGCAAGTTGGCAACTGCAGCTCATGCAACCGTAACCTTTACTGTGAAACGCTTGCGGGGAATCCTGTGCGCGAAGGCGAGCTTTTTCATTCTTTGTTTGCGTTCCCCGCACGGCCGGCGCCGGCTGCGGATGCGCGGAGGCGAGCGCCACGTGGTGGTGCTGCAAGGAAACCAGAGGTTCGCGCTGCGCGCGCCTTCCGCTGTGATTGGTGGAGTTGTCTGTTGACGGAGACGAATAAATGCCGGGATCTTAGTCACATACAGCTTCGCTGTGAAAATGTGGCCGAGACGTGGAACTACACTGTAAGAAAAGAGTTGGATAAACAGACGTTAAGTGCCTCAGACAGGCTGTCCGACGTTTCGATAAGAGAACTTATCATAGTAAAGGTGGTGTTGTGATCCTCGTCGTATGAGTTTTAACGGGTTATCACGGTTTCAGACACTTTACCTCAGACAGGCTGACGGACTTAGTTTGTATATGTTACGTCTGCTGTAAGGCGAAAGTCTCTCCCATCGATCTACAATTACTCGTGCTTCGCGCCATCTGACACTGTCCTATGCGGGTGAACTTCCTAATGCCCTCACACCACCTATAGTTATCTGCCATACCCGACTACGCTTATCCTTCGTTTGGAAACGATTGCGTAACATTATTAGACCACCAATTGAGCCCTACGCACTGCATGGTCTGCATCCCCAACTCAGTTTCTGCCTTTTCATCTCAACTACAATATCGTCTACCTCCGTGATTTCTCTTATCCACACCTACTGTCTTTGTGGGCCTTAACATTAGGCCTATATATCATTGCAGGTTGCATAAACAGCACTGTTTATATGCGGGCCATTTATCTCCTCACTCTCACGTCCCAATGTTGTACGCCACGCCTCTCTGTGCAACCTCCTCACATCCTCGTCTGTCATCGTCATCACTATGGCCAGGGATCTCCGCGACCTGGGCTGTTAAAAAAATTCACCAGCCCTTATCCTGTCGAGAAAATGGGGGCAAGCGAAGCTTGTGGTGTGTGTCTCTGACCTCCGTCAGGGTAACGTAATCTTCACGACATGTCACGGTAATAAAACATAAACGTTTAATAAATGTATGCATCGAGGGGAAGAATCATAGAACTCAACGGAAGGAAAAGTTGCACGAAAAGGAAACAAAAGTAGAAGGAAAGGGAACGAAAAGTAGTAGGAAAGGGAAGGGAAAGTAGTAGGTCAAGTACACGCAGGAGAATCTTCGCCTACCCCCATTTTCTCGACAGGGGAAGGGGTGGTGCTTTTCTTTCTTTCTTTCTCTTTCACTCTTTCTTGCTCTCTTTCTCTCTCTCTCTCTCTTTGTCCCTGGTATGTGCCATTGAGCTTGGAGACTTTCTGCACTATCACCAGGATCGGCCCACTTTTCAGCGTGACACCACCACCACCGCCGAAACTTTTGAGCCTCTAAAGCTTCACTTAAGATGTGGTTTAGTTTAAGGAATTTTAATAAGAAAGCTTTCTATGGCCCCATCACGCGAAAATCTGTTGGCGGCGGCGTGACAGAAAGAGTAAAACAGGTCGAAAATGTTCGGATCGACAGCGAATTTTTCAGAGAGGTTCCTGTAAACAAAGTGAATTGTTGGCTATAAAAAGGAAGTTTGGTAAATTTTGGTCTGGTTGGGAATCGAATCCAGGCCTGTGGGGTGCGAGACGAGAACGCGTCTCCGACGCCAAGGCTTACTAAAGGTGTGGCCTAGTGCGTGCGTCATTGGGCAGGTGACGGTGCAGCCAATGGGGAGGAGGTGGCGCCACGTCATGAATGTATAAAATTAGCACGCTGCCTCCCGCGCGTCACTTGCTCTTCGGATTTCATCGCTGCTGTCTCTACCACAATAGGCTCCGAAGTGTCTACGTCAGCGGCACCGACTCAGCAGAAAGAAATTTACTTCATGCCGAAAGCATCACTCGAAAACGTTTCACCAAAGCAACTATAATGCTTTCGTATTTCCACACGTAAGCAGCCTTAAGAGTCCCGGCCGATTTTTTTCGCAGCATTATTTAATATGAAAACAAATGCCTATCAAACATCCTGATCTCTTCAAATAATCACAGCCCAATTAATTTAATAAAGCAAACATATATAACTTTTGTGCCAATATTCCTAATCGTTAGGACGGCACAAAACGGCAAAACATCAACTCGCAGATTTGCGGGATGATGATTGTGTGACATACGTGCATCGTTGAAACCTGGCATAAAACACCTTAGTATTAAACACATAACAGAAAACAGCAGTATGAATGAGAAAGTAAGCACGGGTAGATGAGGTAATAGTTAATATTAAGAGCAAGCTTTAGCTCCGCACAATCTCCAATGTCCCTTTTTCAATTACTTGCAAAACGCGGAAATGCTTTTATGAGAGAAGTGGGAGACCAATTTGAATGCGCTCTCTTGCATTTGGCAGATAATATTATATACCAGTAATTCTTCCTATAACTTTATTAGTAAGAACTGCAATTATTTACGAAAATTTCTGAGACTTGGTAAGGCAAAAAGAAATTGATGCACAAAGTTTACAAATCCGTGACTTTGCGCCAACAACAGGTATCGCAGTTCTGTAGAGCGCCTCCAAAGCAGACAAATCAGGTACATGAATTCACAACTTTTGTAACATTTTTTACTAAGCATTATTCCCATGTTAGTGATACGTGTAAGAGTGGCATATACACATACATTTTGGGCGTTGTTCGTGATTTTTCAAATTTTCAATATTTTTGCCACATGTGCCCTCAATAAGAAAGCTGCTGCTACGGATTTTACGACTACAGACATTTGGGCAACTTGATCGAGATTCGTCTGAAGAACAAACACTCGTCGTCTTCTTTCCTGGCCATGTGTGTTTAATTTGCGCTTGTCATATGTAAGTGCCGCGAGGTGCCGCTAAATGATCGGAGCGGCCACCCAAGCTCCGGGAAGAAGAAGCGAACGGGTGCACGAGCACGGCGGCACGAGACGAGCTCGCAGTGTTCGAGCCAGGCGGACAGCAGTGCCGAGCTCCTGGGGCGAACGAGGCGAGAGGACCTGCCTGGCGAGACGTCCGTGGCAAGGTGCAGAGGATCGCGGAGCCGGGCGTGGACGAGGGCGTCCGAGGAAACAGGGCTCCTGCTGCCAGTGCTCGAGGCGCTGGCTGACCCGAGTGCCGCCGGTCCCTGAGCGGCTGCACCTGAGCTGTGCCCAGCAGCGTTCGTCTGGCACAGATGTTGCTGTGCTAGACGCGGTCCTCACGTGCGACCGCCGCACGTGGATTGCGAGCGGCGTACGAGCTGGCCACCGAGGTCGTGCTGGACAAGGCGTTCCCTGGCTGCTGCCGTTGCTGCTCCTGAGCGTGCCGAGCCCGAGAACCGTGCTGGACGGGGCCTGAACGTGTCGTCGCCGCAGTCGGCTCGAGCACGGGTGAATCCGCAGCGCCTTGGGACGACGGAAGCGTGAGCCTCGAAACACGGGACTGTCACAGCCCGTTTATACTCGTGTGCTGTGCGTGTGTGGACACACTGACTGCCGCTACGCAGATCATCAGCCATCTCTGTATATATATTTTTAGAGTTCTTTTCCATTTTGGTAAATGCTCCAAAACGACTCTCTGTCTTTCTTCCGCATCACTTCGCACTAGTCTAGAATAGTCTCAAACATCACAGCGCTGCTTTTAAGGTGAAGCTGCTGTTACGGGCACCAAATTGTAAGCGGCTTTTTTTTTTTTTTTTGCAAATGCATCAAACCTCATCAAAATCAGTGGAAGAGTTGTTGAGCGAGAGAGAAGCCTTTTAATACGAAGAATATATTTTTGCCGTCCAGTATAAAACCGATGACAAGCTACTTTTCATATCGAGGAGAAAGATTAATAAATTATTCCTCAAAACTAGCGCCAAATGAAATTTTGGAATTTCTCACCAACCCTATCTCTGTCGTAGCGAAACCTCGTTAGTCTTTCGTGAGCACAACGATTGCGGATCGGTCAATGGAGCCAGCTGCACTCTTGGCGTCCTCCGCATGCAACTCTACACAACCTTCACAAATATCCTAGCAACATTGACTCATTAGATCAACGTTTTGTGATTAATAATTGCCCGAAGCAGTGCTGTGGCAATACGTTTGCTCTTGCTTCAAGCTCGGCGCGTAGTCTTTAATTCACACTCTCATACTTTTGCCAAAATAACGCTGTAAGGAATGTAGGGGTGACCGCGGAGCTCATGACCCAGAGAACCAGCTGCGCGCGCTTTCAGTACAGACTAGCACATACCGTGCTTGCGCCGCTTGCACGCGCCACCCAACTTTATTCTCATCATTCACAGCCGGCGCCAAGACACCGGCTGTGCTTCCCTTGTGTTTTCCTCGTGTCTATCTTGTTTTAACCTGTGTTGCCCTTGTGTTTAGCAATCCATCATCCGTTTCCATAACTGCGCTAAGGTACAACTGTAAAGCACCACGCGCATGGAGCCAATGTAATTGCTGATGATAGAAGCGAAGCGACCTTAAAAAAATTTAGTTAAATAATGAGCCTAATACTTGATTACTGCTGTCGTTCAAATTATTCTGAATCAGGTTACTTTATCTTGAACCGGTTTTGATCAATTCTGCACTTGTCTTGACCCTATTTTGAGCACTTTTGAGCGTGATCACGCGACAGACGCCGACGCCGACAGCTTGAGCCCCTAAAGTGCTTGGCACTTCAAAGTCGATATTTATGCAGAATCAGAAATGCTGGACAAGACGATGCCACGCCCGCGCGTTCTTGTCAGGTCAACCCCAGCCCGGGCCTTGCACATCTGGTCGCGTGTCTAAAAAAATGTGTGCAGCTTGCCCTAGGGGTGCAAGGTAAGAGTAAGCAGTGGAGCTGGTGATAAACCAGGCTTCTTCCAGGTTTTACTAGGCTTGGCTAAGTTTTTCTGGGAAATGCTAAGTGCTGCTAGGCACGGTATTCCGAATCGGCTCGCCGCCGACGCGTAGATTCTTGCTTGCCGCGCGACGCGCTTCAATATGGGCAGTTTCTTCTTCGGCTGTCCGGATCTTCCTTGGTCGTCCCATGTAAAGGCTACATGGATTCGCCACTGAGTCAACGAGAGTTCTGCTGCCGTCGTAGCGGCTCCGAGCTTTATCTCCCCGATGACGTCATGACCAAGCTGCGCCTTCATACTTGCTGGGGCGTGGCTGGTCGAAACCTGCCGAGCCGCCACCAGAGGCGCCTGCAGCAGTCAAGGAGACCGCGTACGTTCGGCGCGAACGCGGAGAAACGCGGACGGCGTCGGCAGCAGCTCTGCGCGTTGCGTCGTTGGTGCTACTACAATTTCTTTCTTTCTCTCTCTCGCTCTCATTTTCTCTTTCTCTCCCGAGCAAAGCGCGCCGCGCGCATGCTCTCATCCCCTCTCCTTTACGTCGAGAGATTGTGGTTGTGAAGAGGAAGGGGCGCTATTTTCTGGTTAACGTCGCATGTCAAGGCGACATGTGCACGGCACGGAGAGGAGGCGAAGCATATACGCCCTTCCACGAGGTGGCTGCTAGGCAACGCGCGGTGACGTCATCGCCAGGAGCAGTTTCCGATCTACGTGGCGCAACCAAGAGCTTAAACAGCTCCGCTGTTAAAAAATAATATCCCCAGGCAGCATCACGTGACGACCGTATAGGAAATACACGTTCAGGTCACGCAAAAAGTCATTAGACAGTGGCCTTCGCTGGTCCGTAGATGCGCAATACACGCAACCCAAATGAAGATAGTACACAATTAAATGCCAATATCCGCCCTGTCCATAATAAAAAATCACCAGCCCTTCGCCTGTCGAGAAAAGGGGGGTAAGCTAAGCTTGTGGTGTGTGTATCTGACCTTCGTGGTGATTTTTTTTCTTTCTCTTTCTTTCTTTTTTTCTCTCTCTTTCTCTCGTACTATCTTTCTTTATGTCTCTCTTTATTTCTCCATTCTCCATTCTATGTCTTTTTCTTTCTTTCTTTCTCTGACCTTCGCGGTGACTTTCTTCCTTTCTTTCTCTCTCTCACTTTCTCTTTCTCTCTATCTATCTTCCTTACTCTCTCTCTCTTCCTTTTTGTCCCTGGTATGTGCTATTGAGCTTGGACCTTTTCTGCGCTATCACCAGGTTCGGCCCACTTTTCAATGTGACACCGCCGCTGCCAACATCGACACTAGTGAGAATATAAAGCTTTGCTTAAAAATGTATACCTGTCTCCTGCACACCAAGAGTATCTCTTCTTGTTCGCGATTTAAGTTTTTAATTCTTTCTCGTTCACAAGCAAAACAGTGCGCAGCGATGCTTGTGGTTTCTTGCACTCCAAACACTGAAGGGATTTCGAAATCTTAATTTCCTGTTATCCCGCTTCTGTCATCCAAGAATCTCGTTACTGGATTTTTTTTTCGTCCGTTCGTTATCTTCGCTGATTCGGGCTTAGTTTTTAGTTACGTTCTTCTTTCTTGTCACTATGAGGCGCGTTGCACTGCCTCTCACTTTTTAACACGAAAGTGTTTTATGCCGGGGTCCACCAAGACTTCACTGACGTATTTCCGTCACGGAAATACGTCATAGAACATAATACAAAGAAAGAAACCAGAAGAAAAAGTTCCACAAACATGCAAAATTTGGAAATCGAACCCACGACCTCTCGGTCCGCGACGATAGATCGCCGAGCGTTTAACCCATTGCGCCACAAACGCATTTGCAGAGAGCTACACAGACGCGCCTTATATATCTAACACTCCTCCGTGTACCCGCGCTCTTGCTCGGGGCGGTGCCGCCGCCGCCTACGAGCAGAAAAGAGAAGTACTGCATTATGACACTAACGCGCACCGACAGTGAACGCTTCGGTGGTCTCAGCACTACGACGCCTCGATGCCAGCATTCGAAGGGACGCTGGCATCAAGAAGCACTACCAACGCCACCTAGGTGGCGTTCACCGTACTCAGCACAGCGGAGCGTGGCCTCCGCAATTAGCTCTGAAAATGTTTCTGAAGTTGATCGCGGAGGCTGCAATTACGACGCGCTGTACGCGCTGATTTGACTCGGTGACGATTCAGTTACGTGCTTTGTCTTGCGCGTTGTATTAGTGTGTCAGTTACGTGCTTCGTCTTTCGCGTTGTGCTAGCGTGTGCAGCGTAGTGCAGCTTCCATATGCACGACGGTTGCTCATGGTCATCGACGTTGGTAGTCGTGATGGAGGAGACGTGCCACCAGGCGTCAGCGTGGGTGCATCAACGCCTAAGAGCGCTTTAGCCACAAAACACCAATAGACATTATATATCAATGTGCAATAAACACTACACTACTTCTGTGAAGACACGTTTCACTTTCGTGTTCTATACCGATTCCTATATAAGAGGGATCAACCACATGTTTTTTTTCTCTTCCTCTTGCACACCACGAAAGAATTGTAGCAGTTCATCATCATCATACTCGCCATCATTATTATGGCCTTATTGTAATATTATTGTCATGATTATTATTATAATTATAATTACTATTATAATTATTAGTAGTAGTAGTAGTAGTAGTAGTAGTAGTAGTAGTAGTAGTAGTAGTAGTAGTTGTAGTTGTAGTTGTAGTTGTAGTAGTAGTGGTTGTCGCGTTGGCGGTGGCGGCAGTGGCGCTAATGCTAATGCTGCGCTAATCAAGCAATAAGCACATTACTGAGCAGAAACTCGCGGAAATCGTGAAAATCTTCTAATGCGATCTCATGTCGCCGTGGTCACGCGCAAAAGCATGGTCAGAGCAAGTTAACAATTTATCAAAACCGGTTAGAAATAAACTAACCTGATTCAGAATAATTTAAAAGATAGAAATATTCATGAAATAATCTAATGATATACAGAATTTTGTTAATATCACTTCTACCTTTAGCAAACTTTGGTTCCATGGGCGTTACCCGCCAGTTGTGAGTTAGCAAAGGTTTCAAAACGGATGATCGATTGCTAAACACAATATAAACACAGGATAAAAGAAGATAAATACAAGACATACACAAGGGAAACACCTGCGAATCACTGCTTCGCACTTCCCCAGCTTTCACTTTGAGTTGAACTGCATAACCGCCGAGTTTACCAAGGCCACTGTCCCGGACCAGTACCCAATTTCGTTAACTTGGTAAGTACCAAAATTGGCATAGTATGACAAGAGTATGACAGAGCATCGTATGACAAGACAATGGAGACGAATTACAACAAATGATTGAGTACATTAACCGAGAAAGTGTAAGAGTGGGGTTGAAGATTACTGTGCAGAAGAAAAAGATAATGTTCAGTAGCCTGGCAAGGAAACAACTCAGGATCGCAAGTCAGCCTCTAGAGTCTGTAGAAGAGTACCGTTTATCTATGTCAATTACTCACAGGGGACCCTGATCATGAGAACGAAATTTACAGAAGAACAAAATTGGGTTGGAGTGCATACGTACGGCAGGTATTACCAAATCCTGACTCGGAGCTTACCACTGTCGTTGAAAAGAAAAGTGTGCAACCCTTGCATTCTACCGGTGCTAACATATGGGGCAGAAACTTGGAGGTTAACAGAGAATCTCGAGAACAAGTTATGGACCGCAAAAAGATTAATGGAACGGACAATGTTAGGCGTAACGTGAAGAGACAGAAAAAGAAAGGTGTGGATCAGAGAACAAACGGGGATAGCCGATATTCTAGTTGACATTAGGAGAACAAAAATGGCCTTGTAATGCGTAGGGCAGATAACCGGTGGACAATTAGATAATGGATGCCAAGGGAAGGGAAACAAAGTCGAGGACGGCAGAAAACTAGGTGGGGTTATGAAATTAAGAAACTTGCAGGCGGAAATTGGAATACGCTAGCGCAAGACAGGGGTATAATGAGAGATCGCAGCGAGAGGACTTCGTCCTGCTATGGGCATAAAAATAGGCTGAAGATGATGATGATGTTGATCATATAGGCTTATGAGATCCACTCCTACAAACGTGGAGTCAAATTCGATGCATTTTCTAACGAGTGTTTACTGAAAGCTCTGGCAGCTGCACAGTAATTATTTTTGTAGTCGGCAAGAATTGTTTTAAGGAACATGTGGCTTTAGCAGTGCCGTAGTGTGAAAGAAGCAGAAAGAAAAGCTTACGTATTGATAGCGTTCACGCATATTGAAGCGCATAACTGCGATTATGACATTAATTATTCAGCCAGTAGATGAGAGTGTTCTGAAACTCTTACCTCATTTGCGGCAGTAGTGCGTCAAGATATACGTGTGACGCATGCTCTCCATTTCCCTCCTTCAATACATACACTCTCCCCATAGCGTGGGTTTCTAAGACTTAATTTTCAAGCGCGATTGACAGCACGAATAAACAGAAACCGCACATGAAGACCCGGTATGGATGACTGCACGCCCTTCCCATAGTGTTTTTTTTTTTCTGTGGTTTGGGTTTGTTTGCATAGGCAACATTGTTAACGCCCAAAGTAAAACTAGCCATCCAAGACGTCATAGCAACGCTTTATGTTCACCTTCTTTCCTTAGGACTCCAGTACACCTATTGAGGGACCAGTTCTTTACCACCTTTATTCCGTCCCACCAAGCCACATTACCTGACTGTCCAAAGCAAGTACCTTTAGTTTGCTAGTGTATACAAAAGCTTGTATATTTCAGTAACTTATTTTCCTACTATTTCCTTCATTTCTCGGTTACTGCTCCGTTTTGTCATCGCCTGACTCCCATCTTGCAGCCATCGTCTATCTGTGGCGTGGTCGGTTACGGCGCCTCCAAAAAGCCGCAATTCAAGCGCTCCTTTTGTCCACGATCGTCGAGTGTTTTGTCGTTCCCGGAACGACCGAACCAGAGGTTGGACACGTGGCAGCCGGTTGACGCGATCTACCGTCAACCGGAGATTCCTGGCCGCACGAGGTATCGGACAGTTGGGAAAACCAAGAGGAGAACAAAACATGAAGAACTAAAAAAAAAAACGAACTTACGAAATGGAAACCTTAACATTGTGAAGTGGAGGATCAGGTTGTGGCGCTGGGTGACAGTTGGAGCGTGGCATAGCAGAAATAAAGCAGCGTAAAATGCTGTAGAACAATGCGAGGCGCTTCGTGCACTACGAATTCTGGTGTAGCCGAGGAAACAAAACGAAATCAATATACTCCCCCGCCACCGGGTGCCTTGTATCGATGAACCGTCCTGTCGGTCCGGCTTTTAGGTCCGCCACTGTTGCTGGCGTATATATATTTCAGACTTCGGAGAGCTGTATTTGGTCGGCACTGATGGACGGCCGTAGGTTTGTTCCTGCCCTCCAGTGGAAGTGGCTCTTCCGAAGCGCGGTTCGTGGATTGACCAACCGCTTCTTTGTTTAAGTGAAGCTATCACATGGTAAGAGTGAAGGTCGTTTTTTTTTTTTCTTCTCTATCCGCGCTTCCTTGAGCCTCTTCACGCGAAGAGTTTCAAATGAAAGTTACCCATTCCGGATATGTGTACGCTTGCAGAGTGATTGATGCCTGATAATGCCTAAACGGAGGATTGGCACAAACAAAATGAATAAGAATGCTTGTTCGCTGATGCCAAAGACTATATTTACGAGAATATTTCTCTTTGAAAGGAGAGACGTGAGAAGGCCTGAAGGAAAGACGGGGATTCTTTTACGCTGGTTGGGATTCAAGCGCGCGAAATGCACCGCTCTCAAGCGTAGCTGGGCGGGATTATAATTCACATTTAGTCGACTGTCATTCAGATTAACTCAAAGGCGCTATAGGGATGTGTTCGTCGAATCAGAGATTCGTCGGTCTAGAAGTGACCCACAAAACGCAAGATGTGCTCTTTCTGGTGCACCCAAAATTAGAAAACACGCCAATAAACCCAGAAGTGAGACTTAAAAAGTGATATCATAAGATCTATGCGACACAGAGTGCTTACGCACTATATATATATATATATATATATATATCGCACTTACTTCACCTATGCCGCAAGTGTCGTTTGCCAGCACTGTGAAACAGTGTAGGTTGTAAAAAAAATCGACGTTTCACGTTCTTTTATCGAAAATTCTTCTCTGCCCTTATGGTTTTGATTTAAAACAATTTAGCACATTATTCAGGGCGTTATCACCAACACCATGTGCGAAGCTGCGATGGACTTCACTAAGCATAACTGTTCGTACGTAATTGCTTAGCCAAAACGTTCTCTCGCTAAGATAAGGGTGTGACCAAAGCGGCAGCGCATTTAACTTACGGCGTCGTAAGAGAGGGACGATGCACCAAATCTCGAATTAAGCGACAGGAAATCAAAGAAGTGCGGTCAACTGATAGCATGATCGCACATCTTGCATCATGCAACTGTCACGCGTTCTCCTCATATTTCTGCGAGGGACACGACTGGTGGACACATGGTGACATATTTGGCACAGAAACAGGCGCTCAGGCGGAGGAATAGCCGACCAACTCTGCCAGGCCGACCCCGCCAGTATCAGAAAGCGACTAAATGTCTTCATTTCGATACCAATTACGAAAAGGAAAAAAAAATTGCGTGAATAGGACGGGAATAAACAGTGCTTGCACGGGGCGAAGTGAGGACGACAGACAAGGCGCTTAAGTAATTACCACTGGTTCATTGCGGCGAATTCAATATTAACAAAACACCGCAATAAGCCAGTGGTAGTTAGGTCAACGCCTACTCTGTCGCCCTCACTTGATCCCGCTCAAGCGCTGTTCGTTCCTGTGCTGATGAGGTACCAACCAGCCCACTCCAGCACATTTGCACACGTGCTTCGTATAGTACTCTTGCTGCTCACCTCCTACTACCGTTTTCAACCCACCGTGGCTGCTCAGTGGCTATGGTGTTGGGCTGCTGAGCACGAGGTCGCGGGATTGAATCCCGGCCACGGCAGCCGCATTTCGATGGGAGTGAAAACACCCGTGTACTAGGAGATTTAGGAGCACGTTAAAGAACGCCAGGTGGTCCAAATTTCCGGAGTCCCCACTACGGCGTGCCTCATAATCAGATCGAGGTTTTGGCAGGTAAAACCCTATAATTTAGACTACCGTTTTCTTTAGCCACACATACTTAGCCTTGCCTACCGTCGCTTCCACCACTTGCCCGCCATGTCCTTCGGCCATCATTTAAAAAACATTTGGGTGACGCCTAAGCTTCGCCTTTAAGAGTGGAACGCGATAGCATTCAAAGATCTCAGGCTGCTTATCAGGCTTTTTTGTTCTCGTATATTCAAATTACAGTCCGACGCCATCACGTCTGTAGGTTGTGGTTAAGTCGTACTTTACAATTTTTCTGATGGATATTATTTTGAGAAATTCAATTTTGTTCACAAACGCCTTGCGCCACGTGGATGGCCGGCGCGGTCGGGGTGGTTCGGGTTGATTATTTCTGCGAACGACACCGGCGAGCCCACGCCGACGCCAAATTTCTGCGACACGGGGCTCTTAACGCTGTCGCCTTAATACGTTGCAGTCGTGGGTGGATGCGCTGCTCTCTCGTGCCTCTGACCAATCCTTCGATTTAATTGTCGTCCTGCGGATAGTATACTAATCCCTCTACGGTCCCGTGCCATTGTTGTGCTGATATGATATCCGCTGCATATTTTTAAAGTCCCTCTTTTAAATTTCTTTGCACTTACATACTTCCTTTGCTGTTTATAGCATGCACTATCAGGCAGGCAGAGCTTGTGCAAACTCGGGTGAGAGTTACCACAGCGAATGTTAAAATCTCATTTGCATACTCTTTGCATACACAAAAAATATTACTACCACCACTGCTGCTCCTACTACTACTGCTACTATTACTACAACTACTACGAAGACTACTACTATTACTACGACTTCCACTGCTACTACTACTACCACTACTACTACTTCTGGCGCTACTGCTGTTACTAATACTGGGGGGCTACTATTACTACTGCAAATTGTTACTACTACTCAAACTTGCACGTTACTGGAAATAGGTAACAGCCTACTAATACACTTACAGCGTTGAAAAACGTAATAGATTACACTTACTAAATGCTGCCCCACGAAAGTAACTGACGAATTACTCAAAATTAATACATGAGTTCTAGGTTACTTTCCATCGAACGTTTATTAACATTGCACAAATGAGGCAGGTATAAGGAACTCGCCTGACACTTTGAGTGCGTCATCATGTGCATGTCCTTCACACATTGTTTTTTACCTTCCCTAAGAATAGCTTTTTTTTCTTTTTTTTTCGTTGTTCATATTCCCTCCTTTCCTTGTCAATACTTCTTGCAGTGGCACTGGAAGCTCGTTCGATGTATCAGCTGGAGGGAAAAGCGGCTGTTTTAATGTACAAACGGCATGCGCACAAGATTGTGGTTCCTCTATGTCGTGATGCTCGCAGCTTGGGCTCTCTGTGAAGTGCGGCGCTTCATTACTGGTGGTCTCGGAGAAGGCCCCTGCGGTAGAGCCAGTGACAAGCTTAACAAACCGTTCTTCATTGATTTTCTTGCACTAACGTCCGAATTTAAATTATTTGACTCTATCGCTATCGCGACATACAAGTGCCGGTTCAATTCGTAGGCCGATATCTGGTGGGGCGTTATAAGATGAGGGTTCAAACACAGAGTCCCCTGGTTTTCCTGCGTCCACACGTGCATCCACACGAAGATGCTGCCTGGGATGAGCGAAGGCGGGCGTTCTACTGTACTCTACTTGAAATTAAAGTTATCCTGCCTCGGCCTCCTACACCGTGTTTCGTCAGTAACTTGTTACATGTACTTGATTACTGAAAATAAGTAATTAAATTACAGTGAGTGTCACTCGAGCAACAAATGTAATCGAATATTTACATAGTTACCAAGAAAGGGTAAACTATTACAAATAGTTCAATGTTTTCATTACGTCTGATCCTACACTACTACTGTTACTACTATTGCTACTACTACTATTACTGCTAGCCCAACTACTGCTACCTAAATTATTATTTAAAAGAACAAGACGCTGTTTATTTATGTACCAAATCCCAGTGTTCTAAACACATGCCCACGAGACGAAATTTATGGGAGATATGGCTGTCAAATTCCTACAGTTTTTGGGATGACACGAAAAATTGCGAACACAATTTCGAAAATCCGTCCTTGTTTCCACACTAACGTCGAGTTGCTTAGGGGACAACCGTGAAGGAAAATAGAAGGAAATACATGACCACGTGGCCAACAGCATACGTCTGGAAACAAATAAATGACAATGGAAAGCCCCTGTTAGGTTTTTTATTCCTAATTT
This sequence comes from Dermacentor silvarum, assembly GCF_013339745.2. Taxonomy (NCBI): domain Eukaryota; kingdom Metazoa; phylum Arthropoda; class Arachnida; order Ixodida; family Ixodidae; genus Dermacentor; species Dermacentor silvarum. The sequence goes on along the minus strand of NC_051158.1, from coordinate 53,950,157 downwards.
CTTTTATAAAGCGAGAAGCTTTATTTGCCGCTTTCGTGCGTTTTCGTGGTTGTTCGATGGTCACTGACCGGTGCTCGGTGGTCAGACTCGGCAAGGGGAGCGTTTGGCTCATTTTCATGTTTCTTCGGTCAGTTGTTTTTTCGTTTGTTCATTCTTTTGTTGATTCCTTGATTAGTTCATTTGTTTGTTAGTTCGTTAATTGTTTCGTTCGTTTTTTTTTTTCGTTTGTTCTTTCGTCGATTCATTCGTTCGTTCGTTCGCTGTTTCTTTTGTACTTTCATTCGCTCGCTCAGACTATTTCCGTGCATTAACAATCGTCTTCGATGCAAAATTTCTTCATTCCCACCTGATGAGGTTAACGATTATTTTCGTTTTGTTTCAACTTGCACAATGGGTCTCCATGGGACAGCTAGAACTTTACAATCTAACGTTCAGAAGCAGAAATTCAAGCTGCAACAGCGTTCTCTTTAACAGCGCAGCTGTTTAACCTGGGCGTTGGCCGTCAGGTGTAACGCCGAAATGTGGGCCGATCCTGGTGGTAGTGAAGAAAGGGTCCAAGCGCAATGGCACATACCCGTGTGAACTAGCGAAGCTGTTTAAGCTCGAGGATGGTCCATCGAGTGTACGCCGCAAAACCTCTCTCTGGCGAGCACGTAACCATGCGTCGCCTGGCAACGCTTCGCCAGTTGCGCAGAGCACGCCGAGCCTCACCACAGATGCGTGAGCCATGACGTCATCACGCGCGCCGCATAGCTTCGCCTTAGCTTTGCCGAGCCATGACGTCACTGCGCCGGGCGGAGTGGTTCCCATGGTTGCGCAGAGACTGAGCTAAGCCATGACGTCACTGCGCCGACCCACGGGATATATAGCTCCACGTCGCCGCCGCGGCGACACAAAAGCCCCACGGACTCCGTGCCGAGCACGTCGCCGCGCAGATAGAGCGACCGAAGAAGAGCATCATTCCCTAAGAAGGGGAAGCGCTGCCCGAAAGCCGCTACACGGAAGCGAGTGAGACAACTTCAGTCCGATCCCGAGTATCTCGCCGCCGTATAGTGGCGGCGAAAATTCGGCGATTCGCAGAAGATTGGGAGTTACGAGCCCCAGAAACCGAGCAAAAGCGTTGGAGCGTCCAGAAGCGTCCAGATACTTTAATGACCGAGTGTTCGTTTGATCCTTGAGCAGTCAATGATTCCGGGGTGATCTTGCGCAAAACGTGGCCTAGTCTCGAAGCCTAACCTCGCAAAAACTTGTCCGAACCTAGAGAAAGCTAGGTGGGGCCGCCAGCTTCGCCGTTTGCCCAATCTTCGCTCCACTAGTGTGCAGCTGCTCCTAATTTTTTTTATATTGTGTTCTTCCTTTCTTCAACCTTTCGCCAACAAACGTGTGGTTGTCAGACATCTTCGGCAGCACACAGTTAGCACGTGGCCTCCGCTGCGGTTTCTGCAGATGTAAAGGACAACGAATATTTCATTCCACAAACGAAAGACTGCCATTTGACATCCAAAAATGTGGGCAAATAGAGGAGAAAACAAACATCAAAAGAAAACAGGAAAAAAAACAACGAGAAGAATAATCTATATATGTGGTGTTGTCCTGATGGCTTTGTATCTGGCCTCGACCGACTGCACCACCACATATGTGTTGACGCAAACACAATAGGGCAGGTCCTGTCTTTTGAATCGAGTCCGTTTAAAAGTCTTCTTGGGTTGACGCGCGAAATCCTCCTCGGTAATATTTTTTTTTATGTCCGTTAGTTTTCAATGTTTTCGTCGCATGCATGTTCGCCTGAGCGCAATCACATGTAGGAGCTTAGGCACTACAGCTTTCACTTACATTTGGCGATCAGAAGAATTTCCGCGGGGCCTTCTACAAAACGCCATTTGGGCACGAGTGTGCTGGTACAGACAGCCACTCCAGTCGCGGACACAGTGCGCGTATGAACGCATACTTATGCGCCCGAGCACACTAGGAAAAGCGCAAACATTTCACCGAGTGCCTGAGCAGAGGCTTTCGAGGTGCCGCCGACGACGACTCATAACTACCGATATTGATTGTTGTGCAATCAACTCAAAGCACTACTGCGCTGTTGTCAGGCACCCGGGAAATTCCGCTTCCTCCTAATTATTTTAGTTGCATACTCGGGCGCTTCCCTCGTTATCGTAGATTCAAAACGTCCGTTTCGTCAACCTTTCCGTGATAAATCCTGAGCGCTCGCGTTATCGTTAAAGCCAACAAACACTGCCATCGCGTTTTACAGATCACCTTCCCGCTTTGTTGAAGTCAGGGAGGGAAGGAACGTTAGGGTGGCTTATATTTTTGGCGAGACTATCTTAAAAGTTGTAAGGGCACGAATGCGCCGGATTACCATGACATATAGTTGGTCACAACGCGGAGAGACCATAAAAGTTGTTACAGTAAAGTTTGAATGCATAAAGCAGGTTGTTATAATTTTTTACCATGCTCGCGAAAAAGTAAGTGTGTTTATTATTCGCTGTAGCGCGAAGCATTGGCAAAGCACGACACCAGACCTTTTCTTCACCGGTGTACAATAAATCAGTCGCCGCTGTCTATGTATTGCTGACTCTGTCGTTACACACACGCTAGAGTCCTAGAAACAATTGCTAGCCATACGGAATCATTTAGTCTACGTAGCCTTGCGAAACTACAGGCAATGTCAGTTAGCGAGATGAGTGCAAAAAAAGCTTCGCATCTCATTGATTTCCACAATTCGAAGTATCTGCACAATTATTTTAGGGGCGAAGCTCCTTATAGCGGCACCCGTTCGTCCCCGTCGTAGTAGGTAGCCACGTCTAGTTTTATGAATTGCTCAATAGATGGCGTTGTGTGTCCGTATATGTATGTATACCCATATATACATATATATGTATACGTATAGTATAACCGGAAGCCGACTTTCGCTTCCGGTTCCACTTCCGGTTCGGCTTCCGGTGCCGGAAGCCAGCTTCCGGCTTCCGGGGAACGCTTCCGGCGTTTTATGAAGAACAATAAATTCCGAAAGTTGTGTCCGTAGCGCGGAATCGAACCAGGGACCCCTCACTTCCGAACGCGCGGCGCTAACCACTACGCCACGAAGCGCACATAGACACACGCACCACGATGGCAATAAATACCCAACATTAACGAAAGGCCGCGTTTCTAGCGCGTTTCTAACGCGTTTGTGCTAGCGCGTTACGGCCCGTGTAAGAAGCTAGTGTAAGACGCTGTGGCCTCTCCGCCTTACCTTCAACGCGTTTCGAACGCGCTGCCCAAGGCGGTGGCAAGTCAAGTTCAAGTCGAGGAGCGTTTATGAATACGGGGGGTATACTCTCTCAGCAGTCATGTGATGGCGTCGGCAAACGCGGTGCACGTTCCGGCATGTGTAAATGGCTGCGTAAGACGCTGTGGCCGCTCCCCCTTACTAGAGAGTACTGCACGTTTCTAACGCGTTTGTGCTAGCGTCCCCTTAAGCGGGAGATCCGATGATTCCCTCCGGAGCTTCGACCACTCATCATCATTCACTCCGTGGATATGCTGTGATTTTTTTTACAGTCAAGCTGTTAGCCCCTCCGTGCTTACTATTTCTCGCGTCCGCGTCTGTCAGCAAAAAGGTGGACCGATCCCAGTGGCACGGCAGGGCAGGAGCAGTGGTCGTACCCACTTAAGGTACAGGCTTAAAACACTCAATAATGTGAAGTGACCAGTGTATACATTCTTTGGAATCACGGCATACAACATACACAACAACATTCGTTTCAATAAAGCACAAGCACAAAACAAACATCGGAACCACATAATTGATGATAAGCAGCTCCTTATAGCAATGCGAAACACGGAGCGCTCCCCGATAACGTTTCCCGGTAAAGAATACTGTGGCGCAAGCTGTCGCGGCGACGGCAGCTTGCGACATGTGGAGTGACATCTCTAGCCTTTCATGTTTAAAATAACCAGCCTAGCAACTGATGTCATTGTTGTAGCACCGCTATGGATACGCAACGCATAGTTAGGATTGCCGGGGAGCAGCGTGAATACGAGGTGCGTCAAAAGGAAAAAGAAACGCTAATACAACCAGCGGCAGCGCATTACTCTAAATTGTCATTACCACCATCCCTCTAAAGCAATAAAGTATTGCATACTGTGGAGCTTGCAAATAAAATATCAAAATCATTTTCTATACGCCTTAAGGGAGATAGATTTAGTTTTCAAAATATAGCGGAATGTGCGCCCGGCTTACAAGCAGTGAGGTAAGCCGTCTGAGAAACCTCAAAGGTCGCCCATTATCGGCATCGCCTAATCTGATTGTAGAAGAACCACTCTGGCGCTATAACGGCGCTATAACGAAATAGGCGCTATAACATAAAGGCGCTATAACGAAATAGAAGCAGAGTGGATAGAGGCGCTGCGGTTATCGCACCTTTCCATCGTGACAGCTTCAGCTCTTTATTTTGTAACAATTAAACTGGGAATCGCATCGTCGTTCAGTCGTTCAGGTTTCTGTTTGCGTTCTGAAATTAATGACCCGAAAAGAACACAAAAACGAAAGATTATTCTGGAAAGTCGAAAGAGTTAATTCAAAGATACCAGACGAATATGGTAATGAAACTCGTTGTATTTGAAAATTTTGTGCCTCGAAAAGCAAAAGACCAAGTTGACAGGTTTATCGTCCTGGCGGTGTCTGCTTTCGAATTCTGTTTTTGGCGTCTGCTCATAGGTTAAACTCTCATGCGTGCACTGCCGTGTGGTGACATTCGACGACGATCAAGAAATAGGTGTTCTATTACCCGACACGGACATTGACTAGTGCTAGATTCACTATCACGCAGCGCTGGGGCTTCCCGTTTGCACAAGAGGGGCGGAGATTCCCTCCTGGCGTGAATCAGAGCAAATATAGCTATAAAGCAATGGGAAATAAAAATACCACGCCAGGTTTCCCGGTCCTGGGTATTTCTCTGCCAATACAGGAACGACGAACCCTGTCGCCTATGTCAGGCCTAGCGAATATGCGATGTAGACTGCAGAGATCACCCCACACTGCGCGATAACCACTGACTAGGGCCATGACACCTTTTCTTCTTCTGTCGAAGAAACGTATTGCTTGTGCGTCAACAACTTCACCCTAGGCCATCCCCGCCTGGCTGTTGTCATTCATGAGCAAATGACCCACTTTTTTCTCTAATGTTCAGATGTAAGGTCAGTTACTGGGAGTAATATACCTGTCCGAGTAAACGTTGGTGCCCTACTTTCATCAGCAGAGCAAACAGAACTGGGACCACAATGTAAACCGCACTGCTCCGTTATTAAACCGCCAAGGGCACTGATAGAACTGGAAGCGGTGTTTTGGTTTAGTAAGCGAGCCTCCTACTTTTGGCGCGAGGGCATTATCTGTTCCAGCAAATTGTTCCCTTCCTACAGTCAGTGAAAACCTAAATATAAACGCTTTTATGTAGGCCGTACAACTTAAACACAATTTGCATAGATGCACCAGTCAATTAGACTTGCTTATTTCGGTGAGGTCAAGAGGTTTTACGTGTTTAAAACGTCTGTTTTTTTTTCCTCCGGTCTCTTTTTGAGTCACCGGTTTTTTCATGAAACCTGAACGCGTTGCCAAATGTTGTGGGTAATCGCGATACTCGCACTCAGCCAAAAGTGATTATTTAGTTGGAAAGCCATGAGCATTATTTGTACGATCAGCTGGGCATATACATTTGCAGAGCAAAGTCTTTAAGCTGCGAGCGGATTCCAGCTGGCTTCTCTCTCTTTCAGATGTGAAGGGCAGTCGCACTCTGTACTGGTGGGTAAGGTTTGTACTGAATTCTTAGGTTGTCGCCGACAATAGTACCGAGAAATATAGTGACTGCACTTTTATTACGAACCCAAATGTTCATTTTTTTTCTTCTTGTTCACCCATTCAGATCATTGATTCCATCGCTTGCAGGTGAGTAGAGACGCAGACGATAAACTATACATCTCCGTCGGATCGCGTGACCTAGATGCGCGAACCAGGCTCCTCTAGGATGTGTTTCCATGGCGACCGGGTTCGGCGTCGTCTGTTTTCCGCATCGGCCAGTAACCTGGGAGACAACCCTTATCCACCCGCTCGATGGAGACGGCTCGTCTCTGACTTGTAATGATTCATAAGAAGCCACGAGACAAACAGGATGGCATGGTTCAGTGCCTTTCGTCGCTTCCCCGTATTCCTTTGTTTCCTGCTTTTCTGTCTATCCTACCTTCCTTTATTGCCGCAATGTTTCGCACTAATGTATGTTCTTCGGCGATTCTCTCTGTCCTTTTTGTCGTCTGGTTTGCTTGGCTCTAAAAGACGTCGCTTTCCACTTCTATACAGGGTTGTTGTTCGCAGTTATATACATCCACTGGTGCGCGTTATCTTTGTTTCTCAACCTAAAGCACTGGTTGCTCGGATCCGTTAAATTTCACAGCCACATTAGCCGAGCGCAAAACTCGGGTCGTTTCCTGCGCGAAGTTTGGTTCAACGTTCAATAGTCGGAACCAGACGACATCGCCTCGGGCGTTAGGCATTGTCGTCTGCTTAATCTTGCAAACTGCATGTTTACCGCTTTGCCATTGAATGATTGCTGCCTGTGGAGCCACCGGAGGAAAATTGATCGTGAAATGTCTATCGAAATGCGTTTACTTGAGCGAGGAACTGTAATGAACTTATGGTGGCAAAGAAGTGGTACATTTTATGTATGTTTGTTTTTCTGAATCGACAGAACGATATAATTAAAATTTTACACAACACCAGGCGCACACAACTATCATAGCTAGCCCTGTTTACACGTCGCATATTTCCACTTTTGCATTCTCTGTGGAACCGTGAAATACCTTAGTGATTGTTGATAGAATAAGGCCTAGAGATACAAGGCGTGGTGAATCGGCAGCCGTTCTTCAGCAGTTCCTCAGCACTTCCCGAAATACCGAGGCTTTGTTGAACAAACCAAACAATCAAGGACTTAGAGCAGGAATATTTCGGCTGCGCAATGCGAGAGTTAGTTACCAGTTAATTCTTTTACGCATTGCATTTATGCAACCTGGCCCTTTGCAGTAGTTAACCCGTAACTAGAAAGGGCAATAAATGTAATGTGGCGCAATTTAATACACCCCATGGAAGAAAAATAACACGACAACTCTTCCTGTCGCGTGCCTTCTACATTTTCTTCCTTATGCTATTTAACATTGCGCCACATTATCTTTATTTGCTATGCACCAACTTGCGCAACATAGTACTCTGCTAAAACTTCAAACTGAATAGCGGAAGCACTTTCTCAGTTACGGCAGACCTTCACCTAGTGCTCTGGAAAGAGAGAAATGACACCGTTATAGAGAGAATTAAAAATTCACGCAGAAACTCCAGTGGGGGATGTAAATTGCTGCGTGCGTTGGCGCAAGGTTAATTGATGACACAAGCAAACTACTGCAGGTGGCAGCGCCAGGGGCGCTCATGAGGTTTCGATCATTATAAGCCGTTATCGCTCTTTAGCGCCTCACCTACCCGCGTCGAACCATTATCAACCGTGATCAACCGTACTCCGGCGGCGGGTGCGTATGGCGCGGCTGCGCGGACCCTGTCTCGAAAGTGAGCTGCGATGGGGACAGAGCGCGCCGAGCGCTGACAGCTTCGTGTGCGCTGTGTTCTCGCCGCTCAGTGCGCGTCGAAGGTGAGGAAATTCACGAAGGGGAATTTCCTCGCTGCTTCGGGCCCTATCTTGAAAGCGATCGTCTTACGCGAAGGACGGAAGGACGGGTTTCCTTGTTGGGTAGGCGAGAACTGCTTACCCATTTAAAACAACACCAAGTTATGCCGGAATCGAGAAGTACCCTTCGCAATATAGTTTTCGTTTACTTGAAAAGAAAGTGTTGCTTTCTAGCGAAAAGAAACGCAAGGGCAAGTCTCTACTTTCTTTCAATTTGGATCACTAACCTCAACGTCCACAGGTCAACGTTGCGTCGTGAATTTACAATTAAGTTTTAGCACCCCGAGCAATTCTGGACGTGCATAAGGTACTCAAAGCTTGGTAGGTGGTTTGTTTGAAACTTTGCTCTGGATAATTTTGGTATGGATAATTTCGGTATGGATAACTTTGTTTCTCTTACAGTGCCGTAGTAGCTGTAGCGCATAGCTGCGATCACGCCCGAAATGCGTGGGCCGTGTTATTGACAGTTTCATGGACCGTATTCGCTGAGGCGCCTGCCATAAGCTGTAAGGCCAAAATTAATCTATTCCCATTTCACCCGCAATATTAAGGAAAACTAACATAACAGGGATACGCTGTGTTGAAAATTTGTTACAACTAGTTCTGTAGAACTCATTTGTACAACTATGAACAAAACAATAGTAAAATAAATCAATGTAACTATGACATTGGGGAAGACTGTGTGAAGTAGCTTGTGGATGAAGCCATTATTTAAATGTCGGTACATATAAGTGTAATCAAGTTATATAGGGCGGACCGGGAGAATATTTATGTAGCACGAGTTACATACACACATACGCACTTCGGCTAGGCATATCACAATACAGTTAGGATGGGTACTAAAAACACAGCAAAATAATTAACGACAAGCGCTAAGAGTCCGACACGTGCAGTACAGAATGAATCGGAACACGAAGTGTTCACTCCTATTCACCCGTGCCAGATGATCTCGGCGTAGCTCGAGGCAAATCTCGAAAAAGGAAGTTCTTCCGGAAATGCAGACGCTCGAGGAACTTGACGACTAGCGTGCCTGGGAATCCCCTTCTTCCGTAGACGGTCGGTCTTCACGTCACATCTCTTCACCGCCGTGGTCTGATCCCCGTACTGATTCCCGCATGTCGCTTTTATTGCCTTAGCCGGTGTTTCTCGAACCTTCACACGGCTCCCATAGCATGAACAAAGCCTGGCAATCTTCTAGACATTTCTCGCGTTTTCGACCGCGGCCGCCAAAGTCTTCGACGAGGGTGGTGACTCATCTGTTGGCGCACCCTCAGGCTGTCGCCCTCCCTCTCTCCCTATCCCACTGTGTTCGCTGTGTGTCGGGGTATGAGAGGAAGTTTCGGCGCGCGCCCTCTCTTCTCTTTGGATACCGTAACCTTTGCGTATCTTGTCGAAGCTTCTAGTCTCCGCTGATCGCGTCGGCTGTTTGCGGCGTGTACGCTCTCTCCCTCTGTCGAAGCTCCGCGGCGCCGACTTTCTCCGTTGCTGGCGCGGCGCGCGTTGATTAGGCGCACTTTTCTGAAAGTAATAATTATTGTGTCTGTGTTTCAAACGTATTTAACTTTGGAAATCGGCACGTGTTGGCTGTGAGCTAAAGCCTCCACTTAACCCTAGTCGGTGCTATTGTGCCTAAATCGCGCACAAAACTATTATGAAGAAAAACAATATATTCGATGCCACTACCTCCAATCCTATCATAATCGGTGGCACCCAAAAGCCCATTTCCACAACATTGAGAATGTTGATTTGTGACTCTGAACTCTTCTCGCGAGAATCGCACTTGGCAACAGCTTCAAGAAGCGATGCGACCTAATAAAAAATTGTTCCTTTCCTAATGGGATGCAATGAGCATAGTGCCATCGGCGAGCCATCAGCAGAGCAAAGTACTACGGCGCGGTTGTCCATTCTGACAACAACCGTCGCGGCTCCTGGCAGGCAGACAGCTGATTATCATAAGGTTGGGCTAGTCCAGGCATTCAACGCCACCGGAAACTTCGTAGGTCGTTCTTTCTCGAGAAGTTAACTCTCTACGAGGCACCATGTCTTTATGTGCTGCGTCTCGCCGGTCAAGTTCATGGCACTCTCAACAAGGGTGTGCCAAGGCTTGCTTCCACACCAGCGTCACCGAATGGTCGCAGATAGTTTGATCAGGGGCGGTATTCTGTAAGAGTCCACTTCGTGGACTGTCCATTTCGGCTGTCGCTGATTCGCTGCTGCTTGACGTGCAGGAATGTGCCAGCCAGTCTCCTTCCCGCACGTCAAGCAGCAGCCAATCAGCGACAGCCGAAATGGACAGTCCACTAAGTAGACTCTTACAGAATACCACCTCAGGACTCACTGAATTTCGTCGCGTAGGCTCAGTGACCCAGCTATCGATAAGCAGCCATGCCAAAACAAACAAAAAAAACCAAGACATCGTGTAAAACAATGATTCCGGAAATCAAAGCACTCCGCTTCCATCTCCGGGAACTCAGGGCGAAAATTCCGGAATTCCGGATAGCAGACGACACGTTTGACGAACTCTCGATGAAGACGCACATACAACGTGGATGGTAGCAACAAGGTTTGAGGCCGGGCTAGCTAATGTTCTATGGCACTGCGAAATACACCACAAACCGGGACAAGGACAAGCTCTTCTTGAATTACAATGTGCGCAGTCACTCATAGCAATGTGATGGCAGCTCATGCATACAAGCATACACCAAGCCACTTGGCCGATCACGTGTCTGCTATCTTTCGCCCGAGCGAGGCAAATGGTGGTAAAAGCTGCCGACGCTCAAACCGAATAGTCAGGTGAAATTTTGAGGCAGTCACTCGTCTGCACCGCCGAATGTAAACGAAAATGCGCTTAGTTCATTTGCACGGAGATGTCACGCCATTCCGGTTCGCAAGTTCACTCTCACGTCCTTCGCCGTCCAAGCTTAAAGGTCAGAGCTCAGCTTAAGCACCCAGACAGTTCCATAGCCGGCCAAGGGTCCAATTATTTGTATTCGGCTTCGCTTTCGAATAATATCCGTCCAAACTGTGCTTCGAAACGAGGCTTAAGATTATTCAATAATTGCGTTGAACAGGAAAGCTTTTTAACCCTCTCTCAAACGGATGACTGCAAAAGTTTGTAGCTTGTATCGCAGAAGCTTCTGAACCAGTTTATCGCTCACGCGATAAATTCCGTATGATGCGCGTGAAATTGGCGGTGATATGTTTTATGATATGATAATTATTATGAAGGTTACTGCATCCCAATGTCATACCTCAATCCCCTACATGAAACACGAAACTTTATGGGCAAATCAACAGACACGATGTGGCAATCTCACTGCCAGCCAAAACACCGAATGATTCCACGAATCAGTACATCTTACTGACATCATTGCCGCTCAGTCGGAATTTCGTAGCAACAATCTGCTCCTGTAGGCATTCGCGTCCTACGTTTCTTTCAGCAGACGATTACAAGCCAGGGCTACGTAATGAAACTGGTTGCTAAGTTATTACACAAGGAGGCACATATAGCTACAATGCATTACTTTAGTATTTTGTTTCGGTTTTGGCCCGAGGGTGTGTTCTGGTATTTGGGTTAGCTCCTGTATCTTGCAAAAAAAAAAAAAAAACGTATCTGGCGGAACTTCTATTGCGATGCAAGCAAGCATTCTCGTTTCTCTAGGTTGCATTAGACGGCAACGATTAACCAGATGACGAAAATCGATGTCATCCATGGTTGCATGACCCATATCCACGAAGCGAATCCTCCAAGAGCAGTTGTCATGGCTACCAAGATTGTGGTATGCTTGCTTCGTCTGCTGGTTGCTTCCAGACACTATTTGAAAGCAATCTGTTCATGCTCCTGGGACACTGCTCATTTCTTCCTGGTATTTTTTTGGTGTAAACTAACGACAAGAAGAAGGGTTTAGTGCGATTCACCATCAGCCTATTTTCTTAGCTTTTTTCTTTTACCAGGCATTCTTATCTACTATTATCCGTCGAACTATCGTATCTACTTGCTAACACTTCTTTAATAATGTCATTTGCTTTCACGCGATCGCTGTTTGTGGGTTTTCTCTGCACAATTTCGAATCATCTCACTTTTTGCACCACCGAAGATAAAGCCGCTGTGCGCGTCAGGCTGCTAAATTGGAAAGCCGAGTTAGCCGGCCGTAAAACGCGGGCCATTTCCAGCGTAAAGTGTGGTTCACTGAACTGAATCCCGATTGAAATGGCACTGCACACAGTTTATCGGTATTGTCGTTAGCTCGGTGGTTCAGACATTATATTTACGACATTACGGAGCAAGAGTAGCGGACCATAGTCCCTGGAGGGGAACCAAGCGGTAACAATCCGCTGCACTGTGATAAGCTACACGCAGGAGTTAGTATAATGAAACATTTTTAAAACGTTTTCTCTTGTTTCTCAAAATAGCGGATTCTTTTATAACGTGCTGGCTAACAGAAGAACTTCTGGTTGCAGCTCTTATTCGTTACACATACTCCAAAATTGACGATTTTATTCAAGATATGTGTGTAAACTGAAAGATCGTGAAAATGCAAGAGAACGTACATACATTTGCGCGTGTTGCACACGGTTGATAATGCTTGAAGTGTTTGATTATGCAAAGTTATTGTGTCTATTATAATAGGTCTATAGCCTATTATAGTGGCCGCGATTGCATGATACTGGGGTTGGCACAGTCAAAAATACACTAAGAGAGTTAGTTAACTGTAAATACAACTAAAGGTTAAGGCGTCTCTGAGATTATACGAGCATCACAGCAGATAAACGGCTACATCTTTCGGCAAAGTTTTGGCGTACGCAAATTCTATGAGGCAGTTAACAGCAAACGTAAGAAAAAAGTGCGCCATGAATCTTATGGTAAGTGGAGGCCAAGTTTTTTTTTTTTCTAACCTGAGGACTGATAATAATATTAGTGTTTGTAAAATACAAGAACAGCTTGCAAGGAAATGGTCAGGTACGTTTTGCGACGTACTTTGCGTGTTTAAACTAAAACATAGAGGAGACAGAGAAAAAAAAACTCCCCGTATTATCTGCGTCAATACAGACACTCTCGGACGCATTACTGCTGTTACAACATAAAATGTTATGCTAGACACAATTATTCACAAGACAACGGAAATTTGTTCATTTCATTGCAAAGTCTATTTCTGGCGTCCAACGTAGTATTTATTTATTGTCTTTATTATGTAAGAAAAATGCTAGCAACCTGCACAGAATGTTGTCTGCTTCTTCACAACGTTAAGCTTTTTAATGAATAAATGGTGATAATAAGTGAGCTAATGAGCCTTGAAACTACACATCAGTTTCCATCCAAACGGCCACAGCCACTTGTAAAGAATAAATATGGCTCGAAAAATCAAATGTATGAGACATCCTCATAGTCTGCCCCCTGTAGAATACTGTTTTGTTGCAGAGATTCTTCATAAACACCTCACCGATAATATGTTTGAACTAAACAAGAGAGAGGAAGCAATGTGTTCTCGCATAGCTTTACAGAGTGATATGATAATGTTAGACATTATCAACGCCAAATACGCAAGCAAACAAAAACTCACACTCAAAAAGCCTACAAGAACGAAGAAAACAAGGGTGTGAGCAAATAATAAAATCACCACCCATGCACTCCGTATACAGATGATTACCCAGCGAAGCTGAAACGTGCGGCCCCGGTGTTTATCACTAGGTTAATCTAGGCAGTACAATAAAGTATTTCTCAATTATTGGTTACGTCTTTGTGTTTCTTTATGAGGTTACACAATCGTTCGGCTGTGACGGAGAAAACGACGTCGCTGATGGTAAGCCCGCAGTCCACCGTTGTCGCAATACTGTTTGCGATCCTTCAAGATTTGTCGACCACGGCCGCATGCCACCGACGTCCTGCGCAACGAGAGACCGAGGAAGCAACAGCGGCCACCAAGGCCGGCAGGCGCGCGAAGCTAAGCCCAGAGGGGATGAATGGGAAAGATACGGATCGCGCGCCGGCTTCTGAGAGCGAGAGCGAGAGTGACGTGGCGTTGCGGCGCTGCCCTCTCCCATCACGCAACACCTATTGTGCTAACGCTTCTGCGGCAGCAGCTGTTCTCTTTCGTCCGCTCGTCTCCGCGGAGGCGCACTAATGACGTGGCGTCGCAGTCAATGGGACTTTAGGTTCCGCTTTGCTGATAGAGACTAGACACGCCGGCTTTGTCACTCAGTGGGCCATTTGACACTTTCGCATCAAAGGTTAGCAGGTGATAAACTGTCATTGAAACAAAAGACAAACATGTACGCCTGTCACTATGCTGGATATTAATGGGGGCTAATAGTTATATCTGTAGCTTGGCGGCCCAGAAAACGTCAATAAGGGAATTTAACAAACCGGCATGAACATAAACATTTCAATGTCACTGAGCGCGTAAAAATCATCAAATACATTTCGTTTCATTGTATTTATTTCACCCTAAAGGACCTCTCACCTGGGGCGGTATTCTGTAAGAGTCTACATAGTGGATTGTCCATTTCGGCTGTCGCTGATTGGCTGCTGCTTGACGTGCAGGAAGGAGACTGGCTGGCACCTTCCTGCACATCAAGCAGCAGCCAATCAGCGACAGCCGAAATAGACAGTCCACTAAGTAGACTCTTACAGAATACCGCCCCAGGTGTGGCCATTCGAACTGCCAACCATAGTGCATTCAATGCGCACTATTCATCCTGCCTGCAAGTTATTACAGAGCTACGCGCCGAGAAACAAGCCTAAATTTCAAACCAAACACCGTTTGCACTTCTCCTCGCGGGCGCCGCGCTCCCAATCGGGGAGTCGACGTCTATCGCGCAAGGGCGCCCACGTACACGGCATGGCTGTGATGTCGCTCACAGTGACACGTGAGATCGATAATTATTCGAGGTAATAGCAGTTATTTATTTAGTCTGTTGCTTCAGTAGACGAATTAAAGTTTATAGAAATAATAAAACATACAAACCGAATGTCTGCATCTCTTCATTTTTCTTTGTACCGTAGCAAGAGGGTGGAAGTTCCGTTTCGTCTGCTTTTTCCCAAGTCGTGTAGTCGTGCACGCAGGGAGCGAAACATTGTCACTTTCTACCGTGTTCCATCGCGCGATCGTGCTATGTGGTCCGCTTGTGCCTGCCTCAGTGTTCGTGTAGCCCTGACTTACGCCTCTAGTCAGGTGTTCTCGTGTACAGCACGCAAAATCGTGCCCTGCGCGAAACGAGACAAATGCCACCACTGGGCGCACGAGAAAGTCAGCGGAAGTGCGCCGCGCACCAAAAAAAAAAAAGCTATAGAAAAAAAGGAGCCGAACCCTCATCTCCCTGCACTACCTCATTTATGGTTTCAACGTGGGCTCCCAAAACCACCGGGCCTACCCATCTTTCGTTAAATTCCACCCGCGACAAGATATCCGATTTTAATCAAAGAATGACATTTGCGAATGTTAGCGCTGGCACCACTATAATTCTCTAACGCCCATGTCTGCTACGATGCCAGGCGGCGCTCACAGCGACAGCAACAAAAGAAATTAAGATGGTATATTGGTGCCAAGGCTCCAGTGATCAGCTCTGCAGCTTACGCTTCGGTCGTTTCTTCTTTGAGGCGCTCATGCGGGTTTTGACCCAAGGACTCGGCGAGGACTTCGGTGAGGGCATTGACTACTTCCAGTGATAGAGGCGAGATACCTCATACTACGGCGCCGTCTGCGAAGTGATCTGGTGCAGTTGGAGTTGCGCTTCGGCCAGCAGAAACCACACCTGGGGATTCCGCATGTGTCCAAAAATGTGGTAGCTCAAAACGGCCCTCAAAACGTACCCCTTGTACATTAGTTGACAGGGATGGCGCCGCCATCTATCAGCGGTGAAGCGAACTACTGCATCGTGACACTCAACGAGTGCTGACAGGGACGGCTAGGGTAGTCACAGTGCAACGGAGGCTCCAACGCAGTATAGCCTGGTGTTGACACGTTCCGCACATGGTTTGTCTTTTGCATCGCATTTGCCTGTGCGCACCTCGTCACCTACGGAGTGCAGCTTCAATATGCATCATCAGTATACATACACACTGGCTACTTCTTCGCTTGCGATGGCAACAACTAACAACTGCTGCGCTAAGCGGCGCAGAAAGGCAACGACGTCGACTGGTGAATCTTGCTTTGGTCCGGCGAGAGACACTCCAGCGTGAAGCAGAATGCGTTCGCGTGTTCGCGGCGCACACTGCGAAATCTGCCACTCACATTCCTAAAGCTGAGCGCGTCTCAGGTACATCACAAAGACGACAATTCACAGTGGATAGAAAAATTCCTTTTTTGTTCAACTAAGTTTTGACAGGTAATGTTTCACTGTGCAACTTAAAGAAAAACGTTTTTGTACATGGGGATAAAGGCATCTTGCCGACTCGTTTAAGTACGTCATTCCCTGGAAAACTGGAGAATGTAGAACGGTAAAGGGGAGGTGGGAAAATCATTCATATCAAATCTTTGTACAGTTGGTTTCTGGACACTGTGTAGAGATACTCAGTAGAAAATCGAACCAAGAGGAACTGCACAGGGAAATATACTTCATACATAAAACCCCACAAACAAGGTCTTTCAGAATATTTGAATGAAACTACCAGATTGGGTAAGGCATCGACTAAGTTCACTTGTATGAATGATTGTAGTATTGGGTATGAACTATCTCGAAAAAAGAAGAAACGCCAAACAATCTGTCGCACATATAAATGCACTAGGCCAAGTCCGCCAGCACATACGGGTCTAAATATATTAGCTCGTCTCATAGGCTCAAAGGTAGAGGACCACACAAAAGTAGCAAATATTATATGGAATCGTTGAATATAAGTCCGGGCACAATGAAGTATTTGCAGTACATAAAATATTTTTGTAGCCAGGAACAAGTTACAAGCCGCCGCCCTACCAAATATAGACAGGCGGTGTGGCGTAAAGGTATCCGCATGGCGTTGAAGTGCCGGTACACGTTCCCGCCAGTAATGTGCACCAAGCTTATATGCATCAAAAGGTACACCAAGATATTTAGGTGGCACGGTAGTCCATTCTATACCTGCATATTGGGTCCGGCGTACATCCCCATAAACCAAACCAAAGACCTGAGCTTTTTGACCAATTTATCTGGGCACTAGAAGCCATACCAAATTTTTCAGTCAATGATAGCACCTTGTCAATGCTCGGTTTGTCTGAGCAGAAAAAGGTAAGATCATCTGCGTAAGCCAATACTTCGAGTTCATTGCCCAAAATGTTGAAGCCATGAATGTCATTGCATTTTAGAATGCTTATGCACAATGGCTCTAAATAAAGGGCAAATAACGGACATCCTGTTAGCGGACAACCCTGTTTTACAGAGGAAAGAATAGACACCGGCTCGGACAGATTACCATTAACAATTATATTGGTCGAACAGTTAGTGTAGCACATGCGAACACCTTTGTAAATAACAGAGCCAACATTGACGTGTTCTAAAAGTTTGAAGAAGAACGCGTGGTTCACTCGGTCAAATGCTTTTGCTAAATCGATCTGAAGCAATGCAAAGTGATCCCAGTGGGACGAGCAGTACTGAAGAGCTGTTCGGACCAGATCTAAGTTTGTGTGTATGGAATGGCCTTTTAATCCGCAAGTCTGGTGAGGTCCAATAAGTAATGCCATTGCATACTGAAGTCGATTAGATAAGACTTTTACATAAATTTTGTATTCTACATTCGTCAGTGTAATGGGTCTATAGTACTCTACATACCGCAATTTTTCTTTCCCACTACATTTAGGGATTAAGATAATATAACTTTTGGTAAATGATTGTGGTAGGCAATCTTCATCAAACTAGCAGTAAATATATTAGGTAAAACAGGGCTTAATATAAATTTAAAGGCTTTATAAAATTCTCCGGAGATTCCATCAGGACCTGGTGTTTTGGAAAGAGATAACTGATCAATGGCAGGTTCTATTTCTTTTTGGGCAAATGGTCTACTAATAACAGAACCATCATCCTCTGAGAGAGGGTTAACTTAACTCTGAGAGAGGGTTAAGCCATGCTTGCAGAACCGGCATTTATGTGAACCATATGATTGCGTTAGAGCGTCGTCGTCTTCGTCCTCAGCTGGCGCGTTCGCACGTGCTCGTGCCACTGCTCTGCGAGGTAAAGAAGACGTTTTGCGCGCTATGCTCGGGAGAGAGATAAAGAAAATGAGAGCGAAAGAGAGAGACACACATTCATGAAGCGGGTCTGCTGGAACGCGTTGTCGGCATTGCGACGCGGTGGAACGTGGTGTCGGCTTTAGACA
>NC_051158.1:53890080-53932063 GCF_013339745.2 Dermacentor silvarum | reverse complement strand
AGGGTGGGAGGTGCTTTCATTCAGATAAATGAAATGAATGCACAAATTAATGGACAAATGAATGAAAGAACAGGTTGGTGCGGGAGCTCGGCACTTAAATTTGAAAGTGATAATCTACACGTGATTAGATGTAGGATGGCGCAGCAGGAAGGGTGTTCTTGACATCGTGATTAGTGAAAAAAGACCGACGGGCAATTGTTCATCATCAAGAGAAATCAGGAAAATTAAAGAAGGAATTTTATGCGGACACTCTGTGAGTAAGAGAATAACTCGAAAAGAATATCAAAATATGCGTGTTAATAGCAAACAATATCATATGTCAGACACAAAAAGTTGTATGCATGCGATTTTAATTGCGACAGCTATACCGTCATTAACCGTAGGTAACGCCTCCTTTTTGCATGATCCACTCCAAAACACGTTTAACCTCGTAAAAGTTTAGTTCCACTACCCCATGTATTTAGAGGAGTTTCAGAACGTTTTATCAAGCTGCCTTATACCTACTTCTAGCAGAAAACTAGCCGTTTGAAAATAATAAATATATGCTATCGTAAGAAATTTTACCAACTCTACGAAGCCCTCATAATGCTTTTGAGTACACACATTAGGCAATAACTGTTCTACCGAAACAAATTTTTCCTCCAACAATAAACCTGTCGACCACATCTCATGAGAAAGAATGAACTACCATAATTTTACTTTTCAGCACTGCAAAACACGCTCTCACTTTCACTGAAATTTCAACGAATCGTTGTGTAACGCAGGAAGAGCACAGTTAAACGTGAAATTTGAGTGTTTTTAACGTCATGCTTCAAAACGACCTTAAGGTGATTGGTAGCTTTTTATAAAAGCTGCTGACAGCCAAAGCTACAAAACAAAAATCCCAGTAAACGCAGTGCCCCCTTATATACATTGTATACTAGTCACAATAACATCACTGAAAAAATGCAATGTTGCAAATTTCAACGGCAGCTGTAAGGCAGTTGTGTAATGAAGCGTCTCTTCGCTTCCTGGGTATTGTTCTGGAGAGTGCTCGCTTTTGCAAGCGTTGAAAGCTTTTCCTTAGAATGGAACCCTGGCTTCTACCACCGAACGAGGAAACGAGCACTCAAGGTACTGCAGACAGGACATAGCTCGTAGTCAGATAACTTCGCGATGCTGTGTCCCTTGTGAATCTTCGAATACGTTCGCAAGGAACTGCAGTCGTATTTTGATATTTGGATGAAGGGAAGCGCTAATGAGGCAACACTTAGGGACCCTGCCTCGACATTAATGGCAATGGAGCAAGAACGTAGTTGGCTTCTCTCGTGTGCAGGTGCCATGTGTTCGCGGCGAAGCTTTTCGTGGGCTGCGCTCTCTGATGATCCTAGCATTCGTGGAACCGGAACTCGGTCGACATCGGACCGAAACAGGACCTGTTAGGCAATAGGAGTTACCGTGAGCCGCTTTGGGCAAGCGAGCGTATCTGAAGCCATGTTAAGCACTCCCGATGACACTGCGCTCCTGTACATTTAGGGAAGCCTATTCCGAGCGTTTCTTTTTGTTTTTTTAGTTCTGAAAACAATATTTCGAAGAACTGACTGTAGGAGGCAACGCACTTGTACTGCCCTGGCTATAGTACAGGAGCCAGACATCGTAACTAACGAGGTATGTTATGAAATCACCATAAGCACGCATCCAATAAAATTACCTGAAATGCAGAGCTAATTAGCAAATGTTTCTTAAATATCTTATAGTGATATTATTAGGACACGTGATGTACGTTATGAAGTCGGCGATTTCTCAAAACCCGTCCACTTACGTGGATCTTCCTACTGCACCAGTTTTATTATAAGTGTCGTCAAACGTGCGGCACAATGCAGTTTTTATGTATTGAGATGAACATAAACCGAGCAGTTGTCCCCGTTTTATCGCGACAGCTGCGTTTTCACTAGGTGAATATTATAGGATAAAATAATTCTTAAAATGTACACACTGGTGCATTAGCGAACACGTAGATAAAACAACAGAGCATGTAATGACCCTAACAGTAAAATTGTATTGGGAGACATCTCTATTGACACTAAGTACTCAGATGTAGTAAACAATTCTGCTTAAAAAGCGCGAATCAGAAAATTGACATTCTGGCGTCTACGTGTCTAAATCGCGACCTTGTTATGAGACACGCCATACGGGAAGGGTGTGTGTGTGTGTGACTACGGAATAATTTTAAGTACCTGGGGTGCTTTTTTCGTGCACTCCATGCACAAATGAGACAATTAAACACTGATGCTGTGCAACCAACATTGTTCACGAATAAAAGCGCCTTATAATGAAGGTTGAAGTGCTTTCATTTTCTTGTGATGCAGTACCCTGCTGGTCATGCAGCTAACAATTTCGCAAGTTGACAATGTGTTGTGTGAACCAAGTAAAAATAAAGTTGTTTGCGCTGTCCTTGCGTAATGCTTCTGGGATGCTGCAGAAGTATTAGTATACTTCCTTATCATCGTGGTCGAACGAACATATTTGGAGAGGACGTGCACTTAATGCGAAATCAAAGGGGCTTTGTGTAATTAGTTCTGAGACGATTTATGAGGACGTCGATTCGTCGTGGAAGCTCAGGGTACTGATGATGTGGGTCAGCTGCACGTACGACTGATTGCTTTTGTGATATCGGTGAGCCAGTTTGACACACACCGTTTCTCTTTTGACGCGTCGTAAGTTTCGCCGTGTGTCGGACAGCGACACCGACGAAAGGCGGGTTTCAAAATTGTTACGGGTCACCTGCGCCAGATGCGTCTGCAAGGTCAGTTCCTTTCATTCCGAAGTAATTTGTAACGCAGTAGAATACCACGTGTTGTTTTAAGCATGCAGCTTGTGTACATTCCTTAAGGAGAGCGTAAGCCACACGCGCGTGTACTGGACCCGGTATGGCATTTTCAATGCAGATAAAAAGCCGCCTAGGAATCAGTGGCGACCATTTATTTTCTTCGCAAAATGCAGTGTTTCCGCTGCAGAGAGCTCATGCTTCCTTATTTCGTCTTTGAGCTTTGAGCAGAGTTTTACACGTAACGTACCTTTGCAAATAGTCGGAAATGTAAATGTAATAGGATGACGAATAGTTCAAACAACACATTTTTTTCCAGGAATTCAAGAACCTTTAGCAATTCATTGTTGAATCCTGCCCCCTAATGGTACTTCCAGACGATGGGCAGCGAATCCGTTTGAACAGTCGTGTGAGGGTTACGGTGGCTAAACGCGGCGACACAGATAAAACACTGTGCGACACGGTGCCCAATACCACGTACGATGCGAGTGAAACATTTCTCTTCCAACTGTTGGAGCATGATAACTTTTGCTAATTAGTTGCACGTGGCTGCTGGGGCTACGCTCAGTATGTCGAATTTCCCGAGGAATTATTTGTACCGTTTGTCGTTTTCTTGAGCCTGCCGCAGTGCGGTCCTGATTCCATGCGCCCCTATACAGCAGGCGACAAGAGTACACGATAGCATCGAACGAACGTTATTACGCGTGGATTCGAACTCTGCAAAAGACTAATTGGACGACTTTCAGGGCATGCGTACTGACAAGAACAATAGTGACAACCTCTGTGTCAGTTTGATCTAGGTAATATGAGATCTGTACTTTACTTGACATACTATAAGAGACCGCCTATAGGGTCCCTGTACATCGTCCCACGTGTAATCAGTACTCATCATTCTCTCCCTATTTTACTCCTTCTATTCCCCCTTTCCCTCACCCTAGTTGCAGGGATAGCAAACCGGACGCTCTTCTGGTTGACCTCCCTGCCTTTCCTCTGCTCTCTCTCTCTCTCTCTCTCTCTCTATATATATATATATATATATAACAGCGCACCAAAGTACTACAATCTCGCACCACGTTTAGAGGAATCCGAGGCTCATTTGTCGACGCGGCCCGCTCAAGCTTTGCGAGTTTGATGACGGGGCAGCTCACGACAAAGCCATAATTAGCGACCACTGCCGGCAACTATGTAATATGAAAAGACTGAGAGCTATCGCGCCCATTCGTTCCACCAGTTGCTGCAGTCTCCGGCAAGAGATTTAGATGTCTAATGTATCCGGGAGGAGGGCTGACACTAATTACTGATAAACTAGTAATTAGCGTCAGCCCTTTCCATGCACCATCACGTAATCGCCTTGTTCAATTTGCTGCGTTTGCTGCCGTTCCGCAATCAAGAAAGTCACGTTAGTGCACCGAAACATGCTGACGCAACCTTTAGCGCCGTTGTAGTAGCTATCAATAAATCTTGCCTCTAGCAGCACGTCGTTGAGAAGGCTCGGCAGAAGTTGTGACACGTGCGAGCTGTTGCGTTGATTCCGGCCTTGTTTCCGCAATGTTGCGTCATCGGAAGGGCTGGCTCACAATTTCGAAATGAAAGTGGTGGCCTAGCCGGAACTAGGACAAGCTCAAGCGAAATTTTTCTTTTATGTGCGCGCGCCTGTGTGCGCATGTGCACGTGTGCATGCGTGTGTGTGTGTGTGTGTGTGTGTGTGTGTGTGTGTGTGTGTGTGTGCGTGTGCGTGTGTGTGTGTGTGCGTGTTGCGTGGTGCGTGGCGTGTGTGTGTGTGTGTGTGTGTGTGTGTGTGTGTGTGTGTGTTGTGGTGTGTGTGGTGTGTGTGTGTGTGTGTGTGTGTGTGTGTGTGTGTGTGTGTGTGTGTGTGTAAAAGTGCACAATGCCTGCTTCAGCGAATCAGTTTGTGAATTACTGTGTTAGCTGGCACATTAGCGTTGGCGTGTGGGGGACTCCGTCAGCGCTTACGTGCAGCATTCTTGATTCGTTATTAGAAACACTCTGACTCCAATCACTCCGTTCGTTGTCCATAATTAACAAATGACTGAGAAGCACAGTTTTTTTATTTTTGCTTGCGTCATGAATGGAGGCAATGAGGATGGCAACAGAACAGTAGATTATTTATCGCTTCGAAACTCCAAGGCAGTTATGCAGACCTTGCGATGGACTCGGTACTATCCTTGTCGAGGATTATCGCAATTCCCGGTTCATAATGTGGCCACCTTGTATGAACAAAGGGCTGAGAGAACAGAAAGAAGTAGTTTCCTTAGCTCCCTAAAATGAATGAATGATGAAAACATCGCGAGCTTAACCACCGTGCAAGCTCATTAGCAAACGAAGCGCTCTCAACAGGCCGAAAGAATTACATCAGACACCAGCCACCGTCACGCGAAGGAGAGAGCAGACAATCCTCGCTGCGTTCTATAGGTACATTGAAACAACACCTAGGTTGTCTTCTTTTGGTTGCTTCTTGCTTGCTTTTGTATATGGCAACTTGGACCAAAAAACGGCTGCAGTAATGTTTATTCTCGCAAGAAGAATGGTGCGCACCTCTGGTGAGGGCCTTGTTAGCCGAGCGTTTCTTTAACTTTTCTGAAGCGAACGAGCAAGCTCTTCATTCATAGTTTGAAGGGGAAGAAAAAGAAAGCGTTGTAGAAAGGGAATGAGCGCCGTCGAGCTAACAAAATTAAGTAGTTGTTACTTTCGTGCAATGAAAAGGCAAGAACTAGCACGATGACAATAACTAATATAAGAGCAAACAAGGCGGTAATTGAATATGCTTCCAGGAATAGGGAAAGGTTTAAATATCAAACATTGGGCCGTACCCAGTCGGAAAGATTGACGATCGCGTAGGGAAGGCGTCGTGACGCGGAACGCACAGAGGTGGAGCTGCAGACTCATGATTGCTTAGACAAAAGAACGTCGAAAGGAATAGAGAAAAGAGAGGAAAAAGACAAGAATAAATCACGAAAGAAATCGAGTCGAAGGTGAGACATAGATGCCTGCCGCGCTCTTCGCGGAACTGATTGCAGCAAGCTGCCTCATTTCAAAGATGGTGTTTCAGACGTCGAAATGTGCAAGTCGGAAAGGTGCCGGCATTGCTTCTTCCCTAATAATGGCCGCGAGCCAAATCCGCGTTGCCATCAGTATTTGGGGCGAGTGATTGAGACAGGACTTGGCATGTAATTAAAATAATCGACCTAATTCTGCGGACAACCCCGCTGCTTCACCATATCATAGTACTAAAGGATTGTGCAGATCTCTGCATATGTTTCTTTCATTGCTGTAATTTGTGAATTGTGGCATCTTCTTTGAGCTATGGCCACCGCGTTGACCCAGTGGTTCTGAGTTTCCCCTTTCGAGCTCGATGTCAAGTGTCCGACACGTAGTTGTTACCATTTCTATTCAGGCAAAATGCAAACAGTAAAGTCGGCTGGCGTGAAACTGTTACTGAAAGCTAACAGGTCACTGCAAAATATGTCCCCTGCCGAGTAGAGCATCGTTTCCTCAAGAAAATCCAAAGCAAACCATTCACTTATTTCAGCTAATTACATCCATCAACATCCGAATTGAAAATTTGACGGCGTATTAATTATCACCTCGGACAGTTGCAGGGAATCCTCACACAAATCTATTTATGTGTACGTACCATTGAAAAGAATCAAGTGCACTGAAATAACTGGCGTCAAGTTATTTGACGGCAGCTTTGACGCGTTTAGGTAGCATACCAGCGTTTATTGGCCAGTTGCCTTCTTCCAAGCTAACGAATCACGTGGCGCTCTGCGGCTGCAGAAAGGATGTTCTACAACCACCACCAAGGCCTTGACTGGCGGCCCTAGCTAACATTCCGAGGGTTAGCTAGGACTTGCACCACCTCGATAGCACACGGCCTGACCCCACCGATCCATCACGTCATGCTACCTCGACCAAAATTTCCATTGCCAAGCCTGGCGGGACGAAAGCGATGACGTCGAAATCACCACTGCTCACTCGGGAGCATCCCCATTAGATTCTATAGCAGTTGGTCGAGATAGCCTGACGTCATGGATCGGAGTGAACAGGCCTTGTGCGTTTTTTTTCGCGCTGCTTCCTCGTAATGAATGCGATTAGCATTCAAGCAATGTAGCGACGCCCCGTATTGCTGAAGACACCTTTACTTACAAGCTGTAGCGTTTATTTTGACATTTCGATTGCTTCGGTTATATGCGATATACACTATTGATGGTGACGAAGGGACGACGACGGAATCACGGTGAAGCATAGTGAGGTTGATGGAACGACGAAAGTGTTATGACGTCGACAGCATGGCGACAGTGACGATTCTGAAACGATGATGGTGCTATAACGACGACAGTGTGATCACGTTGCCGTGACGACGATGACGGGATGACGACGGTGGGACGACGAAAACGCAACATGATTGGTTAATGCCGGATGAGAGTAGTGTGCAATACCAGAGCACCAAACCTACGCTGAAGAAGGTATACTGGCATATCGATGAAAATCTATAAGGGACAGGCGATGCTACCACTAATGTTCCTCCAGCTTGGGATAATCCATGTGAGTGGTGTGCGCTTTATGCTCGTGGTGACGTGGCATTCACTAAAGCAGCGGTTTATGCCTTCTTTTTTCTGTTTTGGCTTCCAGTTTTGGATTTATGCGTGTTTTACATGATGAAAACTATGCGTGGTTCATTTTTATTTGGTAACGCACCTCAATATTTTTAATAAATAAATCAGTAAGAACTTGCTAGGCCCTCAGTTGTTTTGTGAACAATTATATCATTCAGATACCACTAGAAAAGTTTTCCAAGTGTCCCTAGCTCATCACAGTGGCCCCTTGACACTATGAACGAGCAGTCGAGAAAAATTATGTTTAAATAAACACGTAGCTGTTTTCATATCTTGAGCCCGCCATCCGCACGTGTGGAAACCATTCCTTTCTTAGTAATCCCGTTCAGCGTGACCGCCAGTGTTGCAGGTGCTCGGTTTACGCTTTCCGGCGCCAAGGGTCAGTGTCCTATGAACGCCATCCCGAGTATCTGAGACCTTCGGCAGCTGTCGCATCTCTTTAACGCTGCTTTGAGCAAACCTCTCGGTTTTCATGCTAAATCTCATACAAACACAAAAAAGGAAAAACTCAAGAAAAGAAGAAGCCTAGGATTCTCTTCTGAGACAAACGCGTCATCGAATATTGTATTGTAGTAGGAAAATAAAAAATAGCGTGAGGGGTCGCCAGACAAAGCACGCGAAATCCAAGACAGGCGCAGGGATGAGTGTCAGCGACGAGGAATGATCGCGTGGGAGGATTAGGCGAGAAGGAAAAGACAAATAAAAACAAACGCGCGCAAACACACTAAGACAAACCTTGATACCCGATACCAATCTTCCGGGGCATCACACGGCGCATCTCCAACGTCGAGTTATGCAAGGGGTCGTCGGCGCGGAGGCGTGAAAGATCGAACGAAGGGAGATGCCGATCATGAGGCAAATAAATGCTTGCGTAACGTGTATTCCCGCGTCGCCATGAGTTGTGCGCCTAGGGCTCGAGTGACACGTCGCGGACACCACAGACAAGGTCAGCGACCCCAAATTTGCTTAATCTGACACATGGGGATCGCTCTCACACATCCAGTCATCTTAGCTACCTTTAAGTTACCTGAAAAAAATACAGTGTAAAAAAAAGAAGTAAAGAGAAAGGCGAATGGCGTTTAGCGAGAATTTTTTCTTGGCCGAATAGAAACGAGGAGAAGTAGGAAAATGGGGGGCGCGTTTGCGCACTGGTAAATGGAACCTTTGGACATCATAACGAAGGAAAAGGCTTGTATCAGAGAGACATGCGTAATATTGAGCAGCAGTTAAGAATATTTTCTTCAAAAACCATGTTGGTATTGTTTTCTTGGTAAATTTATGAGATGGCTGTGCTGTTCCGTTTGACTTGGGCGTGGTGTGGTCAGCACGGATAGATTGTATCTTCATTTACCGCATTTATTCTTGTAAGGCGCGCACATTTTTTTTTTCTTTGAATTGATGCCTATAGCGGGCCTTACACAAGGCACGTTTATGGCGGCTCCCTAGTCATGAACTGTCCTCAGACGCGCAGTTCGAACAGATGCACTCAAAGGCAGTCGCCGACCAATCTTTTGGAGGTGGACCAGTGCCATATTGTAGGAGCTTGCGTGAATTAACCAGTGCCTCACTATGCGCGCGACACTTCTGAAAACATTTTGAAATTTTCGCACACCAAAGTGTGGTAGCTGGCTTAACTCCATGGCGGGCTTTATGTGAGTAAGTCCGACATACACTGTCTGTTTCAACTAAGTATTAGTTGCGGGTTAGTGCTTGCACTGGGCTTCGCTTCAATCGTCCCGTCTTTAGAGGAAGTTTTAACTCTGTGCTAACTCTGATTTCTTATTCAAATAGACATAAACCGCGAAATTCAATTGAACTTTTCACATGAATTTCATTTCGTTTCTGAGGAAGAAAGAGCCATAGCGGAAAATTATGGCCCAACTCATCTATGATTACTATCCAAGTATGCAAATAACGTTCTTTTGGTACAATAATGAATTCGGAGAAGTTTTAAGGGATTATTTTTGTTGAAGAGCGCCTTGAATAAGGTTAGGTCCACACTTTTAGGGCCCATTCACACTTGCGACTAGGTCGAGGTCGCGCGAGCGATTGCGACTGGCGACCAAAAAAACTACTCGAGACGAACGATGTTCACACTGACAAATGCGACCGACGAGTCGCTAAACCGAAATGTCTCACGATATGCCGTTCACGTCTGCTTGAACGCGTAAAATAAGCGTCCGCGTATGGACGTCCTGTTCCTTCGCATGTGATTGGTTCAGCTGTTCTGCGACTGCGGTCGCGCGACTGAAAAATCGAGCAGTGAGCGACTGGCCCGAAACGGTCGCATTTCGAGAAAAGCGACCATTTGCGATTACTTGCGACTGGTCGCTTTGCGACTAACTTGGTCGCGCGACCTCGCCTAGTCGCAAGTGTGAATGGGCCCTTAGACTGCACTAACTTCAAGCTCGGCCCACGAAAATTGTTAGTATTTAGCCGGAAATGAAACTGATCTGACAATACCAATAATGGCGATTGGCCATAAAAGCTGAGTAATCATCTTGACAAGGGGTTACGACTCTATGCAAGGTGACAACAGCAGTGCCGGTCATAACAACGCTCATAAACAAAACACTTATATAGTCCGCGTAATATAAAAGTAAATAAGATTAATACATGCAGGATGCATCACCGACAATCACATGTTTGTGGATGTCATAGAAACTAAAGCTACAAAACGGAATAGTACAAGCAACTTGCGCAAAAAGTCATAGTGATGTTTCAATTCGTGAACCCGGGTTACGCGCAAGCATATGGATGCTGTTCCGGAGTTTCTAAGCTATGCCGTCTTGCCTGACAACCCACATTGTCGGAAACTGCCCAGCACATTCTTCGGGAGCCTCCTGGGCAATCCTAGCCCGCTCTTTTCGCTGGTTTTAAGTTCGTGCCTGCAGTTTGCCGACTACTGCGGGGTCGGTGGACTCGTGCTCAACCTACCGCTGCTTGTGCTGCTGCTCCGTCCTTCTTGTTTGACCTGTCGATCGCCAGACGAACCCTGGTACGTCCATAGCGCAGACAAATCCTGTAGCAACTGCCAGGGGAGATGAACCGAACGCCCCTCCTGAGCGACGCTCGACCTCCTCACTCCTCTCCAACTGCCGCCGCGCGCCCTCGTCTCCACCTCCACGTGCCCTCCTCTTCCGGTGCTCGTTTTCCTCTCTCAGCTCATCGGCCTCCGACTTAGCCTTCGCCGATTTCACCGACGAGGCATGTACGCTTGCGCGTAAAAGCATCTCGGCGTATCGGCTTTTGTAGAGCTAGCACAAGAAGGTAATAATTAAATATGGGGTTTTACTCGCCAAAACAACCTTATCATTCTGAGACACGCCGTAGAGGGGGACTTCGAAATAATTTTAACCACCTGGGGTTCTTTGCCTTGCACCAAATGCACACTACGCGGGCATTTTTGGATTTCGCCCCCATCGAAATACGGTCGCCACGACCGGGATTCGATCCCGTGCCCTCAGGCTAAGCAGCGCTACGTCAAAGCCACTACACCGTTACAGACGGTGCAGCACAGCGTCATCCACTCACCTGTGGCACGCGAGAAGTGAAAGCGTAAGGTGAGAGCAGCAGCAATGGAAGTAATAAAAAAAGAAAAACACTGAGACAGGAAACGCCTTGCAAAATAATCTGTCGTGTGGAATAAAATTATTTCGCCGTAGAACGTATGTGGGAAATATAATCCTACTTGGCTTTAACGGTCTTATATAATCGTTCTGGCAACGTGAAACGCTAAGACTGTGAAGTGTAATACGCTCGGGATGAGAGAGACGCCCATAATTCTTCATGCCATGTCTGTAGCGTGGAAGCATTTCTATGCACCTGGGACACAATTATAATTGCATTATTGTTATAGTTTATGTAAGACGAACACTTTAATAATTGTGTGCTATCCTCTTTCATCGCTCGTTGCACGGTCCTTAACTTTTTCTCAAGCTTCTTTAACATCCAATTTTCCATGCCGTGTTCTTAGTACCGGTGGAAAGCACACATTGCTTGTGCGAGTTTCTTTGAGTGAGAGATGTAGCAAGAACTGGGAATGAAACACGCATGGTCTCATAGGCTCTAGCTGTTAGCTATCAGCGTCACGACGACACTGCCCATCTACGATGCATCTCATGGAAAGAATGTTGGTGAGAGGTTTACGGCAGCACAGCGAACTACGACACATGTGTTACACACATTTCAGGCTTCCGTACTCATTTTAGGCTTCTGTACTCATTTTGTCACCGTGCCACATATTCATTCTGAGGCAGTGGCCAAGGATTGGCAAACACGCAGTTGCCCTAAAATGGGATAGTCCTAAATATAGGAAAATCGAAGAAGTCACCGAGCACAATGTGATATTCCAAAAGGAGTTCGGGGGGCATGAATGGAATCTGAGGAGACACAAAACGCTCGCTGATCTCGATCAGCCGAATGCAGATAGACCGGGTCACAGTGAAGCCATGGCTTCGCGAAAACCCAGAACACGCCGACACTGTCCAACAATCCCTTCAAACCATGAGAACACAACCAATATCGAGGATTTCTTCATCGCAGAGGACGTCAATCAATTTAAATGTGGGGCGCTTCTCCTTCAACGACCCATCAACATTGAAACATAGCTTATCGCAGACGCTGCACACCAAACAAAACACGTCCCGCACACGGCACTTGTCTACTTTTCAAGGTATTTGTTCGTACAGAACAAATACACAAGTAAACGAACGAACATGTACAAAGTCCTCGTTCGAACAAATGTACTTGATTGTACAGTACAAGTACACAAGTCCACCTGGGGTTCTTTAACGTGCACTACAACGCAAGCACACGGGCGTTTTTGCATTTCGCCTCCATCGAAATGTGGCCGCCGGGGCCGGGATTCGGATCCGGAGCCCTCCCCTACGGCGTGCCTCATAATCAGAACTGGTTTTGGCACGTAAAACCCCAGAAAGAAGAAGAAGAACAAGTACACAAGTCCAAAATACTTCCTGGTACAAATGTACGTGTTAGTGCAGTACAAGTACACAAGTACAGGAAGGAACAAGTATAACGTACTTGTTCGTGCAGTACAAGTACACGAGTATAAGTACAAGTACGAACAAGTGCAAAGTACTTGTTCGTACTAACGTTTTACCAGCCGTAGCTGGTCCTCGGGTCTTGGGCTTGTCAGAACCCTGGCGTGGCGACGGGGTTCTACAACCCTGTCGCCACGTCGTCTTGGTCTGCCATCAAAGCCATCAGTCCTCTAAAACAATGAAACGTAATCTGAATTTTCATATATTTTACTGGGAGATGAATTGGTAAATTCAGGTCAAATACCTCCAGGATTATAGTCAATGGTAATTCGCCGCCCTCCACAATGGCGTTTATCATTACCGCTGTGTTGCTTTGGAGCGTTATACCGAAACGTAAATAAATGTAAAGCATGTGAGCGTTTGCGCACACGCAGGTCAAATTGAAAACTGTCCTTTCAGAGCACTTTCCCTCTTTTGTCTACGTAATCAATTGCACTGCCGATAAGTGAATCACGTATTTCATAGATGAATGAATGCCGGGCTTGCAAGCCATAATGAATACATTGGTATAACTGTAAACCAATTTTTTTCGTTATTAGAGACTTATTCACCTTGCGCTGCCTAATCGATCAATCAATGAATTAGCTAATCAATCATTCCATCGATTTCAAGAATGTCAGTGTTAATGCATCCCCAGTCGCATCCCCTAATTTTCAATGACTTAACATCTTGCGTCCCACGCTCTTTACAAACCGTCAAAATATACACAAAGGCAACAGCTGCAGCTCCTTATAATCACATCCCTTGAGGGACTAAATAGAGCCTCGATGAAGTCACCTCTTAATCATTCACCGTACGTGCAAAGCTTCCAGACTATCTATAAGAAGGATCCGCAAAAGTATGACGATCATTGTATCAGACCACCAACTTCACTTGGAATTCTCTGAAAGCCAAATAAGATCCGTACGCTGCGGGTTTCGTGTACGTGGCGGTTGGCTCACTGCGATAAGCCAATGAACATGACCCGATACAACTGATAATAAATAAAACATGAAGGCGCCTGATGAAATGACAGTCAACTTCATTGTAATTACGCTATACGAAATGCAATCTCGGTCGCGAAGGATGGTCCAATGTACACAGTGCAAGCGATGTCTACAGGCAGTCGACTCACCGCAGTCAGCTAAAGAACAGTCTTATTAAAAAAAAAAGCACGCAGGAGTTACGAGGAATTATACTGAAATGTAACAGTTACGCTATGTGAGACGTTGTTATTTGATACCCTTTGCGAATTTTTGAGGGCACATGCCTTGAGGCAATTCCCTACAAGGAAACAAGGGCCGCAATTTTGGTCTCGAGTGGACGTTGGCATGTCTACATTGTTGGACACGTGTGCGAGTGTCTTGCTCCCAGATGATCGATATTGTTTCAAATTTCGCCATCCGGGCGAATATGGCAGATTGCCCAGTCGGCCTCGATTCTTACCCGTGCCACGTGCACCGTTCCTGCAAGCTCGCGATGTCGACACCGTCTTTCATTTGCATAACCCGCGTTCACCTTTCATCTCATGGGCGACTTGCTTCCTGCCGGTGTTTCTCATCTACACCGGACACACGAGCCGGCTAACGTTTAAATGAATTTAATGGCACACAGTTTGGAGGGACGTTGCGAAGTGCTCGACGACGCAACGGTTCGGCGCGTGTAGGCACCACGGGTCAGGCCATTTCCTTTTGCAAAAGTTTAATTTTTCTGATGTGGCAAACAATTTGGCCGGAGCTTCAGCGGAGAGAAAATTAGGTTTATGATAAATTTTCCCGTTACGTAAGATAAGGAGGTGCACACCAGTGGCGAAAAGGACACGGGGCCGAAGAATAGACCGAAAGAAGACGTTCCCAATTAGGGGGAGTGTGATGGAAGTATAGGTGAATACGCTATTGATTGTGTTGCTTTAGCTGACAAAGTTAAGCACGTTTCTTGATTTGGCTGTTGTCTTTTTTTCAGCTCGAGCCACCACTGTGCATGACTGATGAAATCAAGCACGCGCTGCTGCACGTGTCCAGTAACTGTATATCGACGAAAGAGAGAAAAAAAAGCAAATTTATTAATGTAGATCCCAGAAGTCAGGGATTATTTGGACGGTCGATACACTTGCCAAAGTTACAAAATTTTGTTCCGGTGTGCTGGGAATTGGATTACGAGAATGCCAATCTGGTAGGATGACATCTTGAGCGTTTTCTGTTTGGAGAGCAGTTAGATAGTCAGCATTTTTGCGGCATAATTAAACATTTGGCGACGAGGCTACTAGTGCGACTAGAAACACTCGGAAACTTTGCATTCCTGTTCATTACAATGCTCGGAAGCACCTGCTGGAGTTACACTCGAAAAGAACGACGGAAAAACTGTGAATGACGAAACTAACTATTCATTGGGCAAACTCGTGCCCATTAAAACAAGTGATATTCAAACCACAACGATAGCAGCGAACAGCAGTCGGCGATCGTCGAAAATCTGGGCAGGTACTCTGTAAGAGTCCACCTAGTGGACATGTCCAATTCATCTGCTGCTGAAGCGCTCATTGGCTGTGGCGCCTGGCTCCTGCTGAAGCGCAGCCCCAGCGCAGCCACTCAGAACTTCAACAGCAGACGAAATGGACATGTCCACTTGGTGGACTCTTACCTCCTTTGATCTGCGGGTCGAGAGCGTGGGCTTTTATACATGATTCGTCGAAGCTTCCACAGTCATCGCTGGTGCCCGCGTGTGGCGCCCACATTTCATCAAGAAAGTGCTATACTCGCGGACAACTTTCTGTGGCAATGAAAGGAAAGCTACGGGCGCGTGGATGATGCACATGTGTTACCGCGCCTAGTAGTCCGGCAGCGTCTGGCAATGCTTTTGGCTGCTCGGAACAGACGCTGAATCAACACAGGTTCCATCTGCGACGGTTTCGCGTTCGCCCAGACGCGGAAGGGAAAGGACACAAAATAAGTAATATTTTACACTCAGTGGTGTGTTCTGTCTTATTTAACTGTTGCTGGTAAGGTGCTTATGTTTTCTCTTCCCCAGCCTAAACTAACGTAGATTAAAACGCGGGACTATTTTCAGAAACGCTCTCACTTTTGCGCGCTTTGCCTCCGTAGTTTTCCCTTCATTGCCACAGAAAGTTGCCCGCAAGTATGGACAAATCGCATCGCGCACACAATCTAATTTCGCAAGTTTCGGCGAGAGCATACACAACCGATAGAACCTTCGATAACCTTCGAGAAACTTCCGATACATACAGGCGCGTCCTGCGCTGAGCGATAACGATTAACATTTGTTAGCCGGTGAAAAGCAGTGACCCGAGAAATATAAACAAGTACACGTGTCAATATCTTGCGGAAATTAAGGAAATAATAATAGCCAACCGGCAAGTTTCTAGGTTTGGGGAATAATGAGGGGCTAAATGAAAAATTTCGATACCCCCCGCCCCCCTTTTCGGCCTGTTTAGATGGACTATGCGAAATACCTAGAAAGTGTCCCCGCTCACCTGAGAGCATCAGAAACAACAGCAGTACAATGTTTAGGCAAAATGTACACTTGTGTATTGCTGACAGGTTACGAAACTTCCATGCGTCTTGGTTAATTAGATACTTCGGAAGTAAACTGAATTCTAGTTTGCTCCCAATTTTCGCGTGCCATTGGACACGTGTAGTGATTTCACCTGTATCCTCGGTGAACTAGAGAGGTACATTGTTTACACTTCGTTGAAGTAGGAAGCATGTTGTGAAGGCCCAAGCACAAGCACCCAATTTTCGAGTGACGGCGACAAGAGAAGGCCACGAGCGACAGGTTTTGCCGTCGCGGAGGGCGATCTATTGCCGTCGTTTGTCGCGTCGCCGGTTTTTGGCCATTCCTGACAGATTCGCCTGTCGACCGGAAGTCCACTCGACGACTTTCGGCGGGGACAGCGTGATAGCGCAACAAAATGGCAGCGACTAGTCCCCTCTGGTCAGCTCACTTCGATCTTAAGTCGCTCTTTCAACTTGCACTCTTTCATGCCAACAAGCAATCAACAGCCAAGCTAAGTAGCCATATAATAGCTGAGTTTTGTCTCAATTTGAGGCGAAACTTTCGGCGCTGTCTTGTCGTCATCATTCGAGATCGGTTGCTTGTTTTGACTTTGTCTCAGGCCTGAGGGACGCCACCGAGAGCTGCGAAAGTGTTTTGAGTTTTGCTCACCAGACGGCGCCACGCCGTTTCACGCTGGCATCGTAAAACGGATTTCCACTGGCGATGACAACGTTTACTCGTAAATCTAATGCACCTTGGTTAAAACATTGACCGCGTGGTACGTTTACGATTTCTTCACGTGTGAACGACTGCATTTATTCTGACAACAATGTAATTTTATCGCTTACTTATTTCTCGATGTCGCGTGCGTGTGGTTGCTCCACATCGCGACGCGACAGCGTGACAGGGACGGCCTGTCGAGTCACTTGTCGTTGTCTCTTGAATATCGCCTGCATGTGGTTCCTGCTTTTAAGATGGAGGATAAGTGTTTAATATGTGTATGGTAATTACATACTTTGTAGAACGTTAGTTATTCAAGTGTTCGAAAGGGCCATACTGTGGTTGTTGAAAATGTTTTTTCAGAGTGCGAAAGGAACTGTGCCTGACACCAAGTTAAGGTTCGGTGGAAATGGGAGGATTGTTAAGTGTAATCTGTTGCAAAACGTTATCGCTGTTTGTCTTAATTAGGAGCGTTCAAAATAATTACTGAACGCTACTTTTTTTTGAACTATTTGCGTGCGCTATAGGAGGTTCGTAGTAGGTTTCCCGGGCACCTGGGTGATATAAGTTGTTGCACATTTGTATTTGTTTAAATGTAGAAACAGATTATGAGTAACGCATAGGTAATGTTCTAAGTGTGTGGGATAGTTTCAACCTTTGTAATAAACTGCGTAATAAAGCACTCCTGAGCGTTATAACTGTGCTCAACAAACGGCACAGAATTTAACCAGCTGCCTTCGGGGAAATATAAGTGCTAATAAGATTAGATTTATTGAAAATGGGAAAAAATAAAGGTTAATGTTCTCGTGAATTCAAACGTTCGCGGATGAACTCATACCTTCGTAAAGAAAATCGTACCCATGGCACCGCAACCCAGGAGCAGTATAGGAGGCCAAGCTAACACACACCGGCCCGAAGAAACAGCGCAGCCTGATCGAATGGGCACGGGAAATGGCCATGGCCCGCGGCTACCTGCAATAAGGCGGCCACCCACCTTGGGCGCAAACTGCGCTTTCTCAGAATGACAATTTACTCTCTCTCTCTGAACCAGGGCCGCTGTCTCGTACGCGTTAGAATAGCCGACGTTCAGTTTCATCTCACGCGATTGCCCAGGCCGCGCCGATATCGCGACCTAGGCCAGTCTAGGCCAATCGCGTGAGGCGAAACCGAACGTTGGCTTTACGAACGCGCACGAGACAGCGGCCCAGGGCTCGGTAGCGCTATGCGTTATATGTGCGCAAGCTTTCAAACAGGCCAGCCATATGCGGGCAAAGTATGCTCCGTTATTACAGGCAAATAAATTGTTGTTGCAACTCCTGAAAAAAAAAAGCAGAAAAAAAAAGCACACAGCTTCGCTGGAAATGCTGCTGTGATTCACGACGGTCGCAAAAGTCTGTCGCGTTGTGTAGTCGGCCATGATCCTTTTTAGTGCAAAAGCACTACTAGCCCACCAACCTGGATTTTGCCTCTTGTCTGTATGAAGCCTCTTCATACAGCCTCTTCCTCTGTGCCTTCGATATGGTTGTCTCCGCCTCCATTCTCCTCGGACCACGCTCACGCGCGTGACGTCACGGAAACCTACCGCGCTCCCTATGAAACGTGCACGCGTTTCGCCCCACTTGGTCACTCCTCCCTTACGCCTCGCCTTGTGCGCAACGTGCCTGTGAAATAAATATGGAAAGTGAATCGGTTTCGTCGTCGGAAATGTCTTAACAAGATATTCGGTCGGGCCAAGCACCGTGAACACCAACGAGTTCGGCCACAGAGGGAGCGGCAGTCGACACGGACGAAGATGTGGCCAAGCGATTGCGACTGCAGCAACAACGAAGGCATATGATGGCTTTGAAACGTGCCAACTAAACTGCCGGTTATGACCCAGTGGAAGAGTTGCAGAGGTCTCGTCTTCCAAAATGCTAATCTCGTCAGAGACATCAACGCCATGGGCAAGTACTATAGGGACCACAAACTTGTCTTTCCGAAAGTCTGCGATCCTCCTCCTCCTGTGTCCACCGAGTAATCCTGTATGCATTATGCAACCCAGTGTGCATGACTACGCGTATCGTGTGTACAATACAAACAACAGTTTAACAAAGAAATCGCGACTGCAAAGCACTTAATTAGCAACTGGTCAAACAACGGACTATCAATGCCTGACTTGGTGCCAGGAAGTGTCCAGCTCTGTCAAAGAAAATGTCCTTTCACTCGATACGCCGGGATTAGTGCAACCCGATATCCCAGGCCATTCTGCATTAAAAACTGTCTATCGGTAGAGAGGGGATTACAAACCTTCAGCTGTAAAGGGTCTTTCTAGCTTTCATAACAGTTAAGTTAGCGTCGCAACTTGTTATGCAACCTTTTGAGCTCATTAAAAAGTGCAAGGGATCCAACTTGCACGTATGCCATCTACTCTACTGCGTTTGAACCGCACCAAGAAATAGCGCGTTAGCTTTGCATGGTTCCACCCGCGCTTGCACTTTTAATGGAGTCATGTTTTAAAAGCTTTACGGAAGATAATGTTGAAGTTGCTCGGGTTGTGGCAAAGTTACGCAATGTCACCGAGTTTTACCCCCCTTATTTCATATGTGGCCGAATCAGCGGTGGATTTGGCGTGCCCCCCACTTGAGCTCAGAATCAGAACAGATTATTGGAAAAGTCCCAAAGGAACTGAATTGTTTGAGTGCTTACGAAAGCCATCTGAGAAATCGCGTTTCCGGCCTAAAAGGCAAAAACAAAAAAATACTTCCTCAACAGGTTTTATAAAGTAGGTAGAGTTTGGCCTAGTTGGTGAAGAACTATTTCAAACCGCTGAAGCAGTAGTACACGTAAGTTTTCAAACTTGCTGGACACAAACTTGAAGGATAAAAAGATATTGAGAAGATGATAAGGGCCGTGCAACGAGCGACTGAATGTAAAGTGACATGCATGAAAATTATGTGATCAGGCGGTGATGTATATTAAAATTGAACGGGTGTAACTGGCATTGTATAGTTAAAATTACTGCACGGTAGGAGCGGAGAAGGGTTAATGTATGTAGCTGCGCAACTTGGAGTCTATTAGAGCCA
This sequence comes from Dermacentor silvarum, assembly GCF_013339745.2. NCBI lineage: Eukaryota > Metazoa > Arthropoda > Arachnida > Ixodida > Ixodidae > Dermacentor > Dermacentor silvarum. The sequence continues at coordinate 53,912,286 of NC_051158.1, read as the reverse complement.
CATCATTTGCGCAAACGGAAAAGAGATACGCAGCAAAGGATGGAGGAGAGCTGAGAGGTGTAACGAGATTATAATATATGAATTCATAGGATTTAGTCGCATGACGCACGACAGGGCTAATTGTGGGCCGGTGGGAGAGGCCTTCAGCCCGCCGCAGACATTACATAGGCTGCTGATAAAGGTGACGCACGATGCCATTTCAGGATAAATACGTTGATCACTCCGCTTTCCCGTCGACTCTACCGAAGAAATGGCACCCCACTAAATAGAATATTGGGGGCTGCGCGTACCCACGTTTCCACCAAGAAGCCCTTATTCTCTAGAGGTGCATCTATACAAACACTAAAAAACCTAAGCGGCTTTGAGAAGAGCCCCGTTAAAAAAAATTACTTAGAGCGTTGTCAGCAAGTCATCTACATTAACAAAACACGTTCCTGAAAGGACTTTTTAGTGAGCACGTAGTTATGTCAGCATTTGTCGTAAGTAGTCGTGTACAGTTATGCAGGACATAACACACTTATGATATGCATTGGGCAGGAAAGTTGAACTGAACTGTCTGTTTGGACCTACTATACATTTAGTACTAGAAGGACTTTCGCCGCCGACTGACGAGGACTATAAAGTTCCTTTGGCTATAATTTACAACGCCTAATGCAGAGTCCCCAAAGGAGAGAATGCCTGATAATTTGACAGTTATAGCTGACTGTTGCTCCTGAGCTCGAGGATGCGGGTTCGATCCTGGCCATGGCGGCCGCATTATAGTACTTAAATGTAGGCGCACGTTAATGAACCTCCAGGTGGTCAAAATTAATCCGCGGAGTCCCCCACTACGGCGGGCCTCATAAACAGATCGTGGCTTTTGCAAGTAAGCTTACTGAATGAAAATCGAAGGAAATTTCGAAGTATTTTTTTTTTTTTTGGCTTGTCGCGACATTTGTGTCGCGGCCTTGTGTCGCGGCACTCGCTCGTGCAGAGCCGCGTGTGTTGTCACCAAGGAGGTTAAAAAAAAAGATTGCTTTTAAACATGCTTGATTGTCACAGAAAGTACCACACATGGCACACAAAGTGATACACGCCTGTTTCCTTTTCCGGTAGCTACTTGCGTTCGTCGCATAATTTCTCTAGGGAGCACTACTTGATTCGAATCCATTACTGGGGAAACCGTACAACGTGCTTCTTTGTTTCCTTAGAGTCGAGCGCTGTTTTTCGGCGCATGCCGTGCCTTGAAATGTTAGAGGAACGCTCCGAGACGGTAATTTAGCGAAGTTCGCTAATGAACCTTCGGCGCGGAGCCGGGTAATTGACGAAAAACAAGTGACAAGTTCGCTCTCCGAAACCTCACTGGCCTTCTACGCACAACCCTTCTCACACTCCCCAAAGATCATTGCACTATCATCGCGACAGAGGTGGAGGTCCTAGACTGTAAACACGCGAAGGGTCGCGGGTTGCGCTATACCGTTTGCAGGCGGGGCCTGCCTAATGATTTACCGAACTTCGTCTCTACCTTTTTAATGGTTTGTTTTCCAAGAAACTAACGGTGAAACACGCAATTTGCGTATTTAGCGTTGTTCATAGCTGGGCTAGTCTGGTCGCGCAGTTTGTATCACTGTGTGTGTTGTTCCTTTCTTTTTTCCACGCATACACTGAAACCTTGATGCCCACATGCGCTGCCGCAAGAGCACGAAGTTATGTTTTACTGAAGTGATAGGGGGGGGGGGGGGGGGGTTATTTGAGCTGATGGCTTCAAGATAAAATCCAAACGTCGGAGGAAAAGAAAAAAAATATATATATATAGAAGAAAACAGATTATTTGTCCATCTTCTGGAGTTCATTCTACTCAAACAACAAGTTATTTCGTCGCTGTAACCTGGACGTTCCAGCAAAATGCGTATCGCCGTTTATAATGAACCACAGTTCTCCCAATACGGCCGGTCACTCGGTGGTCAGCCCACGCTCACAGTTTCACACTTCTTGTATTGGCTGATGTCCATGTAGAATATATATTGTTATTTACACGCTTGCTGGTTCCATGCGTGCTCTATTTGCTGTTATTTTTTAATGTACGAACTTATTAGAGAGGTATATTCCCCTATACTTTGCGCCCATTTCGCGCATTGCATTTCTAGCCTTGCGCATTTTTCGCTCTCTGCTCACATTGCGCACATTTAACTTACCACAGGTGCGTGACATATCCAAGAGTATATTTGCTCAGGTGGTCTGGTGAACGCAGTCACAGGTAAGCTTACTTTAGAGCGTCTATTCGAGGTGACTTTCATAACTGAGCTCTACTGCCTTCCTGCACCAAGCTGGGTCGCATTCATTTATTTCAGTTTTAATTTATTACTATGCTTCAAGGCAGCCCACCTGTTTTACTGCAGCACTAAACTTACTTGATGACCGGCCTTTTAATAAACAAACTGCCCTTAAATATTGGAGTAACGCATGCAGCGCCAAAAACGAAGTGATAGTGACACAGTGCCGAATTACTGATCGTACACGGGAGACAATCCTTCTTGCTTCTTTCTGCATTTTGTTTTTCCCTTGTTGATTTTCTATTGGCCTCCTGCTTTTGTTCGCGGCGTGGTTTTATATTTGCGTATGCGTATTTCTTTCATGATATATCCATTGTTTCTTGTGTTACAAAACTCTGCCAAAACTCTTTCGTCCTTTGTTGAAACTGACTATCTGTGAAGTGTTTCTGAAATGCCTATGAGCACAAGAATGTTTTCTGCAGTGCGTTCGTCGGACTGTGCAAATATGTAGATCGCATATGTATCTTGTTTAATCCAAGTGACTGCCCCCGTTGTTTGGCGGCTGAACAGCTAGATAGCTGAAATGTTTTATTTCACCAATCATTATCCTACACTCACTTATGAATTTAGCGTTGTGGATGAGACAGCGACATAGCGTGCTTGTTGCCGAAATTTACAATTCATAAAAAAGAATATTTCAATGAATCAGCCCATCTCAAGTTAAAAAGAAGAGAAAGCGCTTCCAATCTCTCTTAGAGCCTCAGTATTGAATTATCTTTACCCAAGATGAGTGTTCGAATAATGGTTTTTACATTATAAAAGCTCCCTAGCGCAACAGACACGCTCTAAAACTGAGTGTCCATTCTTGTTTTTTCGTGTCTGTGGCGCTGGGCTACTTTTGAATTAATGATACTTCGTGAAAAAAAAAACGTGTGTATACGTGTCTCCGTGGGTTATGTCGTCACACGTTGCGTGTGTGTGTTTGTTATCACGTTGTATATAATATTTGTGAGCCAATATCTGGAGGAATATCAGGCCACCTGAAAGGCAAACATCTCAACCGTTTTATAAAAAACCGCGTATCCTTCTTATTCACTATTTGCGTAGAATCTCTCCTAATTCTAATTTGAAGTACTGCCAGTACGACAAACAGAAGGCGAGCAGACGACAAACAGGCCGAAAGCAGACGGCAAGCAGATGACAAGCAAATGCCGACGCGGGCACTCATCTCATTTCAGCACCGCAGCACGCAATATGCTAGTACGTAATTCCTCGTTTTGGTTTTGTATGCATCGTCCGCTATTCGACACAAACGGGCGGCCTTCTTTCAAGTTCAGGTATACAGGCAGTGCAGCAGTGTGGCAACACATAAAGACTTCGTTCTTTATATTTGATGACCCGCACGCCAACGAAAGCCTTTCGCAACCACTTCTCCACAGAGAACGCTACTTCTTCCATCCACTCCTATCCTAAATTTCATCTCTGCACTAGTGACGTTAGACAATCGAGAGAAGCGCACAATTGAAATGAATGAAAACATTTGTTTAAGGGCATACCAATGCCTCTATTTGAACAAGTGAATGAGTTCACACAACATAGGCTCAACCTGAGGTACCGTACGGGAAAGCTGGAACTCAATGTGCTCGTTTTCGAGAGTTCGGAGCTCAGTTGCTCGGGCGAGCACTATGTGTGCTCACTGGCGTAGTGCAAGTATTACATATTAGAGCTCAGACCAGCGGCTGACAGAACCGTCAGGGGCGATGTAGCGGTAAATGCGAGAGAAATGCGTTAGAATTACGTCGCCCTTCTTTGAAGTCTCAGTTACATGATTCAAACCGCGATCACCACATTTCAAACTGTTGTTCAGGAGCTCATTCGACTCATGCCTTGCTTCGTCCAGGAACGAAGTATCACTGACGGGTGATACTTCGGTAGCGCAGACCACCGGCACTCGCACTATATATATATATATATATATATATATATATATATATATATATATGGAGATTGCAGAGGCAGGCCGTCATCCTGCCGGGTACATAAAAAAATTGCATCATCGCACCCTACGGGCAACCATGGTGGGGTGCGAAAGCATCGCGGGGGGTGCGCATCGAGTTTCCGTTTCGTTTCACTTGGCAACACAACCCAATGAAAGTTAGAGTGAGAGAATGTATTGAGAATGTATTGTATTGTTGCTGAACTGGCGTCGAAGCACGCCGACGGCCGCGTTACGCTGACGTTCGTTCTGGACGCTCCCGACCTTGCTCAGGTTGTTGTCGAACCAAAGCCGGTCGCACACGTTGCAGCTGTGCCCGAATCTCCGATCGAGGATGTCGCGCTTGAACCGCACCAGCACCGTCGAAACCCGGGCGTTGTAATGGCCTCGAACGTGTTGCTGCTCTGGCCGCAGACTCGCGTTGCCTCGTCGCTTCGGGATCAGCAGCTGCCGCTCGACGCCGCCGTTGCGCTTCGACTTTCCGAGCCCGGAGTCGGCTTGATAACGCTGACGTTCCACTTCGGCGTGCCGAGCCCGTGTTGCTTCCGTAGAAGTTTCCTGCCGACGTTGACGTTTACGTTCGGCTTCCCTGACCCGAAGTTCGGGGTCCGCTTGCCGACGCTGACGTTTACGTTCGGCTTCCCGAGCCTTCCTCTGCTCCGCGGTGGTGGCGCTGCCGCTGAAACTAGCGCCGACGTTGACGTTGTTCGTGGCGTTTCGCACATCGTTGCACAGAGAGAGAATGACGGAAGCACAGCGAACGCGCGCTTTATCCTGCGCCACGACACTTGCGCCGCCTACCGGCGTACCCTTAGAGAGAGAGAGGGAGAGAGTGAGAGAGAGAATTATATGCAATGATTTGTTGCGCCGCACCTGTGGCGGAGAGGGGGAGAGGAGAGGAGGAGAGCGCGCACCTGCGTAGGAGAGGAGAATGAGGGAGAGTTGCGCATGCGCAGTACGAGTGCGGACGCCGCAGAACGGACACTGCCCCGAGCATAAGATGCTCTCGCATCTAAAAAGCCTGGATTGGATGCCGCGCATCACACCAGCGTTCCCGTACTGACCCTCCATCTGCGAAGGCACTGACGGCACTGGCCCAGTACCAGTCGGTGCGCAAATTTCGGCCTCAAGTTCTTTGCCTCAATATTCGCGAAATGAAAAAAAGGTATACTAGCTGCGCTCAAATTTCACACAAGGGAGCACCGTAATCGTCGGACACGTTTACTTTGAAGGAAGTTCCAAATAAACTACTTGCTCACTCTTCCACTTCGACTTCCCAATCACGATAAAAAGAAAACCCGGCATATAATCTTCCTATATTATACTATGAAGCAACGAACGTCTTGCTCATAACGTACATCATAAAGCCTCAACACAGTTACGCCAAGTCTAGGGCCGTGCTGCCTTGTACATCATGGGCTGCCTCCACTGTTTCTCTCACTACAGAGAAATTTGCATCATTATATCTCCTTCAGAAATTAGAAAAATGACAAAAAGTTTGAGCCATTAAAATTCATTTGGTCCTCTGCACGTTGTTTTAAACCTAACTTTACGCTATACATGAAATGGAAAGAGCAGTTGGAAGCGAAACACTTTCATGTGTAGTGCAATATTACGCTTAGCGAGCCTTCCATCGGCAGAGCTCACCGGTAGGCGCTTCTCCAAGTCAAGTGACATCTCCCTGTCACACATGCCTGGAAATGCTGCTGCGAAAGCTTAACGGTCAGTTTCATTGGTTAAAAGCCAACTGAACAGAACTCCTAGAGCCGTATTCTGAAACGATCAACTTCGGCGATACTATCGCTGCGGCGATAGTCACGTTCAGTAAATCAACCGGCTGCATACCCGTGACGTCCGCACGCACTACCAACACGCCTTCTCGAACGCTTCACAGCACGCGAGATAACGCACCGGGCGAGTGCAGAGCGGCTCGGGTGTGTTGCTTTCGAGTCTATCGGCCACAGTACGACGTAGATGTGTTCGTTTATTCACAGCAACACCCAACGACACCGTGACGTCAAATTGACGTAGACCGGAACTACTAGATGGCGCTATTTCATTTCCGGTTTTGCTAAATCAGCCAATCAGCACGCGCCGTAGGCGGAGACATGGCCAAGGCGATGGTATCGCCGAAGGGGATCGTTTCAGAATACGGCTCCTGGTCCAAGTAAAAAGGCCTAGTTTAAGATAGCGTACTTATAGAGGTGCCTCGGTGAAAAATTTGACGCTTGAGGTACGAGAAGAAGCGTCACGAAAAGCTCCCCAACAAAATGGACGTTTTTTGATACCGACATTCGGATGCGCTATTATCACTCCCCGGAAATGAAGTGTGAAGTAGAACGCGCGCCTCAAATCTGTAACCTCCGAGATAAGAGGGTGCCTGTAGGTGACTGCTGAAAAACCTCCGAGGCTGCGCGCTGTAACTAACGTGGTAGCGACAACCATCAGGTAACGCTTCGTCTGCTTAGGTGCGCATTAAAAATGGCTAACAAGAAAAAAAAATACAATTACTAGCCCTGCGGCTTTTCCATGACTGCTTCAGTAGTATATACTATGTCATTCATCACGAAGTTAGCCAAAGTGGAAATTTTCCTTGCAGTTACATTTTACGCTACGCTGCGTGCGGGTGCTCTTAATTCGCACTGACTCCTGGATCAGCCGACGTCATGAAATATGTTGAAATCCTGGCGAGAACACATATCGTGTTTTGCCATTATCAAGGTCAGTCCACCAAGTGATAAATGTTGTGCATGGAATTGGCTTAGTTCTTATTACAGAGTCTCCAGGTCCAGTTTATTAGGTCAGACAGCCGTCCACGAAAATACGGGCAGCGGGGTGGAGTGAACACGAAGAAAACTCCAGTGTAGAAGTAAATTATCGCTATCCGACTGTCCGTTTTTGACCATTGGCTCTGAGCAGAGCGAATGCCCCCCGCAGGAGAACCATATTATAAAGGTTGTAGGAAAGACCGATTATTTCACGCTGAGACACTCAGCCGCGAGATATTTTTAAGTTGTCAGTGGACACATAGTGCATTCCTAAATGTGTGGCAGAAATATGTCGTTTGAACAATTTTATATGTAGTATGTGGTGTACCATTCTACATGTGTCCTAGAGAGAGGGATAGAAATAGGGTGGGAACGGCAGGGAAGATTCTGGTTTCCTACCCTGCGCTGGGGGAACGGCAAGGGGAAATGTAAGTCGGAGAGAATAGAGGAAAGACTAGCGGGAAGAATAGCGGAGAAGGCCCGAAAGAAAAGAAAATTTGACAGAGACACTTAAAACTGGTTACATGCAAGGATGCGAAAGCATTATAGTCCCTTTTGTGAAATAGGCCACACCTTTAGTCAGCAAGAACCCTATAGAGCCATGGTGGTGTAAAGGGAGTGTGCTCGTCTCGACCCCCGGAGGCCCGGGCTCGATTTCCACCCAGACCGAATTTACCAAATTTTCTTTTCAAAGCCATTACAAACCTCCCTGGGAAATTAGCCTTGAATACGAGCATTTTGACAGCGCTCGTCCTGTGTTCTGCCTTCTGTCCGAGTTTTTAGCGCTGTGTTCTACCATGGATGCTTTTACTGTTTGCGCCATCGGCCATTTTTGGTACTATCGATTGGTCACGCCGCCGTCGACGATTACGGTTTTTGGCGTAATGGGGCGTATAACGCTTTCGAATTAAAATAGAGGAGGTAGGGAACATCCGTGAGAAATGTGTAGTCTCTTCAAAAGGCCACTTGTAGGCAATAACTTGAAGTGTCTTGCCAGACTTGGGGTGTGACGACTGTATAGGCTGGCGTTCCAGGACTGTCTGCTCCGATATCGGCCGGTACTCAGGACGGGCCAGCCCGGTCGAGAGTGGCTCACTGTCGGCGCTGTATCGGTAATAACGGCAAATTTGGAACGCGTTCAAGAGTTTCCTGGCTGCCGCAGCAGTCACCCCAGTGCTACTTTCCCTTTTGATGCGGAAAACAAATGATAATGTTAAACCAACGCCAAGTCACAGTCGGCAAAGTATACTGTTGTCTCGGGTCGGCACAGTCCAGGTGCAGGACGGAGTCGAAGACAAGGGTCCAGTCGCTGCAGACGTGTGTGTTGGAAATTAGAAGTGTTTCACAACAGTTCTGTGGCATCATTCGTTGGCGCTCGAAGTTTCGCTGCTACGTCTGTTCTTGACAGCGGTATTGGTTCCTCCATGCCACCTTCATGAGCGGACCGAGCGCCTTCATTGTCATGTCCATTGCAAATTACGCCACAGGGGATAGGGAGCCACTGCACTGAGGCATCATGTCCTCCCTCGAGTAGGCAATGGAGCAGCTCGGGGATTCCTACAACTACTTGATCCTAGGGTTCACGGTGTAAGGCGGAAAGCACGCTATGCAGAGCTTCCTTAGATTCACGGAAAACACTGAATTTGTCATGCGGTTCAACACGAATCTTTCGAAACGCGCTAAGACAAGCAGCAAGCACCGCGTTTATCGATGGTTGACGATTCTCTTTACTCGAACTGGATGAAAACGGCCAGTGACCGTACCGCAATGTTCCGTTCATTTCAGTTCTTTTCTAGTCTCATCCCTGCCTGCGCACATTGTGCGTTGTTCGGCATACAATGTGCTCACCTGATCTTTACGTTAACAATGTGTGAGCGCAATCCGACTTTTAGTCACGCTTTATTAACTTATTATTTTAGGCTTGTTCGACATGTGTTCTTCGATTGCGTGACAATTAAGCCGTTACCGGCGTCACCCACGATGCAAAACCTGTCGCCTCATATACATACGTAAACGCTTTACACAACAAAATATCTCCCAAACTATTCTTATCTAAGGTAGTAATCAGTTATTAGGTCTTGACCAACACTACAAATTTTTGAATGTCAAAACGCAAATGCAAATATAAATTTCTTAACTACAGTTGATATTCGGTTAGTATTCTTCGGTATTCCGACTCTTCGCGAATGCCTACAGCTCTTCCGTTACACGAAGAACTCTGTCTATATGTAGCAATGCCACAGCGAAACAGGTGTTTCCTCAGCACGTCTTTCAAAACTTTCGATCGTTTCGTTTGACGTCATTCCGGAACAGAGGCAATGATAACGTGAGTCGAGCATATAGGTGCGAAGACATGGCGTCAATACCGTGCGCGTAACCGTGGTTGCTTTGCCTATCTTTAGAAGTGCTCATGCGATAGATGCGCCCTCCACCCTAAACACAATTGAACCAGGAACCAGGTGATTGACGATAAGGGACGCAGGCGTACGAGAGGAAAAAACTCAACAGTAAGCCTTTAGTGACGTCATTCTCTGCTCATACACTCTGGAATATTAATGATGTAGTTGATCATTACACTGGCGGCGTCTTACTCAGAGTCTAGAGAACCTTATTGTTCAAAGGCGAAGGTGCTTTTGCATACTAAGTTTTGTTATCATTCCACCAAGCTCGAACAATTATGTGAATTGCTCCTCGCTGACCTATATGAGATAAATTGGGAGGCAAAGAAAAAGGATAGCTTCTTTTCTCTTCTTGGGATCCTCTAAAACTGTAGCGATCGGCGCAAGCGCGTTCCTGAATTAAGTAGCTGAGAACTGCTTCGCAGAAAGACCGCTTCCACATCATGGATTTATGGCCGACAGTGGTCGTAGGCCAGACCATATATTATCAAAGACGGTGTGAGAGCAAGTGAGTTTACTGCAGTAATTTGTCATATTCATGTGCGCCCAAGGGTACAACCGAGAAAAAAATGTAAAAACAAAATAAATGGAGCGAACCTTTCGTGAAATTACGCGAAATTTATGGACAAGTATCTGTGCCCTATAGTTTCCTTTGTGGCCTTCTCCGGCATTACGTGAATGGTATATGCGCAATTACCTTACATAATTGCGTTTTCCCCCCGCAAGACAACCCAGATAAGTACGACAGACGACCGTTGCGAAATCTCGATAAATGAGGCTCCTAAACCACCTCTGACACTTGCGAACTCATTTTAAAATACGTTCGTCGTTTATGGCATGCCATGATCGCCACCGTTAGGGAGCATGGTAGCGCTATGCCCCATGAAGAAACCAGAAAGGTAAAAAACAACAACCCCGTGTTCCTTTACCGGCTTTTTTTGGCCCCTTCTTCGAACATTGTGACGCAAACCGGGTCATGGAGTACATGAGGTCACCAAGTTAAATGAAGCGGATTGTTCCATCCATGAAAGACATCAGTACCTCTCTGCCTGCTGTAGCACGTCCTTGTCAGGCAGCCACGTGCCCGCTCTTTATCTTCGTTTCGCTTGCACGTCGCGCGCAGTCATCTTATACCATGTCGCGTATAGTATGTATTGCAGACCGTGCGCTGGGGCAACCGTGAAGTCCCTATGAAAAGGAAAGTTGACGGTCTCTTAGAGCAAGAAAAGGATGCCAACACGACTTTGGGTATACCGTGGTATTGTCCACGTGCATCCCAAAGAACCACATGACGAGGAGGACAAAGCTTACGTTGGAGGAGTAGCGGAGGCCGGGGGAGAAAACCACCCGCCCGCTTTCGAGCTGAAAGTGGTTTAGGGGTTCTTCAACATGCACCTATACGTTGACATACGAGCGTTTTTTTTTTTTTGCGTTCAGCGCCCACCCCAACTGGTTATCGTATCTTCGACCTCGTGGCCAACAACATAATTGCTGATATACAGAGGCAACAGGGTGAATTCGCACATGCGAAGGGATGTTGATATCTGTAGAAGAGAGCGGGGCTGCAATGGGACGTATATAGGCAAAGTAATATGGGTCACGAGAAAAGGTGATCCTGCCAGCGCAGTCTGTTCAAGATTTTTGTTTCAGCCGCCTGGGTGGCTTAGTGGCTGGTGTTACGCTGCTTAAACACGAGGTCCCGGGTTCGCTTGCAGGCAGCGAGATGTAAGAAACGCTGGTGCACCTAAGAATAAATGCACCCGAAGGGACTCCAGGTGGCCCAAATTATTCCGGAATCCCGCACCATGCTGTGCCTCATAATCATATCGTTTTCGGGGCACGTAAAACTACCGAATGCAAGAGGAATCGATTTTTGTTTCGCCGTGTCGCTATCAGATTCCATCTGTAGTCAGTGCTCGTGTACAGCCGCAAACATAACATGATAACCAGAAGTGTGAAGACATATATGCGTATAGCGTCTTATCGTTCAAACTAGTACTGGCATGTCGCTTCGGCGTATCATTTTCGTTTTTCTTAAATGAAAGTGCTAGACGTCAAAACAACATGAAAAATATATCAAGCCCCAGAGTGGCCCAATTTAATTTACTATAGTGCTTTCCAGTGAACCCGTTTTAAAACAAACCAAATAAAGCCATCCATGGATTCGTCCCATCTCACCCTCAGGACAAATTATGAGCGATGTTTTATTTATATTCTTGAAATAAGCTGTTTGTTTTGACGCTGTTTAGCCTAGACAGATGGCATCGAAGCGGCAAATTCTTTTGATTTCAACGTAGCAGGAGGCACCACAGCATTAGAATTCGTGATGCTTTGTCGATTTGATTCCACGCTTTAACAAGGGTACGCGATCCCGTACGGTAATTCATTGATATCTCGACATGCCTACTGCCGCTCTGCGAAAAAGTGGCGCATCCGCAGAGGGCTTGACTTGTCACAAATTATGAAATACTAAAGCTCACTAAAAACACGCACGTAGGTAGTACCCCGCGCGATGCCTATCTGGCCACAGTTGTACTACTTATATGGACGGAGAAAATGCTGGCGTACCTATTGATAGCTTTCACGTGACGTCACGCACCCACCTTATCACCATGTCGGGGCACAAACATGGCGACTACAAGCACTTCAGTCCAATCCATCTTATTGGAAGCTATCGCGTGACGTTACGGATCCAGGTTATCATCGTGTCGGTGAACCAACATGGCGACTACAATAATGTCAGTGCAAGAAATCGTGGTTCAGTGGCTGTCCTGGTGCTAAGCAGCACAAGGTCGCACGTTCGACTCTCGGCTGCGGCATTTCAATGACGGTGGAATGGAAGAGAATGTTCTTTAGCCGGTGTTTCAGCGCTTTTTAAGGACACTGGGTTGGGTAAAATAATTCCGGAGACTAAAAATTCAGACAGCATGCATTATCGAGGTTCATACGACGTCATTATTCGTGCATTACATAAAAAATAGGAACCAGCAAATAAAGAGCAGCAATAACTCTCACTTGTCGAAATAGTATACTTGGACAGCGCAAGGAAACAAAAGTTAAGTAAATCATCATAAAGCCTCACGTCGCTACAAGTCTGGCCTTGGTATCTTGCTTGCACGTGGGGTTCCGCCCTTCCCAAAAGTCAATGATCGTCTGATATTTCTTGCTTCAAGACACTGTTTTGGAGGCAATGCTACGGCGTGCACGCTCCCAGAGCTTCGATAGCATTCACAGACGCCGTGGCACCCAATGCTGATAAACAATGCTGTATCGATGCAGCCAGAAGGCGTCGTAGACGCAGAACAACGCTGGTTACCAGACGTCACTTGAGCGATCTTTCTCCCGGCATTATACGTCGAGAATCGGAGTGCCGAAAAAATGCTCTATATGCCCGTCGACATGCCGTGGGGAGCTCACTATCGGGAAAGAACAGGCAAGCTTCGGTCATTATAGATTGTTTTGCCTGTCCCTATAGGTACCTTGCGTACAGAATCCAGATGTTTCACCTCTACTACACGTGATCACCCAGATTCAACCATTGCATTGTACCAGTACCTACAGATGGGGCAGGAACTTAAAGGTTAAAAGGGTACGGGCATGATATTTCTTAGTGTTTACTTCTTGCGTTGATTGAATGTCCTACGTCTCTCATACCTAGGAAAAACAGCGACCAGCCTCTGAGAAGGGTTAATAATTTAATGTACAGTAATAGCCTTTCTACATGCAGACTAAGTTTCGCGTCCCAGGATTATACTGCGTTGTGACGTCCCGATACAGTTCTTGGTCACGTGGGAGCAGAACATTGCGACGCTTTGACACTCACTCCTTGCTCGTCTGACCATTCGCTATGCCGCTACATCGGCTGTCACAACGCGAAGCAGCATGCGAGTTTCACTGTGCATGACAGCGAGGTCAAAATATACCTGACATTAGAGAAGCCGCGGTTGAAAACCGAAATATCTAAGGAAACGTGAGTTGGACAGTGATGGCTGTGAATGTTTGTTTTATGCTGTTTTAGTGTCTTCTTCTTTTCGTGTCGTAGCGCTTACTTGCCACGAAAAACGTTGCCATAAAAGAAAACTTTATGTGTACGCGACGACGAACTTACTTTATCCTTTAAAAGATAGGCTGTTAGCCGTGGGAAAAACAACATCCCTAAATGTGCAAGTTTTTTTGCATTTTTTTGTACTGCGTGAGCAAGCAGACTAGCAAACACCACGATCACGTGATTCCGAGCTTTTCCCATGATTCCTATTTTTCTTTATGACCATGCATCGTGATGAAGCCTCCTCCTAATTTCTTTCTTTCCCCATGGCGAACCCCTATATAGAGGAGGCCTAACAATTAATTATGGCCACTTTTATTTTGCGTAACGTAAACGAACAATAGGGTGCATCAGCATTGTCTTACGTCGGGCAGCCGTCGCCCACTGGGATTCAAACCTGCGACCTCGCGCTTATTAGTTGAATGCCATGGCCGATGAGACATCACGTCAACCTTTATAAAATGTAAAGCATTTTGTTTTAGAACACAATTAAATTTTTTTGGAGTTGTTCTTGCTCATTTGGCCCAGTTGTGACGGGCTGCGTTTGAAAAAATTAGGTCACTTTCTATTCACTCCGTTCTTTCTTTCGCGTGAGTTTATCCGTTAACCGTATAGTGCAAGCACTATCGAGGTACGTGGGTCAGATCTTAAGGGATGATCAGAATACGATGTCTAAGTCACCATAAATTGCTATTTAACCAGGTCGCGGTAATGTCTTCCGTCACGAGACGTGCGTGCCAAACTCAGTTACGCGTAAACTGCTAAAATAACGAGGTCGACCCGATCGAGACAGCGGGAATCAAGGGAAACTGCGATAAACCGTGTTAGAGCGACGCATAGTGGGTCACAGAAAAAAAAGGAACCAAACAAAAACAAAACAAATACTGATTAAAAAAAAGCGTTGAACAGAAGGAATAGTTGAACCAGCGGCAACGTCTCAGAAGACGGATCCCGCCCGCCGTGGCTGACTCTAAACTAGATTGCCACGCAATTAGGCAATATATGGGTAACTGAAACAAGTGCCACTAAGGCGCGTTAAAGCCAGGCGAGCCAAGGAGTACTAATCGAGAATGGCATAGGGTCCGCTGACCTACATACCGCATACTAATGCCATAATGCGCCGCCTCCTGCTTGCTAATGGTTTTCCTGAAGCCTAATTTACGATATGCAATTTTATGGTAGTGAATATGCAGGGAAAGCAGAAGGAAACTGCTGATCACTGTGTCAGCAGCGAAGCTGTTTAAGCCAGCCGTAATTTGTGGTGCGTATGAAGAACCTACCAAGAAAGAAAATAAACTTTCTTGACGAGGCGTGCTTCGAACCCGCGTACTCGCGGTCCCACAACGAGTGTCGTAACCACTAGGCTATGCAGCCACTTTTTTATTGCGATAGCAATTATATGGACACTCAAACGCAGATTTCTGCCGTCGGCGTCGCCGTCGCCGTCGCCGTCGCCGTGAGGTTCCGTATGACGTCAATGGAGATTAAATCGTCGCCGATGATGATAAGTGGTTCTTGAGGGAAAGGGAAAGGTTGGCGCTATCTTCTGCAGCCCTTGAGGGAGCACGGCTCAGCGCCAATCGTCGCCGCGCGCCGAACGCTGTATGTGCGAGTTAAAGGGCGCGAGGGGCGCGCGCTTTCACGGGGAGTGAACGCACGGGGAGTGAACGCTCAAACGCGCGTTCTGCGCCGTGCTCGCTTAAGGGCTACAGATTAAGCGTCTCTTTCCTCCTTTACAATCACCATATATGTAGAGCAAACGCGCCTTCTTCCGACGCGCGAGAGGCCATGGGGGAGGGGGAGGGGGGGAGGGAAGGGAGGCGACGTTTAGCTGCGGCACCAAGTGCCTATTTATATCAGAGGCTCCGGCAACAGTCACCAACGCCGCACGCATTTTGAGCGAACGCGGGCAAAACGCCGACGGCGTCGACAATAGTTCTGCGTGTTGCCGGTGCTGCTGCATGTCCAAGTTTATACAGCTGATAAAGCTAATATCATTACTCCGTATAGCTCTCTACAAATTTGCTATCGCAATTGATGTTTCGCCTTTCAGGTGAAACTGCGACAACTTAATTTTTCTTTAATGCATGGAAAATAAAACTGAAGGTATATTACAGTGCGGACATAGCTACACACTTAGAACTCGGGCAAACACACACATGCGTCGAAAAAGTGCATCCAGTCCGGCGGAGGTTCCTGCGCAACGTAGACACTTCTTATATAAGCTGCACTTTCTTGAAAGAATGATCTTGTAGATCGCGGGCTTTCGGCATGGCGATCACACAATCTAGCTCTCCATAGGCTATACAAACCCAGTACTAATAACATGTCATAGGGAGGACCACCAGTAATCTTAAACGGTAGGAACCTAATTGCGTATGGAGTGATGTCAATGTCCTTTTTAAGCGTGCGCTGGAGAATGTCCCAGAAAAATATAGCATCCGTACAGTCAATAAAACAGTGATCTATGGTTTCAGCCCGTGGACACAGTCGACAGTTCGTGGACCATGGCACGAAGCAGCCCCCTCGCGTTCAACCAGGTTTTAACAGGAAGTGTTTCCGTATGCAATTTAAAGAAAAATGTTTTAGCTCCAGGAGGTATACTCATTTTACGGACCCGCCTAAGTACGTCCTGATATGGCCGATTCAAATAAGGTGCACGATACAAAGGATCCTGCCCCGCAGGGGCGTCTGCGCAAGCAGGCGTTTGGTGAGTTGCGCCACCACGTACCCGAGCACACGAGGGTTGGACCCTCCCGCGTGTAGCCGTGCGCGGCTTAGCCGTGTTCGGGGAAAAGAGGATCCTGGGGGTTGAGCCAATGCCGGGTGTTTGGACCTTTATGGCCCCCCGGCGGAGGCAACACACCTCTTTGGCCTCTGCTTCACGTAGACGGCACCCCCGGACTGACCCACCCGGGGGAAATCGGTAGTTGCCTTTTCCTGTCTCTCTCTCCCTCCAACCTTCGTCTTTCTTACTTTCACTCTTTCCTGTCCTCTCTTTATTTTCCTTTCACTTCCGACTTCGCGGGCAGCAAGGGTTAACCTTGTGCATTATATCCTGCCTTGGGTATATGTATTTGGTTATAGTGGTGGCGTACAGTTGGCGTTTGCAGGATCTGTCCCTTACAGACTCTGCAGCGTCCCCTTGTTGGGCTCCATGGTGGGTGGCTGGCACCACCGCCGAAACTCATCCCACATACATGGATAGCTCCTTTCCTGCACTTGCTGATCGCCGCCCGAAACGGGGGCGCACCGAAGAAATATTCCAATTTTTTGGCCGACAAATTGAGAACTTTCCACGATACCACGTGGTACATAGTGAGAAAACTGACAAGTCCGTGAGAGTGATCTCACCCTTTATTGTTGCAAAGACTCTGACCGAGACTATAGGACCAGGTTACAAGGCGACGAAGTTGGCCAGCGGTGATCTCCTTCTGGAACTCCGCGATAAGAAACAACATGATAAACTACAGAATCTAGTGTCGTTTGGAAATTTTCCTGTGACTGTGACCCCGCACCGCACCATGAACACCTCCCGCGGTGTTATTTCTGATGACAACATGTTGGAGCTCACTGAAGATGAACTTCTGGAAGGATTTAAGGAACAAAATGTTTTGGCTGTAAAACGAATCAAGATGAGGCGCGATGGTAAGGAGATTCAGACAAAACACATAATTCTTACGTTTGGTTCAAGTGTTCTACCCGAGACCATTGAGGCCGGATACGTCAAACTACGTGTCAGGCAATACGTGCCAAACCCGCTCCGATGCTTCAAGTGCCAAAGATTCGGCCACAGCTCTCAGAACTGCCGAGGCCGACTGACATGTGCTAAATGTAGTGCGTTGGAACACACCTCTGAATCGTGTGAAAACTCTGTCCGCTGTGTGAACTGTGATGGGGAGCACGCCGCATACTCGCGGTCCTGCCCGTCCTGGAGGAAAGAAAAGGAAATTGTTACTATAAAAGTGAAAGAGAATATTTCATTTAAAGAGGCACGAAGGCGGGTGACCTACCTGTCTAAAACCAGCTTTGCCGATGTGGCGCGTCAGGGGGCAGCGTCACAACGGTCTCCGGCTACTGTCCGGCTCACACGTAGTGAGCCGGCGGTGACGCCATCCGCCCCCTCGGCGGCTGCGGCTACCACTGCTCCGCCATCTCACAAGAAGGGGCCATCGACCTCCGGGCTCGTGGCCTCAAAGGTCTCGTCCATCGAGACGAGGCCCTCACGTCAAACACTGCGCTCGCAAGAGCGCGTGTCCAGCGCCTCGCAAGAGCCGATGGACACAACAACCGGTCAGACGGCGCCGCCAGCGCCTAAGGAGCTCCGCGAATCTCGCGATCGCTCCAAAAAAGAAAAACCCCGCATCACAGGGCCCGACAAGGGCTCTGTAAGCTAATTTAGAGTCCCTTCACACACAGCGCAAACCTCTTCTCAATATGGACACGCAAATATTGCAATGGAACGTTAGGGGACTTCTCCATAACCTCGATGACGTTAAAGAGCTCCTTCATAAATATAGTCCGAGGGTGCTGTGTGTCCAGGAGACGCATCTGAAATCAGGAAACACGAACTTTTTAAAGCAATACGTCGTTTTTCGCAAAGACCGTGACGACGCTACCGCCTCGTCGGGCGGTGTCGCTATAATTGTCGATAAAGGTGTTGCCTGTCAACAATTAAACCTCCGAACTTCCCTTGAAGCAGTTGCTGCCCGAGCAGTACTGTTTGGTAAACTAGTCACGGTTAGTTCGATTTACATCCCCCCTTGCTATCAACTTTCCAAGACACAGTTTCAAAATTACATAGATGAACTTCCGCCGCCATATATAGTTGTCGGAGATTTAAATGCACATAACACTTTGTGGGGAGACTCTCGTTGCGATGCGAGAGGGCGCCTAATTGAAAACTTTCTGTTTTCTTCAGGTGCATCTATACTTAACCAGAAAGAGCCAACGTATTTCAGCGCTACACATAACACATACTCATCCATTGACTTAAGTATAGTATCGAGTACACTAATACCGTACCTGGAGTGGTCTGTTCTCAAGAACCCCTTAGGGAGCGACCACTTCCCTATTATGTTAAACTCAACAAAACAAGATGGATGCTTGCCAAGTTTTCCTCGATGGAACGTGGACTCGGCCAACTGGCAACTGTTCCGAGAGCTTACATGTTTATGTGGCGATGACATTGCTGATTTTAATGTAGACGATGCTGTGGCTTATCTAACATGTTTTATTATTGACGCTGCTACGAGATCTATTACGCAAACTAACGGATTGACCGAGAAGCGCCGCATCCCTTGGTGGAACAATGAATGTAGGAAAGCACGCAAAAACCAAAACAAAGCTTGGGGATTGCTTCGCAATTCTCCAACCACCGAAAACCTCATTAATTTCAAGCAGGTTAAGTCGCAAGGCAGAAGAACCCGTCGACGTGCAAAAAGAGAGAGTTGGGAGAGGTACCTCTCTAGCATAAATTCTTACACAGATGAGGCGAAAGTATGGCATAGGGTGAATAAATTGAAAGGCCGGGAGTCGAACCCTCTGCCCTTAGTAAGTACCCAAGGAGATAGCCTGGAAGATCAGGCAGATTGTCTGGGCGAACACTTTGAATATGTATCCAGTGCAGCTCATTACACAGAAACATTCATGAGGTTCAAAGAACGTGCAGAGCGACAGCCCGTTAATCGGAAATGTGCTCGAAATGAAGATTACAACCGCCCGTTTAGTTTAGCTGAATTTAAAACTGCTCTCGCTTGTTGCAACACCTCAGCACCAGGTGCTGACCGTATCATGTATGAAATGATCAAGCACCTACACCCTGAAACACAAAAGACCCTCCTGTCTCTTTTTAATGTCATGTGGGCTGCTGGGTACATTCCATCTTCCTGGAAAGAAGCTATAATAATCCCTATACTTAAACAAGGCAAGGACCCGTCCTTGCCTAGTAGTTACAGACCCATTGCCTTGACAAGCTGTCTGTGTAAGCTCTTCGAAAAGATGATTAACCGGCGCCTTGTCTATCTCCTAGAAAGCAATGGAATACTAGATCCGTACCAGTGTGGCTTCCGAGAAGGTAGGTCGACTACAGACCACCTTGTCCGTATTGAGGGGATTATAGGGATGCCTTCATACACAAACAGTTTTTTCTATCTTTATTTCTTGACTTAGAGAAAGCGTATGATACCACATGGCGCTTCGGTATTATCCGAGACCTATCCGCTATGGGTGTGCGCGGCAATATGTTGAGTACTATCGAAAGCTACCTTTCTAACCGTACCTTTCGTGTAAGGGTGGGCCGAGCATTGTCGAGGTCTTTCACCCAGGAAACTGGTGTCCCGCAAGGCGGTGTGCTTAGCTGCACACTATTTATTGTTAAAATGAACTCTCTACGCACGGCTATTCCACGAACGATGTTCTACTCTGTATATGTAGATGATGTCCAGATTGGTTTTAAGTCGTGCAACTTTGCTGTCTGCGAACGACATGTCCAGCATGGCTTAAATAAAGTGGCTAAATGGGCTGATGAAAACGGTTTTAGGTTGAGCCCACAAAAAAAGCACATGCATACTTTTCACTAATAAGAGAGGAATAGTACCAGACCCATGTATTGAGCTCTCTGGTACCACATTACCTGTAAGCAAAGAGCACAAGTTTCTCGGCATCATACTGGACTCGAAACTCACATTTGTTCCGCACATCAAATATTTGAAGGCTAAGTGCCTGAAAACAATGAACTTATTGAAGCTGCTGTCACGTACAACATGGGGCAGTGACAGGAAATGCATTTTAAACTTGTATAGGTGCCTTGTCGGCTCACGACTTGACTACGGCGCGATAGTCTATCAGTCTGCTGCACCCAGTGCTTTAAAGATGTGGATCCTGTTCACCATTTAGGAATCCGCCTCGCGACTGGAGCCTTCAGGACAAGCCCCGTACAAAGCCTTTATGTGGAAGCAAACGTGTGGTCGCTCTACCTTCAGAGGACTTATGCCAGTTTTACATATTTCCTTAAAACAAATTCAAACCATACACATCCTACCTATTTTACCATAAACGATACCACATGTGCCACACTATTCAATAATCGACCAACAGCGAAGCAGCCCTTTTCGCTACGCGTGAGAAAGCTCAGTGAAGAAATGGGTGCTTCACTACTTGAACATTGCCTAATGCCTCCAGCGAAGCTGTTACCGCCGTGGCAGTGGCTGCTGGTTGAATGTGACACATCGTTTATTGAAGTCACAAAACACGCGCCAGATGCACACATTCAAATGCACTTTTTAGAACTAAAGTCGAAGTACTCTTGCCCTGAATTTTATACAGATGCATCAAAGTCACATGCTGGCGTTTCCTATGCGGCAGTCGGTCCGTCCTTCTCAGAATCCGATGTACTTTATCCCCAAGCAAGTATCTTTACGGCCGAAGCCTATGCAGTACTATCGGCAGTGAAACACATTGATAGATTGAAACTCCAAAAGGCCGTAATATTTACCGACTCTTTAAGCGTTGTTAAAGCGTTAATGATGCCGCAAAAACATAAACACCCTGTAATTATCAACCTCTACTCACTGATCTGCTCTGCTTATGCATCTAAACAGCAAATCATAATATGCTGGGTGCCTGGGCATAGAGACATTGAGGGTAATGTTCTTGCCGACCAAATGGCCACATCAATAACATCGCACGCTATTAATCCTACAACTGCTGTCCCTGTAACAGATTTGAAACCTTTCTTGCGTAAGAAACTGCGAAGCCACTGGCAACGCTTGTGGGATGCGGAAACAAATAATAAGCTTCACTTGATAAAGCCACTGTTAGGTTTCTGGCCCTCTGCATCGAAAACACGGCGAACTGACGTCCTATTCTGTCGTCTCAGAATAGGACATACATATGGTACTCACAACTTTCTATTGAGTGGTAATGATCCTCCAGCCTGTGGTAGATGTGGCGAGAGGCTCACCGTCCTCCACGTCCTCTTGGAGTGTCGGGAAGCCGAAAGAGAAAGAAAGAAACATTTTCCACTAGCATATCGCTATTGTATCCCTCTCCATCCTGCTATGTTTCTCGGTAAAGAACCGCTTTTTGACACCAACGCAGTCCTCGCATTCTTGAAAGATGTTGTGCTACATGTTATCAGCCCAACGAGTTCATAGCGCATCCTCTCTCGAGAGGATGTTGCTGTGATAGTTTTTATAGCACATGCCTCCAGGCCCTTGTGTTTCAAGAGCTCTGTTTAGGCACTTGTGCTCTGGCTAATTTTCGCATCTTTAATATTTTGTAAGTCGTATCATTCCTTCGCAATGCATTGTTCATGTCCATAGTACACATAATTAGTCATTGCCATAATCTTATTACGTATTGATTTTACGCACTTTACAGCGACTGTTTTTAGGCCCATTTACAGCCATGTCACATTTAATGTTCATATAGTCCACTATTCATGTACACTAACAAGCCATTACCATCGTCCTGGCGCTCTTTGGCCACACCTGGCCCTTGCGCCACAATAAACAACATCACATCATCATGTGGGCGAGGATATATCCCGTCCTCGTGGAAGGAAGCTATAGTCATTCCCGTGCTTAAAACAGGCAATACCCGTCCCTACCCGCCTCTACAGGCCAATAGCGCTAACAAGCTGTCTGGGCAAACTATTTGAAAAAATGATCAACAGGCGCTTAATCTGTTTCCTTGAAAATAACAAATTACTAGACCCCTTCCAATTGTTTCAGGAGGTATGTCC
>NC_051158.1:53797426-53889980 GCF_013339745.2 Dermacentor silvarum | reverse complement strand
TCCCCAGAATTCTGTATTATTTAATTGTAAAGACTTCTGGGAACATCTAATAAAATTATTAACTGGTTCTTGTCAAGATGTATTATAAAAGCTTGCATAATGTTTCCGAAGCCATTATTACAGAATTCTGGGAACGTCTAATACAATTCTTGAAGTTGTTCTTGTCGAGATGTTCATTAGCCCACTTTTAGCGTAAGTTAGCAGAACTTACTGAAGTACCTGTAGACGTCCATGGCTAGAAAATGTCTTGACCAGGACAGCTATTAATTACACTTTTGAATTATTCGTTCAAGAAATCTTTTGGGCATCAAATAGCTGCTTGTGTGTTTCGTGGGATGTACATTACCTGCCAGGATAATTCAGTTCTGATCACTGACTCACGAGCTGTGTTAGCCCCTTCCATGTTTGTTAGTCTATCTCTACTGTGATAACCTTGCACTTAGGTTTCATGTATAAAATCGAATGGTTTCTGATCAATAAACAGAAGTTGGTGCCCATATATGTCGTTTGCGTCTTACTACGTCTTCGTCTGCTTAGCGCCGTAACCTTTCTAACAGCATTTTTATTTGGCACCATTGTAAGCGAAGCAGTCGGCGGTAACCAGACATCATGGACTAACCCACTGCAGAAGACAATCCATGCGGTGAAACTGTGTTGTTACCGCAGATTGTCAGAGCACAAAGCACAGAGAATGGCAGAACGGTGCCATCTCGCGGGGTGCTAAAAAACTGGGGTGCTTCATGCCGTCATTTCCGTGATGCTCGTACAAGCGAGAATTCGCGGTGAAGCCCGGCATAAAACACTTGCGCGTTAAGAAAAGTGCAACACACCCTTCATCACTCTGCATATTTCTTTATGAGTTGAAACAACTCATTTTGAAAGTCTAGGTGTATCTCTTCTGGCAGTTTTCTCTGGAATCGTGTGATATTCAGTGCCATATGATAACACTCATCTTCTAAAGGGCAGGCCTGTAGTGTTTTTCACAGCTGTCCCATTTCGTTCACGATCACATCTCCACTTGTCCTCTTTTTTTTGCACTCTACTTTTGCAGCAGGCTTCTGGCAACTTGCTTCAGCTCCCTGTTGACTTGAGGCAGCGGCTGTTGGCCCTGTTCACGACGTTGAGGCTGGTACCAGGGATGACACCGAGGCTGGTGACGATACTTGGGATGCTGACACCAAGCCGGAAATGTCAGAGATATCTGCGTCAAAGTCCTGCGCTTGAAACTGGGCAAAGCCCATTAAAATTTCTGAAGCATTGCTATGCTGCTGGGTTGCATCCGCTTTCTCGTTCAGCTGCTTGCTCACCTGTCCTGACCTTGGGCTCTCAGGCAGTACATAATTACCTGAAGTGCTGCACATAAGAAAAAAAGTGCATGTTTTCTATTTTGAGAAGTTTGTAAGATGTAAATAATACAAAGTGAAACCGTTTCACAGCGTTTTTCTCACTATTCATTATTGTTATAGCCCCACACATTGTAACACTGTTGTGAACAAGGCTAGCACTTTCATAATTTTGAAAAGTTGATATTCACTGCTGTCATCTGTATTACCATGTATTTCGCATAAGTGAGAAATACAAAAGAAAAAGACCATAAGCAAAGGTGCATCAAAATGTTTCCTACGTGCACATCAGTGCATTCCCTGTTTAAATAACATGCATATTTTAAAATGTGTAATGGCAGTACAAGTGCACCACTAGAAGTAGCTTTTTAGGTAAGAGCAATTAGACAAGCATGCATGAAGCCATCCCTAGCAAGCTCTAACCCGTGAAGCCAGATTTTTACACTTGGAAGCCCATGTTTGGTGTGCAATAACTTCAGTTGGAATTGGTGGCATGGAATAACATGCAAGTCAATCAATTTGTTGCAACTTCAATCATATCATTTGCCATATACAATCATTCGAGCCCTTACCGTGCAACTCTATCGTGCACATCTTATTCCTGATTTTATGTAATGACTGCGATATAAGCGGTACCATATGGTGTTGCGAAAAATCTTAGCATTAATTGCTCACAAGTGCAATCGCACTGTGGCAACTCCAAAAACTACATACTTAACGGCCTAGGCATGTGCTATCTACAATGAAGGCCAATTGTATATTGCACATTGCATAGACGGTGAAATTTCCAACTTTTCCCCCTCATTTCAGTTACTTTTGTGAGCAGGCGTGCGTATGGGCCTCCTCTTTGCCCAGATGGTGCTGCGAAAATGGTGCTAAAGAGCGCCCTCTGTCCTGAACTGGGTAGTACCAAGCTCGGTCTTCTGCTTCCGAAAGCACGTTTACAATATGAACCCGCCACTTTCGGTTCTGTTGTACCACGGCCTGCAGCGAATATCGGGCACCGAAGGCTTTTTGAGGGGTGGCACTCTGCGTAAAGGCAAGAAATTATGCAAAGCCGAATACGTGTACGCCGTTCAAGAAATAAGCAGCGAAGTTTTATCGCGGTGTCAGTCGCAAGTGATGCGAGTCGTGTACAAAGTTGAACTTCATGTAAGGTTTGCACGCTGCTGTATTCAGGCACACAAACGCGAAGTAATGCTTGCTATAAACGAATTCACAGCAGCGATAAGCTTCCCGCAGGGGCGTCTGCGCAAGCAGGCGTTTGGTGTGTTGCGACACCACGGACCCGAGCACACGGGGGTTGGACCCTCCCGCGTGTAGCCGTGCGCGGCTTAGCCGTGTCTGGGGAAAGGGGGATCCTGGGGGTTGAGCCGATGCCGGGTGTTCGGACCTTTACGGCCCCTCGGCGGAGGCAACACACCTCTTTGGCCTCTGCTTCACATAGACGGCGCCTCCAGACTGACCCACCTGGAGGAAATCGGCAGTCGCCTTTTCCTGTCCTCCTCTCCAATCTTCGTCTTTATCTCTCACCTTTTCAGCTTTCCTGTCCTCTTTTCACTTCTTCTTACTTCCGAATTTCCAGGCGGCAAGGGTTAACCGTGTGTAACATATCCACTCTTGGGTATATACATTAGGTTATAGTGGCTGTGTACTGCTGGCGCTGGCAGGCCATGTATATGCAGAATCTTGCCGCGTCCCCTTGTTGGGCTCCGTGGTGGGCGGCTGGCACAGCTGCCGAAATTTATATAATTTTATGGCTTTAAGCTCCTTCCCAAAACTCCCTGATCGCCCTCTTTTGAAGAGAGGGCGCACCGATGAATCTTTCACCTTTTTTGCCAAGAGCAAGGAAATCTTTCCACGGTTCCATGTGATCCATACTGAAATTCCCCAAAAGACTGTAAGAACGCTATCACCCTTTATTGTCGCAAAGTGCCTCACCGACACTCTGGGCCCCGGATACAAAATCACAAAAATGGCCAATGGCGACCTTCTCCTTGAAATTCGTGACAAAGTACAATATGAGAAGCTGACAAATCTCGTTTCATTTGGTGACATCCAAATTTCGGTAACTCCACATCGTTCCCTCAACAGCACACGAGGTGTAGTTTCGGAACAAGACCTCTTAGAATTGACTGAGACAGAGCTCCTAGAGGGCTGGAAGGAACAACATGTCACGAATGTGCAGCGAATTAAGATCGGACGCGACGACAAAGAAATTCCTACGAAACACCTCATTCTCACTTTCTGCACCAGCACACTCCCCGAACAGATCGAAACAGGCTACATGAAAATCAATGTCAGACCATACATACCAAACCCACGACGCTGTTTTAAGTGCCAAAGATTCGGTCACGGCTCTCAGAGCTGTCGAGGCCGTACTACCTGTGCAAAGTGCGCGTCGCATGACCACCCCGCGGACAACTGCAACGACCCACTCCACTGTGCAAACTGCGACGGTGAGCACCCTGCTTATTCTCGCTCCTGTCCTTCATGGAAGAAGGAAAAAGAAATAATCACTCTAAAAGTAAAAGAAAACATTTCGTTCAAAGAAGCGCGCAAACGCCTCTCTATTGTACAGGGACCGACATTCTCCGAAGTGGCACGGCAGGGGGCAGTGCCACAACGGTTCTCGGCGACCGTCAGGGCCACGCAGAGTGGACCGGCGGTAGTGCCACCCGCCCCCACTGGGGGATCAGCTAGTGCTGTTCCACCACCCAGCAAGAACAGCCAGCAGCCCTCCGGGCCTGCGGCATCTAGGACTTCTAGGGCCTCTGCTCGTGCAGAGAAGCCCGAATCCCCCGCGAGCGTACGCCGCGAGCGGGCATCCAGCGCCTCGGCGGAGGCAATGGATACATCACCAAGTGTATCGGCGTCTCAGACGCCGAAGGACCGGCGCAGCTCTCAGGAGCGCGCCAAGAAAGACAAACCCCGCATCACGGGGCCCGGAAAGGGCCCTGTGGGCTAACATAACTTTCCTCTCTTAAACACACAGCACAAAACACATTCATTATGGATACACAAATACTACAATGGAATGTGAGAGGACTTCTTCATAACCTCGACGATATTAGAGAACTCCTACATAAACATAATCCAAAGTTGCTGTGTGTTCAAGAGACACATCTGAAACCCACAAATACAAACTTTCTTCGTCACTACACCATCTACCGTAAAGACCGTGATGTGGCGAACGCCTCGTCTGGCGGTGTAGCAATAGTTGCCAACAAGTCTGTAGCTTGTCAATATGTCGCCCTTCAGACGCCCCTTGAGGCAGTGTCAGTTCGGGCACTTCTTTTCAGTAAGTTGGTAACCGTATGCTCCATTTATATACCCCCGAATCATCATCTCGATAAAAAAGACTTCCATAACCTCATTGATCAGCTTCCCGAACCCTACATACTCGTGGGAGATTTTAACGCTCATAACACGATGTGGGGAGACTCACGATGCGATGCGAGAGGTAGATTCATAGAAAACTTCCTCGTGAACTCCGGTGCATGCCTCTTCAATAAAAAGGAGCCAACCTATTATAACCTCCATCACAATTCATACTCATCAATAGACTTGGCGATTGGTTCTGCTTCCCTTTTTTCCCACTTAGAATGGAGTGTAATTAAAAACCCATTCGGAAGTGATCACTTTCCAGTCACACTAAACTCAGTTACCCAACATAACTCCCCTCCGCATGTCCCTAGGTGGAGACTAGCGTCCGCCGATTGGAAACTTTTTAAAGAATCGACATTTATATCACGCGATTTTATCAATGAATTTAGCATAGACGACGCAGTAGCGTATTTTACCGCTTTTATTATTGACGCAGCAGAGAAATGCATTCCACAAACAAGTGGCAGCTCGTTCAAAAGACGAGTGCCTTGGTGGAATGAAGACTGCAAGCAGGCACGCAAAAAACAAAATAAAGCATGGGGCATGCTCCGTCGATCGCCAACAGCTGAAAACCTCATAGAGTTTAAACACATTAAATCACAGGGAAGGCGAACGCGACGGCAAGCCAAGAGGGTAAGCTGGGAAAGGTTCCTTTCAGGCATTAATTCCTATACCCAAGAGGCAAAAGTATGGAACGGGATACGAAGTCTTAAGGGGCAACAAAGCCATCCATTACCCCTGGTAAATGACGAAGGGAACAGCCTAGAAGACCAAGCTGATGCGCTTGGGGAATACTTCGAACGGGTGTCTAGCTCTGTGCATTATTCCCAATCATTCATCAGTTACAAAGAAATAGAAGAACATAAGGCACTTGACCGCAGATGCAAACAAAACGAACCATACAACAGTCCCTTCGACATCGCAGAACTGAAAGCTGCTTTGAACGCATGCAAAAGCTCCGCGCCGGGAGCTGACAGGATCATGTACGACATGCTCAAGTACTTACACACTGACACACAAATTACGCTCCTCGCACTTTTCAACACAATTTGGGCCGCCGGATACCTTCCAGCTAGGTGGAAGGAAGCTATCGTTGTCCCAATTTTGAAGCAGAAGAAAGACCCATCCTTGGTATCAAGTTACCGCCCAATAGCACTGACCAGCTGCCTATGTAAGCTGTTCGAAAAGATGATCAATCGCCGTCTGTTGCACTTTCTTGAATCCAAAAAGTTGCTCGACCCACATCAGTGTGGTTTCAGGGAAGGGCGGTCGACAACAGACCACCTCGTACGCGTCGAGGCTAACATTCGTGACGCATTTGCGCACCAACAGTACTTTTTGTCGGTGTTCCTCGACATGGAAAAAGCATACGACACCACTTGGCGCTACGGAATTCTGCGGGATCTGTCAGGAATGGGTATCCGTGGGAACATGTTAAACGTCATTGAAAGTTACCTAACAAATCGGACATTCCGTGTTCGAATTGGTAATGCTTTGTCCAGGTCATTTATCCAGGAAACCGGGGTACCGCAGGGTGGTGTAATCAGTTGTACCCTTTTTATTATAAAAATGAACTCCTTGCGATCATCTATTCCGCAAAGTATTTTTTATTCTGCATATGTCGATGATGTGCAAATCGGATTTAAATCGTGTAACCTCGCCGTCTGCGAACGACATGTTCAGCTTTGCCTAAACAAAGTGTCCAAATGGGCTAACGAAAATGGATTTAAGTTAAATCCCCAGAAAAGCTCCTGTGTGCTCTTTACAAGAAAGAGGGGCCTCGTGCCTGAGCCCACTATCGAACTCCTTGGCCAACGCCTACCTCTAAACGCAGAGCACAAGTTTTTAGGTGTGATACTGGACACTAAACTATCCTTCCTTCCCCACATTAGGTACCTCAAAGTTAAATGCCTAAACACAATGAACATTCTCAAAATACTGTCACACACAACATGGGGCAGCGACAGAAAGTGCTTGTTGAACCTGTACAAGAGCCTAGTACGTTCACGCTTAGATTATGGTGCCGTGGTGTATCACTCTGCTGCGCCAACCGCATTAAGAATGCTGGATCCGATTCATCATTTAGGCATCCGATTGGCCACGGGCGCCTTCAGGACAAGTCCCGTACAAAGTCTCTACGTGGAATCGAACGAATGGTCTCTTAATTTACAGAGGTCATACTCTAGTTTCACTTATTTTCTGAAGTGCATTCGAACCCTGAACACCTATGTTACACGACCATAAACAATACCACATCTGCCACACTGTTTCGCAATCGACTTACAGCAAGAGAGCCCTTTTCGCTGCGTGTCAGAAAGCTAAGTAGTGAAATGGGCGTCCCATTGCTTGAACATCGCCTAATGCCACCAGCAAAGCTGCTACCTCCGTGGCAGTGGCGGGTGGTAGAATGTGACACATCTTTTATCGAGGTTACAAAACATGCTCCACAGACACACATTCACATGCACTTTTTAGAACTTCAGTCAAAGTACTGTTGCCCTGAATTTTACACGGATGCGGCAAAGTCACATGCCGGCGTATCTTACGCAGCTTTGGGTCCTTCCTTCTCTGAGTCCGGCATTCTGCACCCTCAGACAAGTATTTTTACAGCAGAAACCTATGCAGTACTGACTGCAGTAAAACACATCAAGGAATCCGAACTACAAAAGACAATAATATTCACAGACTCCTTAAGTGTTGTAAAAGCTTTACTGTCTTTAAAAAAGCACAAGAATCCTGTTTTTATTGAGCTTTATTCACTATTGTGCACTATTTATTCATCCAATAAACATGTGATAGTATGCTGGGTTCCTGGGCATAGGGAAATAGAAGGTAATATGCTTGCCGACAAAATGGCTACATCAGTTGCATCGGATGCTGTTAATTCTACCATGACTGTCTCAGCTGGAGATCTTAAACCTTTTGTACGCAAGAAGCTAAAAAACCATTGGCAACGTTTGTGGGAAGCTGAAACTAATAATAAGCTCTTCGTAATAAAACCACAGTTAGGCATGTGTACATCCACAACGAAAACACGGCACATCGATGTCCTGTTCTGTCGACTCAGAATAGGGCACACGTATGGTACCCACAATTATCTGCTGACTGGTGATGAGCCTCCAACCTGTGGCAAATGTGGCGAGAGGCTCACCGTCCTTCATGTTTTGCTTGAATGCCAGGAAGCAGAACTTCTACGTAGAAAGTATTTTTCTTCAGCTTACAGAGAGCATATTCCTCGCCATCCGGCAATGTTCCTTGGACCAGAGCCGTTTTTCGATAGCAAATCAGTTTTAAACTTTTTAAATGATTTTGCTCTATTGAAAGTGATAGGCACGAGACATTCGTAGCGCATCCTTTTTCAAGAGGCTGCTGCTGCGATAGGACCGCTTTGTAACGCCCATGCTTCCATGCCCTTGCGTTTCAAGGGCCTTGGAAATGCAGTAGTGCTACAAACGACATATTGTAGTTCATTTTATCCCCCCTTGTCAATGTATTTCTCGTTTTAAAGTACATTCATTGGTCATTTCCATAATTTTACTACATGTGTTTACGGACTTTACTGCCACTGTTTTTAGGCCCCTCTACAGCCATGTCACAACCAACTACATAATTAATTACTTCATTGTTAACTCATTAACTGTGGCCTGGCGCTCTTTGGCCATACTTGGCCCTTGCGCCACAAAACACCAAATTCATCATCATCATCATGTTTATGGTCCTTGACATCAACCGAGAAGTGCACCGAAGGCCGCGAAGGCGCTTTTGAGCGTGACGGGATACATTTAGTGAGAGTGTAGCAATACCGGCCGGACGTCGATTCACGACACGGACAATAGACGCTTTAGGCGGCTCCACACAATCAGAAAGGTAGAATAAGTATTGAATGCACTGGCACACCAGAAAGGAGAACAGTTAAAGCCAAAGGAGCTAGCGAAAATGCGCACAAAATATAAGCATAGGGACGGCAAATTTTGTTACGTGAGCATTCAGTGTGGTCGCAAGCAATATATTAACAGCGAAGCTGTTTAAGCCCGCCTAATTTGTGGTCCATATCAAGAAACTGCCGCGCCGAAGCCATGGCAACCAGGAGGGCGGAGGAGGGCGTGGCGCATGCGCATGCGCTATCCTCCTCGCCAGCTCCCTCCCTTCCCGACCCCACCTCTCTTCTCTCCGCGGAGGATATGGCGAAAGCTTGCACTAGGCCGCGCAGAGCTCAAGACACACTGAAGCTGGCCGATTAATATCGAGCGGCTGGCCTCCAACGCGTTCGGCGTCGGCAAGCAGCAGCGTTCTTGGCACTGTGCCAACCTTGGTTAGCCTGCCTGCGTTTGCGGCATGCCAGGAAAGTTGTCGCTCGTAGCCGCCCACATGTCCAGCGCTAGTCACGCGAAATGTCGTGAAAGGGAAGGTACCTCCGAAGATTATCGCTCGAGAATACCTTCGTGCATGGGTAGTTAAGTTAAACGAAGTTAACGCCGAGCAGCAACCAAGTTAATACCTAGCAGTAGCGGCCTGTACGACTTCAGGATCGACAGTTTCGCTGTGGCTAAGCTTTGCACGACCGAGTGCAAACTTGCCCGATTTTTTTTTTTTTTGTGCTGTAAGTTGAAACGCGGCTGAATCACGCAACTATTAGCGCGTCTACGCCTTGACGAAACGCATCTACGAGATTTGGAGCAGCCGCCGGTTATTAACAATTTCGTATTTGAGGGTTGCAACAGAATGACTGAGTCAAGGAAAGGGGAAGGCGTAGGCATACTAATTAGGCGAGGTATGAAGTGGCAAAGAGTAAAAGTGACATGTAAGGAGCACTCCTGGATTAGATGCATGTGGGAAGGAAAAAAGACGTGGCTTGGAGTAGCTTATACGAATGGACAGGTAGGGATAGTACAGAAAAAAATGAACATGTAATTGATTGATTGCATTAGAACCGATATCATTGAGCTGGAAAATCTGGGCCAGGTGGTATTTGCAGTAGATATAAATGCGCAAATGGAGGATTTAGATGGTTATACTGATCACAAGTGTGTTTTAGTGCTGTGTCTGGGCGATGAACAAAAGCCTATAGAAGTTAACAGGGATAATAAGTGTCATGGACAGGCAACGTGGCAATTCCGTAAACAGGTCGTCATGTATCGACTATGCCTTAGTCCGAGAAACGGTCTACGAATGACTAGGCAAATTGACGATACATGATAGCCTGGGTACCGATCATAAACGTTTAACCTTAAAATATGGGAAAGATACTAAAGCAAAACATGAACCAGTAGCAGCAGAATGCCTAAAAATAATTAATATAAATGAGCAGAGATAGCAAGAATATTAGAGAAGAAAATGAAGGCACTTCCTACAACCACCGGGGAATATCAGGAACTGGTAGACGTTATGCAGCAGGAGATAAGACAGACACGGCAATAACATTATTGGAGTGGAATGATGAAATCACGCAAGAGACGGAACAAGGAAAAAAAAAGCAAGATATGGAAAAGCGTAAGCAGGTGTCTAGTGATCGTAGAGAAGCCAAAATTTCGGATTACACGAAGAAGAGGTGCTCCTTAGATGGAACAAATAGTGATAAAAGAAAACGGTGGCGAGTGAGCTCGTGCCAGAGAAAATTAAATGCGTAAGTGATCGTTGGGTGCATAACATCCGAAAAAGAGACAAAGATGCCCCCAAAATATTCTGAAACCATATAAGAGCTCTCGAAAGTCCAACTAAATATTCTTAAATGGCTATAAGGGATCAATACGGTCAACATATTCGAAGGAGACTCTGCGCTGCGGTACATCACAGGTGTTATTAGGGATAACTTCGGCAAGAACGGAAGCATAGTCTCGATTCAAACCAATCCAGCAACAACAGAAAAGCCTGAGAGATGAACATTTAGCGTAGGAAGCTTTTATTGGAAAAAGGCAGCAGATAATGTCCCGAATAACACGGAAGCTGGACCCGATGAAATCCCAATACAACTAATCAAAAACCTCGGTTCAAAGACCAAGCACTGCTCACTAATAACATAGAGCAACTAATTAAGACAAAGCAAACTGTTGTTTGATTGGCGTTAAAGCACGATGAACTTCATATACGAAGGAAAATGTGACAAGGATAAGACGAGCTCGCAAAAGCCAGTTACAGGGACGTCGGTGATTTATGGAATGGCAATGCAATCCCTAAAATTAGAATCATTGAAGTGGGTGGAGAAAAGTTATATATAATTGATATGGGTGGAGAAAATTGATATACTGGAGAAACTACTGAATGGGATCAGACCAGGAAGTCGTTCAGAGAATAATGTGTTCGTAATAACTCACTGCATATATAGATTTCAGCGGCTCGGGATGGACGTTTAATAATTAGTTTTCGAAATATTAGGAGAGCCTACTAGAACGTAAACAAGGAGTTATTATGGGATATTTTCAAGAACGAAGGGCATAGATGACAATTTGGTGGAGCTGCTGAGGGAGATAGATGGGGACAACCCAGTACAATGTATAGGAAGACCGGAAATGCAATACACTGCTGGAAATTCACCGAGGACTGAAGCAAGGATGTCCTATACCTCCGTTGTTGTTCACGCTTTAGGTTAAGGGCATAGAAAGACGACTGGAAAACAGCGAATTAGTGTTTGATTTAGCTTACATTCGTAATGGACAAACGGTGCAACTGGATGTCCCCGAACTTATGTGCGCGGATTACACAGTGCTACTAGCGTACAGATCTACAGAGAGATGATAATAGAGAATATGTGTGACAACGCATTGACAAATCTAGGCTTGGCTCCAAGAAATCGGGAATCATTATATTTCATGAATAGACGAGCAATTACGTTGTACCAATTCAAAAACAACTTGTACCCATAGTCAAGCAATAAAAATACGTGGGCGCGTACACACAAATGAAGGGAAGACTTACTCAAGCACCCATCAATATAATGCGAAATTAAGGGGAAGCGGAATGCAGCAATAATAAAGCATAGAGCTATTTGGGGCTGCAATGAATATGAGGCGGTGCGCTGAATCTACAAAGGAGTAATGGTGCAAGCGCTGACGTTTGCTATTGCCATTCTGTGCTTGAAGTCGGATATCTTCTCTGGTTCGGACGTTAACCAGAGATCGGTAGGCCGGTTGGTTTTGGGAGCCCACAGTAAAACCACAAAATAGGTAGTAAACGGTGACATTGCTCGGGCCTCTTTGGAAGTTAGAGAAGCACAGAACAAAATAAGTTTCCGGGACTCAGGAACATGGATGACAAGTAATGGGCGGCTGAAGTGCACAGGCATCTGTACCGCAAAAAAAAAAAAAAAAAGACGCTTTACCTTGCACTCGGCCGCGCAATGCTTGAAACGGCGAAGCTGGCGATCGTAGCCCAGCATTTTCCGGAAGTGCGCGCTAACATTTATCTTATTACTCATGATGATGATAATTTCTTTTCGCGCGTCTCGGACTTACGGCCGTCGCAGCGCGTTGCATAGCGCAGCTTGCAACACTGACACCGCGTTGCAATGCCGACAGCGCGTTCCAGGAGACCCGCTCCGTGAATGCGTCTCTCTCTCTCTCTCTCTCTCGCTCTCATTTTCTTTCTCTCTCTCCCTAGTATAGCACGCAGAACCTCTTCTTCACCTCGCAGAGCACGAGCGCGCGAAAGTGCCAGCTGTGGACGAAGACGACGACGCTCGAACGCAATCATATGGTTCGCATAAATGCACGTTCTGCAAGCGTGGCTGTAAAGCCTAGTGGTTATGACGCTCGCCTTGGGACAGTGGGTACGCGGGTTCAAATCCCGCCTCGGCAAGACAGTTTATTTTCCATTATTTCTTGATAGTTCCTTGATACGAACCACACATTACGGCTGGCTTAAACAGCTTCGCTGTTAAAAGTATGGACAAGATTGGAGGAAGAGGTCAGGAAAGCTGGCAACAATGTGCAGTGTAATTGAAAGTGCTTATAGACAAGCTGGAATGATTAATAAGAAAGTGATGGAAATAGCGACTTCAAATTGGATGCAAATGATGGAAAAAAAAAAAACGTCCATGGTGATTTGCAGTTATACGGCAAGAAACAAAGCATCCTTACAATAACAACATGGCTGTGCCTTGCTATTTCAGACCCGAGCAAGTGACCTGAGATCAAAAGCATACAAGAACAAATATTCCTAACTGGACGAGGGACATGATTGCTGCAGCAGAAGTCCAGAGACGACTTAGTGTATCGTAATGAAATTCAGCCAGCAAGACCCGTAAGGAACGTTGTTCTTCTAGAATCACTGCGATGCGCAAAGTACAATAAGTGGTCAGCGGTAGAATATGCGAGAGGCGTTTGCAGTATCGATGAAAAAAAAAATCACCAGCCCTTCCACTGTCGAGAAAATGGGGGTAAGCGAAGCTTGTGTGTGATCTGACCTTCCTGGCGATTTTCTTTCTTTCTCTCTTTCTTTCTCTGACCTTCGTGGGTATTTTTTCTTTCTTTATCTTTCTTTCTTTC
This sequence comes from Dermacentor silvarum, assembly GCF_013339745.2. Taxonomy (NCBI): domain Eukaryota; kingdom Metazoa; phylum Arthropoda; class Arachnida; order Ixodida; family Ixodidae; genus Dermacentor; species Dermacentor silvarum. The sequence continues at coordinate 53,876,770 of NC_051158.1, read as the reverse complement.
TCCATCTTTCTTTCTCTCCCTCTCTCTTTCTCTCTCTCTTCCTTTCTCTCTTTCTCTGACCACGGCCGGACTGCACGCGCGCACTCCCTTGTGCGCGCGTGCCGCCCCTCTAGTCCGGCCGTGCTCTGACCTTCGTGGTGATTTTCTTTCTTTTTCTTTCTCTCTTTCTTTCATTATCTCTCTCTTTCTTCCTCTCTTTCTTTCTTGCTTTCTCTCTTTCTCTCGTTCTTTTTTGTCCCTGGTATGTGCCAATAAGCTTGGACCCTTTCTACACTATCGCCGGGATCGGCCCACTTTTCAGCGTGATACCACCACCACTATCACCACCGCCAAAACTTGTGAGCCTATAAAGCTTTGCTTAAATAGCATGGAAGAGGTCGATAGAGCCGGCGTCGTTAAAGTCATAAGTAACTGCAACATATCTAAGGATAGACGTTTTGACGCAGAAAGAAGAAGATCCATGAGAGATAGAGAAAATTATAAACTGCAATACATGTATACAACCTGATTAGATCAAGTACGTTAGGATGCGCCGCTACGCAATTTTGAAGGTAATGTCAATAGAAGTCAATAATAATCATCATCAGTCAGTGTTCTTGCGCTTTGAGTTCACGATTAACTCGACCTTGCTCTGCAATGTATGACCTTGCTCTGTCTGTATAGCTCGGCGGTGACTTCCCGGGAAAGAACTAGGTCCCAGTTGCGATCGACTGAACCGGACAAGTTTGTCTTTAGCTACGTAAGCATTTTCCTGAAAAACCAGTATTGCGTTTTCATTCTACCTTGTTGTATACTCTGGGGTGGATGACAATCTTTTTTTTTTTTTTTCAGGAATAGAACCGATTACAAGACAAGTTGATTTGCTCTGAGGATTGTAATTCGTTCCATGCAAAAATGTTACGAATAATAAGCAATAATGAATACAGAACATAAATGAAACATCTATGCTGATAAATATCGCTGTTTACAGGCTGGGTAAACCTATTGCGTATTATGCTGGGACAAACGTTAGAGGGTAAAATAAGCCCATCAGTGTTGTTACTGCAAGTGTATCGTACCACTTCACTAAAACAGTGGTATGCACCAACTGTACTACGTCATAATACATTGTTTTCGTTGCAAAATGTCGCAACGAGATAGGCGGATGCTGTCACCACAGAGTAATGTTTATGTTGTAACGAGTATAGAAGAAACAAAATTGGAGTTGTGAAGTTGAAAGCCCTATGGCTACAGTCTCTATTTATACTGCTGGCATTAGGGAGCTTCAGAATAAAGGACGCAAGCAGCATACGTAATCAAGTACCCTGTTTGGGGTTTTGAACGAAACATCGTTTCGTTCACAGACAGTTAACTGCGCTCCTCCAGTCGGTTCAACCATTCGAAAAATCACGGCAGGTGTGCTGAGCACCGCGTTTCAACAACGAGAAAAAAAAAAAAACATCCTACAGATAGGGTGCATAAGGAGCTTGTTTACTCCGTAATAAGTCAGGTTTCTGCGATGCATTCACTGCCAATAAAGACACAAATGTTAAGCTAGACGTGGGTGCTTCATATCGGAATTGATGCGGGTAAACGAAAAAGCAACATCCGCTCTGTCGTCTGGACATATTGTACGCCTCTGTACACAGAGCCAAACAACGCATACGGTATTGTCCAGACGTCGCATTTCTGAGAAAGCTATTCAAAGCCGGGCATGTAAGCGGAAATCTTTCACGCAACCAACCGATCGATACCCCAGATAGCGTTGTCGTGTCGGGGAAACCTGGAGGTATAGCACGGCCCGCTTTTCTTTGGTGCTGTGTTATTCTATTTGTTGGTGTGTTTTACGTTCTTCTACTGACCGCTACGTGGCGTGGCGTAACCTTTTTCCAGTACATCTTGCTCGCAGGTGAAGAGAGAGAGAAAACGAGGAAGTCACGCGGATTGGTGAAAAGCCACGACGCAGTTCCGAATCACTTCCTCTTTTCAGCGACCCGGTTTCGAAGGGGATTCAGGGAAATCAAAATCCAACACCAAGATCTCTACAGGTGCCTCAAGGGGGGAAAAAAAAGAAACGGAATAAACCCATCACCAAGAACTTCCAGAGCCGGGCTCGAGCCTGAGCGGTCAAGGTCGCTCGTGACGCAGCGGTGGGTCGGGGTTCTTGGCGGCCGCGGGAATAGTTGAGAGGACAAGGAGCAAGCGAGCGCTGTGTTACGCTTCCGTCCGCAACGCGGCGCCCTCTTTCACTCCACTTCGCCTTCCTCCATCTCACCCCGATCTCATCTGTCGTGCTTGTTTCCTGTGCGTCCGTTCTTCTGCTCCACCTGAAAGCGAAGTGTGTTGCGTCTCCGTCCGCTACGCGGCGCGCCATTCCACTCTGCTTTAAAGCCCCTTGATGTTAGAAAGTAGCGACACTCTCCCCCACGCGCGCGCTTTCCTCCTCAATTCTACTCAGATTTCTCCCCCTCACCGGGCCGGCGCGGCGCTGAACCCTCCAGTGGCTCGCTGCAGCCGCATTAGAATCAATGCGCGCGCTTGTTTATTCGGCCCTTTGAAGCGTTGTATGGGAATTTATCCCTTGTGAAACTGTCATGACGAAAGTACGTTTCCGATAGAACGTCGTGACATTTTTTTTGAGGACGCTTCGATAAATACAAGCGCAAGCGCTCCGAAAAAATGAGTACCAAGCAGTGGCTGAGCTGTTTACCTCTACGTCGCCACTTGGGTTGTCCGTAACGCGGAGGTGTATTGGGTGCATACAATATAAGCAGCGTAGAGTATAAACGAGAATTTGGTTCACAATCTTCGCTCTTAAAAGGCTCAGAGAAGGTAACCAAGAAGAAATGTGATAGTACACTTAAAGTGAATTCCCCAAAATGAGTGGGCCAAAAGCCTTTGTACCAATGCCATTGTGCGAAATACGTGCTGTGTTTGCGAAACAGCCAACATAGAACTTTACACACGCGCCTGTATTCCGTCACTATGAAACGACGAGAAATCACATTCCATCACCTCTGGGAGTAACCTAAGTCTCTCTCTCTCAAAAAAAAAAAAAGGCTGATTGCTTACACGGAAACTGCTAAGACTGGCACTTGATAATTAACTTACAGACTTCAAGATGTCAAGTTTATCAGAATTGAGGGAGATTATCAGAAGCGCGTGACTTGTACTTAATGAGCATGCGCGAATAATACATAATACCACTTATCTACCTATATATTGCGGTTCATGCCTTCGCAACATAAAGTACATAAAGAAAAAAAATGCTCGCAGTATTGAAACTTTGCAAAGATACAATAAGCACGCAATAAGAGTAAAATAGTTCCTTGGCTTCACTAGTATCAGGCGCAAGGATCACACGCACACACACACACACACGCACACACATACACGCACACAAGCACGCACATACACAAACACGCACACAACTACAAAATATGAGTTACAGGCATTAACTCACAAATTACATACATTTGAAAACTAACGCACGCGCGAAAGCTTTGTCACGGCTCGAAGAGTCAACGCAAATTTCAGCCGACTCACTTAAAAAAAACTATATGCACAGTTATCGGTGCTCTGTATTAAACTGAACGAAGAGTCCCGCTATGCGAAGAGCATTAAAATCAATGCAACTTCATCCACAAATATGAGGAAAGCTGCAACATTCACCTCGCAAAGAACGGCGTGCTTAGAAGGGGCGAAATCCTTTCTCCCGATGTTATGGAGCCACTGCTTCCGACGCACGACATTCCGTTCACCTCGGGGGATATAAAATAAGGCTTGCCCTTTCTCTGGCCTGCTGCTGCATTGAAACGCGCAGCAGCAAGGCATTTTCACGGAGAACGAATCTCAGATTCCTACGAAAGGATGAAAAAACTTGGGAAACACACGTTCGGAGCGGCAGGGCGACCACCACTTGGACTGCTCATGGCGAGCGGGAGAAACTAAAGGCGCGCGAAAGCAAGTTTCGCGCCGTTTTCGTGACGTCAGGGTCACCTGACGGGGCAGTCTCGAGCGCCGCAGCCATTCAGCGTGGCGGATGCGCTGCCTCCGCGAAAGAGGGGGAGAAAAAGAGGAGGTTGACCGTGCCGGCGAGGGTGTTGCGGCGTAGATCAAAGCGTGTCGCTACTTTCTAACATCAAGGGGCTTTACTCTGCTTCCGTTCTTTTTTCTTCCTTCCTTTGAGCTTCCTGACTTCGCTTCCATTCGTTCGACAGCGTCCCTTTCGTCTGCAAGCGAACGTGTGTTGCTGCCGATGGTAAAGGAAATAAATTTACGCGAGTTCTTGCAAGGCAACAAGTATAAAAAAAGGAGCGAAGAAAAATTGCGAACTACGGGATGGATGGGTGCTTTTTCTCAGTTTTAAGCACGTCGTTACGATCGCTTGTTTGGCTCGACTGTGCTCAAACATGACGCATGAAGAAACAAAACGCTGGCTGGAGTTGTTTACTATCTAGAAATTTCAATCCATTGCAACAAATGCAGATCAAGGCTTGCTAGCGAAGGTGGAAAACACGTGCGACGCAAATAATAGAAGTAGAAGGGAAACAAGCAAGACATTTCGGAACGAACGGTTCTTGTAGGTCGCGTTCCCTACAGGGCAGAATTAGGGAGCCTACATTCAAGCGCTCTTTGCATGTAGGCTCCCTAGGCAGAATTACCGCTGCAGAGACGAAATGCAGTGTTTGCTTTCAAAGCAAACTTTTATTTACCTGGCCCACCACGGCGTCGCATGAGCCTATATTTCTCTGTCTAAATAAATAAATGTATTATGTGCACCGCCCTGTATAACCACCGCATGTTGACCTTCAATGTTGTGCTGGTGCGCGCACCTTTCTTGTGCGTAATCAAACAATAAATGACGACATCAAGCACGTAGTGCATATAATATCACTTTATAGATATCTATGATGCACACATATGTCTTAATAAAACAGCGCATGTTACTCGATGGTTTCTTTGCAATTTGTCATATTTAGTATGTCCTGCGTATGATGCCCGTTCCTGAGAAATCGTCAATAACTGGTATGTGGCACTGTATCGCAGGGGGAAATAGAAGCCTTAATAGTACTAAAACATATGCGAAGTGATATAAGGGGTATATAACATATATATATCGCTATTCTGTCTTCGTGCACGTCGGCACATGATTCTTTACCGGACAAGGTTAAGGCATGCCGACGTGTCTCAGTGTATATCCACCTTAACTTGTGGTGGAATTTTGGCATAACTTGTGAGCAGAAACTTATACGTTGCATGGTATTAAAGTTGTGACCTGTACGGCTGCATAAACTTGACATGAGATAACGTGCTGCGTAAAATTAAAACAAAGACAACTGTACGCATTGGGCTTACTTTTACATAAGATTAATTGACCAGCTTCACGATATCTTCAGTTCCCGTAAGTCTCTGCCTAGGTGTTTGATTTTGGACTTGCAGTTTTTATAGCCCCTAATATAACTGCTTTCTAAAAAAAAACTTATATTAGCATATGTTCCAGCATGGGCGTTGGATCTGCATTATTATTTTGTTTTCTCGCGCTTCGTATTTACAGCGGTAATTGTATCTTTGGGCATGAAAAGGCACTTCATTGCATCTTTTCGACTTTCGTTTTCGTTAAGGCGATTACCATCTTTAGTTGAATATATTAGCACACTGAGGGAACTAGGATGATAAACAAGCCTTCACGTCTCTAAAGCAGACGGCGTTCTCGCGCAAGAAGACTTAAGCGCCTGATCCACCGTGTCCTTGAGGGAAGGCTTAGGAGAGGAAGCAGCGAAAGACCTAGCAAGAGCGACGAAAGCGGCTGTTTTGTCGATGTTTTTTTTTCCTTCATCTGGCTCGCCCGATATATGGCGACAGCTTGGTCGTATGGTTGCGAAAAGCGATGGAATGCGCTAGCTGCTTAAGCTTCCGGCCGGGGACCCGGCATAACCCGGCCGCTTCGCGGATAACCACGGCAAGCCGCGCTCGGGTGCGGGCTCGCCTGTCGTCTGCTACGCACCTGCGCAGCAGCCGACGACGCTGCGCATGACTACTAGCGGACGAAGGGTAAAAAAAATGTTGTAAAGTCAAGAAAGATGGCCAATTTGCGACCGGAGATCGAACAGTATTTTGTTCTCGCTTTCGTGAAGAGAAAGGTGGACGCGGGAACCGGATATTTTAACCTTGAAAAGGCGACGTGCGCGTTACTGTCGAAATGCTGGTGAAGGTTACAGGAAAGCGTGGACGAAATTGCAGGGCCGAGCGAATGGCCCGACGGGGCGTTCAAATGAAAACACAGTGCAGGCATACAGTAGCAGACGACTCTGCCCGCTCCAACTAACAGAGGGCGGGGGGGGGGGGGGAAGGAGACAGTAACGCAAAGAAAGATGTCCGCTTCACGACTTCCCAGTGAACGGTCTTTTGTTCTAGCTTTGGCGAAGACAAATGTTGACGCCGTCACCAGAGGGGTTTGAGCTCTGAAACGTTAACGGGCGCCTTTTTCTTCGCATGTTGTTGAACTTTACACAAGACTGCAGACGAAATCTCCTGGTGGCATATGGCACGAGTGTTCAGATGAAAGAAACAGCGGTGGTACCTCATATAGACGTGGAACCGCGGCCACCGCTGCATACTTGCCTGCAGATATTTGTCACTGTTATGGGACGTCGCACTCGCCGCTGCGCGGCTAGATCGGAAGGCAAGAAAGATGAAGTCAACAAAGCGCTGCGCCGTCTGATATTACAACGGCGTGTTTTGTTTGCTTTTTTTAAATCCTTTTTCTACAACGTGCAGCGTCTACAGTATACGTGGCCGTGAAGCTTGAAGACGCCTGGCTGTCCGCGCTTCTCTTTTTCCTTGTTTGGGGAGATTAGGGATACAGTGCGGCGTTTGCGATCGGGAATGGAGGTAGCCTTTGCTTGACGGTCCCTGTTTGCAAATGGCGAAGGGAATAGCGCATTGTTAACAGAAGATATCGCGGGCTTCGACTAGTTCCCTTTTGTATTAAGTAACGGAATTATTGTTATGATGATGGCTTGCAACATATTTAAATGAAGAAGGAAGAGAGGCATAAACCGGCAGTTATACAGAGAGGAGTCAGAACCGCTGCCATGCGGTTTTCTACGAATAGATGCACAGATGGATGACAGATATATATACAGATGAAGCAGAAAACGAAATAACATTGCGCTGCTGAGCACGAGATGGTGGGATCCAATCACGGCTGTGGCGGCCGCATTTCGATGGAGGCGAACTGCAAAAACGCCCGTGTGCTTGCGTTGTAGTGCACGTTAAAGAACCCCAGGTGGTCAAAATTAATCCGGAGCCCTCCACTACGGCGTGCCTCATAATCTGTACTGGTTTTGGCACGTAAAATCCCAGAAAGAGAGACAGAAAGAGAAAAAAAAACATTCAGGGATCAACACGCTATGTCTGTGGAGCCAGCGTTTCAACAGGTGCTTATTTCATTAGGAAAACAACATCAAGTTGCAGCCCTGGCGATGACAAACCTCCAAAGTTTGTACAGAGAACTGAAGAACGTCTGAAGGAACGTGTTCAAGGGTATTTTTGTCATTACGGCAACCACGTCAAGATGTCGCCCTATAGTTAGAAAACACCCTCGAACACGTCTGCTCCAGTTTGATGCAGCTCTTGTTGGTCCACTGTTGATCACTTGAAGTCTCCATCTTGCCATGACCCTTATGTCCTACTTGACATTTCGAATTTTTTTTCACTCCGAGCATATCTAATAACTAGAGAACTACAGTCAACAAATGTCTAACCATCAGGAATAAATACAAATAAATAAAGCCGCTATCCAGGTCTTTCGACGCCGCACTAATTGGGTTCATTCATGGAAAACAAGTTGTATTCTTTATCTTTGCGTCACAGTGTAAAACAAGCGTGTAAAACCTTCAGCGTCGTCTGTTATCTCAAAGGGCACACGACGCGCGTCGGCTAGTGTGTATTTTTCTTGTGCCTCTAGTTCGCTTGCGGCATGCCCGCTTCCATTATTCTTTTTTTGCTTGCATTTGTTATTGTTGAAAGGATTAATTGAAAGGACTCGCGAATTAAGTTTTGCTCGAAGGATAAGACAAACAATTGTCGCACCGTAGAAAGGCGATACTCGCGGAATTGAATGACCTTCAAAGAATAGAGCCGCAGGAGGCCGCGCTGTCGAACAGAAAGACACGCTCCGGTAAACTGGATAACACGTAGATTGCAGGGTGCAGAAGGTTATATTTCAAATTTTTTGTATCATGTTACTTCTAATGGCATTGAAAGTTTGCTCTGACACAAGGACAACTTGTAACTTGTTGGGTGTTTGCCTGAAGGACGAGCCAATATTTGGTGATTGAAAGTACACTACCCAACGTCAAGACAAGCTGCAACTTGCTTCTTCTGATGCACGAGGCAATATTTTCTCAGTGAAAGTTTGTTCTACCTGACATAAGGACAACTTCTAAATCGCTTGTAACCTGAGCTTTTTGAGATTTGGGACAACTTGACAACTTATAAATGGGTTGCACACTGAGATTGTTAGTTTTAGGACCACTTCTAAATGGGTTGTATGCTGAGATTGTTGGTACTTGGGCCAACTTGTAAATGAATCATACACTGAGCTTGTTAGTTTTGGGACCACTTCTAAATGGGTTGTATGCTGAGATTGTTGGTGTTTGGGACAACTGGTAAATGGATCGTACACTGAACTTGTTAGTTTTGGGACAACTTGCAATTGGTTTGTACACTGAGCTGTTAGTTTGAGGAAGGGTGTTTTAGGGCATCAGGAAGTGTGTACGAAAATTGCAGAAGGTCTTTCGCGCTTATAACTTCGTACCAGGGGGGGCGTACGTACCAGTTGTAGGTGCGCCCTAAGTGTAAAGTCAAGCCTTTTGTTCCTTTTCAATGTGGTTCATGGCACAATACCTTGCCCAAGCTTATTGATGTGTCTTGATTTAGAGGTTACAGTTGTGTTCAACTGAAAGAACTGAACTATAAATATGATCAAAACGGCAAGAGCGATGCTTCATATAAGTTTATAAATTAACTTTTGACGTGTTCATCGAGGCAAGAGTTCGATCACAGATGCCGCCTCAAACTTCCGAGGCATACTCCAGTAGCGGAAGGCGCACAGTAGAACGCAATATTAGAAAGGCCGCAGAGGAGTAGAAGTCATACGGTATTCTACAAAGAATGCCAGGAGCGCAAAGCATTCTTTGTTCGTATATCTAGTGTGAAAAGAGAAGCATAGCGCTCTTGTGGAAGCACTCAACAACATATTCCATTTCATCGACCCTGGGCAATGGGGCATCAGGAACCGTGTACGAAAATTGCAGAAGGTCATTCGCGCTTATAACTTCATACCAGGGGGGGGGGGGGGGGGGGGCGCACCAGTTGTAGGTGCGCCCCGAAAGAAATTTTATTGGAGGACCTCACTGCAGCCGTGATCACTGTCGGCAGTAGCAAATAGCTGGAAGTCGTCCACATAAAGCATGAATGAATGATTGAATGAAGGGCGTTGAATTGCCGACAATATGTAATTTACAAACAGTAAAATATGTAATAGTAGTAAATGGTTGGCAATCGTAACAAAAAAATTACGGCAGAACCCATCTCACCATGAGCGTCGACAGCAGTGCGATTAGTATTCAAGCGATGTAACGACACGCCGTATTGCTGATGAAGCACCTTTATTTGAAATCTGCAGTGGTCATTCCGAGACTTCCCGTTGCTTCGGGTATGTGTGACACACAAACACACTGGTCTCCTGTATGGGCCCAGTTTGTTATGGCACTAGCTTGCCAAGGTAGCCGATTAGCATGACGACGACCGAATGACTATAAATTTACCTATTTCGTTCCTGCCTCTCTGGCGTAAAAGAAACTGTTGCGCACACATTTTTTGCTCGTGCTGAGCAATGGAGCAAAACTCCTATACTGTCTTGCATTTCTTCATCTTATTCCCAAAAAATGAACCCAAAATATCGTGAAGGCAGGCGTAAAGCCCGAGGCCAACAATAAGAAAAACGATTCGGCAATAACCCCGACACAACATACACAGACGTAGCACGGGACAATGAGGGACACGTTATCGTGGCTCCTTCGGGACCCTCCGGAAACCCTAGAACCATAACAACAGCTTCGGTCCGCACAGCCTGCACCAGCACAGCGGAGGCAGCTGCAGTGGCTCTGGCGATAAAGGCACGGGAGGGAGAAGACAGGCCTGCCTACGTCCTCACGGACTCCTAGGCGGCTTGCCGACTCTTCAACCACGGAAGAATTCCCTGGATCGCCCTTAAAACCTTGGGCGACCGACGAAGACAAGAAGATCTCATTGTGTAGTGTCCGGGACATGTTGGTGTCACGGTAACGCAGGGGCAGACGCTCTTGCTCGCGAGACTTCAATCCGAGCAAGGAATGACGCCCCAATCAGAAACAGCAAGCAAATACTAGCATGAGATGTCTTGGAACGTCAACGTCGCTCATGCCAAGAACTTTCCGCGCCAAACACGCAATCAACAGTGAAGTAGGTACGGCTATACAGAAAAATCCAGAGAAACACCTGCCCACATCTGAGGCGATGGCATGCCATCTGTCCAACCAGATATGCCAATAAATGCCCCTGGTGTGGGGGCGGCCATCCTTGCCTCATGTGACATAGGAGTGCCAATCACGGCCCCAATATTAAAATTCACCCCAATTAACACAAAATTGTTTTAGGGAGCCTGGGGCAGCCATTTTCGCCCGGACTGACCTGGAGACTCAGTTGAGCCTCCTCGATCAGGCATGGCGCGTGGCGATGGCCACTGGAGTCGTGGACTGAGGACCCACCCGCCGGCCCCCTTAACCCTATTTTACATGAATATAGTTGTTTTTTTCTCTCTCATCTTATTTATTTTAAGCGTACCGCGCTTGTTTCTTCATCTCTCCAAAAAGATAGGTGGCGTCGGCCTGATAGAAGTGTACGTGGGAATGTGCCCCCAAGTTTTGGGAACTAGGCACGGAAAGTTGAACAAGCTTTGTTTTATTAAAGTAATTTCGCTCTCGGTTACGCACATTACTTTAAATGGGATATTTCGGTATCATTCGTTTTATCACTGGGTAATTTTGTAGTAAAACAACGAAAGCAGCCTGGGCGCCTTCAAGGGTTGTAGAGGGTAATAGAGGCGTCTTTCATGCGAAGTATTTCCGAAGGCAGAAGCACCCGTAGTAATTAATCGGTCAGGGGCTCGAAACAATGGGATAGACCCCAAGGAAAACTTTACGCTAATTATTGCGATAGCAATTATATGGACACTCACAAGCAGATTTCTGCCGTCGGCGTCGCCGTCGCCGTGAGGTTCCGTATAACGTCAATGGAGATGAAATTGTCGCCGCGCGCCGATAGCTGTATGTGCGAGTGAAAGGGCGCGAGGGGCGCGCGCTTTCACGGGGAGTGAACGCACGGCGGAGAACAAACGCGCGTTCTGCGCCGTGCTCCCTTAAGGGCTGCAGAAGTAGGCGTCTCTTTCCTCCTTTACAATCACCATATATGTAGGGCAAACGCACCTTCTTCTGACGCACGAGAGGCCGTGGGGGAGGGGGGGGGAGGGGGAGAGAAGGGAGGCGACGTTTAGCTGCGCCACCAAGTGCCTATTTATATCAGAGGCTTCGGCTACAGTCACCAACGCCGCAGGCATTTTGAGCGAACGCGGGCAAAACGCCAACGGCGTCGACAACAGTTCTGCGTGTTGCCGGTGCTGCTGCATGTCCAAGTTTATACAGCTGATAAAGCTAATATCATTACTCCATATAGCTCTCTACCAATTTGCTATCGCAATTGATGCTTCGCCTTTCAGGTGAAACTGCGACAACTTTTTTCAAAATGGTGGCTAGTCGGCCTACTTGGTAGAAACCCATAGTTGAGCAAACGCCGCAAAGATGGGACATGTTTTTGTTCTATTCTTGCGCTGTTTCATGAGGTATGTGTTCACCTTAATATATAAACAGACCAAAAGGAAATTATAAAGGAGGAGACTGACAACTACCACCGGACGGGGCGAAACACCTGTCCACCAAAAGTCTTGCCTCGGTCGCGACCTCGACCACCTCGCCATGCCTCCTGGTGACGGAGCTGCAAAGCCAGCTACAACACCTCTGTCAAAAACATTCATTTGTTGGTGCGCCGTGTGAATATTATCAGCCACGTGATATTTCATGTGAATTCTCTTAGCATAAAAAAAGTAGCTCGTCTGTTTTTACTTCGTTACCAAGCGGTCTGCCTATCCATCCTTGGTACGTTTTCGAACTACTTTGAACTACTATTTTTGTTCGAGGCATATCACATAGATTACTGAAGATATTGGTCTGTCCTTCATCCATCAGTTGTTGCTATAATCAAACGAGCGCTCTTTAGGATAAATGCCATCTCTTGCATAAACACGAGAACAACTTCAAGTTCGTTTCAGTGCCCTGTCCCATTTTGAAATCGTTATTGTATTTCCGCAAGACAGCGCGTTTATCTGAAACAATCTATAACATGCTGGCAGACCACCCGCCGTGGTGGCTCAGTTATAGCACCAGATCACGGGATCCATTCCCGGCCGCAGCGGCTGGTTTTCGATGGAGGCGAAATGCAAAAATGTCCGTGTGGTTGCGTCGCAGTGCGCGTTAGAGAACCCCTGGAGGTCAAAATTATTCCGGAGCCCTCCACTACGGCGTGCCTCATAATCAGAAATGGTTTTGGCACGTAAAACCCCAGGAAGAAGTACAAGCTGGCACTAATTACTGTGGTACCAGAAGAAGCAATGAATGCCTGAAAAGAACGCCTTCAGAGAATTTGGTCTTTCGCTAAAGAATCGCTAAACTGTCTGGCGTAACACCGAAACAGACGATCTAAACGGCGTTGGCTCTTGAACATTTTGCAAATGTCGACGCAGTGAAGACAAGAAAACCAGATCTTAGGCCGTAATGGGACCGTGTAGAATGACACATTTTGAAAAGACATGTCATGCTAATGAGCTTGTCACTTGGAGGCGGAATCCCACGTGGTATGCCCTGTCTATGATGTTGCGCTGCAGAGATCGAGGTCGCGGATTGAATCCCTGCCCTGACAGCCGCGTTTAAATTGCGGTGAAATGTAAGAACGCTCGTTTGCTTATATTTAAATGAAGACAGAACCACAGGTAGTCTAAATTATCCCTGATTCTCCTACTTTGGCGTTCCTCATAATCAGACCGTGTGTTCTTGGCACGTAAATCCCATGAATTATGATTCAATTGGTTAACCTGGGGTCGGGCACGTTATACTGGCAGACTTAATTAAGTATAAAATACATATTAGCCAATTTTGAGGTCTGGATGTCATCTTGGTGGGCACGGTGACGCATTTGTGATGTGCAAGCAATTTCACAGCGATTAAACTACTCGGAGAAGAATGTAAAGGCAAGGACTCATGATAAGTTAATAGATGTTTATCACATTATTAAGACAGGAAGGGTCTGCACGAGGGACATCTCGATATCGCTCTTGAGATCTGAGATATCCTTCCTGGATTGCATGGCTGCTAATCAATTTGTTCTTTTGCCTTCTGTATGCGAAAGCGCACAACGATGTGCGCCGATTTATGCATTCTAACGTGGAGCAGACAATAAAAGTTGCGGGTAGTTTGTGCTCGCCATGTCAGTCTGCTGTTGTGTGAGTGAGTGAGTGAAATAACTTTATTGAGGTCCAGAGAAGACGAAGGGGACACCCCGCGCCACCCGCCACCCGGCTGCTGTTGTGTGGTTGTGTTTTACAGCGTAAGCTGTTATGGGCTCATTCCAATAGCCGTTTCGGTTCGCGACGGTGTCCGCCGCAGCCGCCGCCGCCGCTGGTGACCATAACTGCTATCACCGGAAATGCGAACAAAAACACCCGGTCCCCGCCGGGATGGAAACCACGCCCGTTGTGCGGGAATCGGATACTTTACCACTGAGCGACGCAAACACTTGCTAACAGGCAGCGGAAGAGTGCCCAATAAATGCGCCCTAGACAGGCGCACAGGCCCAGACGACGAGATGCGATTCAGACGAGGCGCGCGCTCAACGCGAACCTAAAATTCCGTCAGTATGGTGGCGCCACCTAGATTAGGCGCCCGCAAACACAGCGTGCGCACGAGCAGACGACGAGATGCGATTCAGACGAGGCGCGCAATCCACGCGATCCCGAGCCTCCGTCAGTATGGTGGCGCCATCTAGTTAAGGCGCCTGCAAACGCAGCGGGCGCAGGCGCGGACGCCGAGATGCGATTCAGACGAGGCGCGCAATCAACGTGATCCCGAGCCTCCGTCAGTATGGTGGCGCCATCTAGTTAAGGCGCCTGTTGTCTTCCAGGCTGACAACATCCGAATTCTAGACAAGAATCATTCTTATCGAAATAATGGATGTTCGGTAAAAGACATAATCTTTGATAAAACAGCTTCAAACCAACCTTGCGTTTATGTCTTTGCACTTTAGGCATAGGTGGCGCATTTTAATAGAAGCGCTGCAGATGTCCGTGATGAACGTGCCCTTAGTCACCATTGTAGACCTGACAGAGAGAGCGGTACTTATAGTCAACATGGAAACTTGTTCAACTACAAGACACCGCGTGACTGACCTTGCAGAAAATCGCACCAGCGAAACTGTGTGATCAGACACGCAGCAAATTTCTTGTTCTTGGCAAAAATTGGCCCCTACCCACAATTGGATATTAGCCGTGAATCTATATAGCGGGTTCACATGTGTTTGCATGGGGATTGTAACGGAAATAAAAGCTTACATTTAATAGCGTAATTTTGCCGACGAACGCGTCCCCTAACTTCTTTGTTCATCGTCGTCTGCAAGATGTGTTAAATCGTTGTTATGAGCTTCAAGCAATATCTTGCACGAGTTTATTGCACCTTATTAGGCATGTGCACGTGGTGTAATGGTTTTAGCATCAAGATTCTGTGATGGGGGGCTGGATTTTGATACCGACCGTCAGTTATTCTTTGTTTATAATTTATATTTTAGGGGAATTAGTGACGTCTAGTGTCCCAAGTTGCCTCTTGGCTTTCGCTTGAAGTTTGTGTCACTTCTTTATTACATTTTGTACGTGCATCCCAGAAACAAGCCCGTGCGCTCATTATGTTGAGAGCACCTGCGATCAAGTTGACGAGAGCACGCGCACATGGTGCACACGTGCTCTCGATTCTTTATTAAGCAGAGTGTGGTTTTGCGACGTGAAGCACGCGCCGGTCATTTCAAAGCGTTAGTTTACGCGGGCACGGAAGATGTACGCATTGCTCTCATTGCATGATGTAATGGGTAGTGCATGGGGAATAGTGAGTGGGGGGACTCTGGTTCTAATCCCAGCATTATCATTTAATTTATTTTGCGTTTTGTCAAGAATCCCGAACCGACGCGAGTCGGGAACATTACGAAATATGCCTGCTATAAGACCGAGAATGCTTCGCATAAAGAAAAGAAGAAATTCAGGATAAAAGCTGGCAATATTATTCGTTCCCGCCCTAACTTCGATTTTATTTCACCCTCATCGTAATGTGGCCGTCGTGGCCGGGAACAAAGCAGCAACCTCTAGCTTAGCAGCGCGACACCAATAACCTCTATGCTACCACAGCGGCTTGATTTTCTGGTCTGAACGCTATGCGAACCCAAACATGCCCTTTTTTGGCAAACGCTGAACTCATCTCCATAAAACATGTTGCGATCGACTGGACACCTGAAGGAGTATGAGCAGCGGCGAAATGAATGTTGTTGAATTCTATTTGGACGTAATATAGATCCCCACAATGAAATCCTTAAAGGTCACGTTGCCGACTGAAATAGCGTCAGAACAAAGTACTGGAGGAGCGTTCAGATTTTGCGAACTACACCTACCACGAGGTTCAGGGCATAAGATATCGGCGAACTATTACTTAGCTATCACACCCGAGCATTCTATACACGAGTGGGAGGTTTTCAAATCTCCTTAGGGGGTAGCAAGGGGGCGATGAGTGAGGGGGGGGGGGGGAGGTCATAGTACGCTCGATAGCTCTGCTAGAGCAGAATAGAAAGAAGACAAACCCAAGAACCCGAAAAAAGACGTCGCTGACATCACTGAACTCACTCGTGCGATATTTGGAAAGTTCAATTACTTTCTCAAAAGCGGAGGTAAGAAAACCGCAATGGTATGCAATTCTCCATACCGCATAGCGCAGTCGTTGTTGTACCTGTTGTTGCTGCATATATCTCGTATGTGGCTCCTGCCCGCGCCGTATACTTTGCCGACTCGACAATCGCACTAGTTGTACTGCATCTTCTTTTCTGGCGGCAAACTTTCTTGAAGCAGCGTTACTCTCTATACGCCCGCGTGGAGATATAGCAGCGAGAGAGATAATTGAAGCAGCGGATGTATTGTGCTACGAAAGCAGCAAAACTGCACGTGTGCGGGGGACTCGAGTGCGGGCTGTCGAAAATAGAACTGAACTGCGGGAATGTCGCGCCTGTCAGGTCACGTTACGTAAAGAACTGGGAGTTTTATGTACGGCTTCCATTTTTGGGACTTCTCTACTTCAGCCGCATCGCTTGCATAGAATGTGCGCTGTGCGCATGACAGAAGCAAGTCGGTTCGCAGTAAGGCATTGTGTACGCTCCCGCGTTTCTCTTTTTCATGCTTCAAGTAAAGTATTGTGCAGATTTCCTATTATTGCTTGAACAAAATATTTTATTTATTGTGGTATTTATTTTTAGAACAGCCTCCGCACCAACACTGCAATACAAGACGGGAGGAGAGGGGTTACATCGTAAAAAATAAATGATTAAAAAATCTCCAGCTGAACGCATTCGCACGAATTTTAGTTTTAATGAAAATTAAGCTGCAATTGTCTGGACTGTGGAGTGAAAAAGTATAATTTGTATTTATTTGCCTGTAATTTATTACTATTACTCTTACTATAATCCACGTCGTGGCAACTGCCATCATCGTCATCAGCAACGCCACTGCTTCCGCCAGTTTAAAACACGTGACTTCGCACTTACCTACCAGCGCTAAGATTCCGACTTGAAACCGAAAAATAGGAAATATTTACCGGTAATTGCTGCTCGTAATAACCAAACTTCTTCCGCTTAAAGAATGAGCCAACAGATATAAAAGTTAATTCATTTACTATTTTCTTTACTTTTTTACTATTTACGGATACCCCACCGGCTGTTTTCAAAGCCGAAGGGAGGATTGCGCCCGATAGATATTGATGAGCGAAAATACGGTCACACACGACTAGCGCCGCAAACAAGTGGGCATACCCATCAGCCTTGCCGCTATCGTATGTGGACATACCCATCCACCTTGATGCACTCGTATGTGGGCGTACCCATCTGCCTTCCCGCTATCGCATGTGGGCATACTCATCTGCCTTGTCGCTATCGTATGTGGGCATACCCATCTGCCTTGCCTTTATCCTATGTGGGCATACCCATCTGCCTTGCTGCTATTATATGTGGGCCTACACATCTGCCTTACTGCCATCGCATGGGGGCATACCCATCTGCCTTGCCGCTATCGTATGTGGGCCTACCCATCTGCCTTGCCATTATCCTATGCGGGCATACCCATCTGCCTTGCTGCTATCGCATCTCACTCTTGACAGTGGTAGCACAGAATATGCCCTACAGTCTCGTCACGACCAAAATAGTGACTACGAGGAAATATTAATTGTGCCGGCTGATTGTGATCGTTCACTGAACAAGAAAGAACTCTTCGTGCTCGCCTAAGCCTACATAACGACACAGCGCTCACAGAAGAAGAAAAAAAAACACATTGTAACCATGGACCGGATCGTCATTCACCCGAAGAGCACCGGAACCCTGTTACACTTTTGAAGGGAATGACAGCTGCCGTGGCTGTCTTAGCGTATATGGTGTTGCACTGCTAAGCACGAGATCGCGGGATCAAATCCCGGCCACGGCGGCCCCATTTCCATGGGGGCGAAATGTGAAAAACGCCCGTGTCCCGTGCATTGGGGGGGGCACGGGCATTTATACAGCGTGTTTCACTTAACTTTAGCCAAACATTAAAAATATGGAAATGCTACGTAGCATGGACAGAACCAAGGTAACATTGTTTGCAATGTGTTTTGCCATCGCTTGGAGATACTCAGATTATTTTTCGCATTACGCCTAACTACATAATTAGTCTTACTTAAAGAATCAACTTCTCAATCATTATATAGTTAGATGAAAAGTGTCCATGAGAAAGTTGTAGAGCAACATGAAAAACTCCCGATGCAGCTTTCTGTTGCTTTATACGCGCTACAGTGAAAGTGTTTTTCCGAGTGTGAAAGAAGCCCACGAATGCACATAAAATTGCCGCGCGACCGGCCATTCGAGGCATTTTGCGTGTATTCGCGGGCACCTTTCACGCTCGGAAAAACACTTTTATGCAGCACGTATTGAGCAACAGAAAGCTTTATCGCGAGTTTATCACGTCGCTCTACAATTTTCTTATTGACACTTTTCATCTAACTACAATAATTTAGAAGTTGATAAGCCCCGTATACACTGCTCACACCGTTTGGACAAGTCGTAATGAGCTCTGACGGCGCTTACAAGTCCTTCGAAGCTGTGACCAAAGGTTCGTGTCGTCCACACAGTCACCGTCTACGATATCCACCGAAACAAACGTCTGCGGAGCCGCACGGGCGTCATGCACAGCCATTGTAAAACACCGAGGCAACGAAGGCTGCTGAGAGGCAAGCAATGGACGCGTCAGCACGTGATCAAATATGGCGGCGCCCACCGGATCATCCGTGAAAAGGTTCTATAGCCGATGCAATTGAGAGAGTGAACGAAAGGCAGGCCGAATGAATGGAAATTTCAGAACAACCACCACAGATGGCCAATGAAGGCGTCTTCCACAATGCGATGTGTCACTGTGTCGCTTCAATGCGAAACGCATTAGCGTCGAGGGTCATCGAGAGATGGGTCCTACCAGAACTTCTTTCTTCTCTCTCTCTCTGTCTTTCTTTCTTACTTACTTTCTTTTCTTTGTTTCATTTTAACGGCACCCGTAAGAATATTTTGAGTTTTAGTTTTGAGAAAGAAGGCGCTTCATTGAGGCGGTTCGGTGAGTCGTTTATTCAAAACATATGCAATTCCAGCAGAGTGAGTGCAAGTTCCACGCATAGAGTGCGCGATTTTCCATATGTTGCGACGCTCCACCCCCATTTTCACCCCAATATCACTCCATAGTGCGTGCACACTCTACGTACTGGATACTGTATGCATGCTTTAACCTTCACGGAGTGGAGATACGATAACAGTAGACGAGAGAAACCCCTCGAAACTCGAACACTGTTGGCACGAGCCACGCGTGCGTAAATCGTCATGCTTTATTTTTTGCGCCTTTTTCGAATTGAATAATTTTTTGGTGCTGCTTACACTTTCCGTAAATGTAATCTCTCCGCCACCTCCCCCCCCCCCCCCCCCGCCCCAACAAGAAAATGATTGATGTAGGCCTAGCAACGTATGACGTCGTAGACGAGGGCTCCCGGTGAATTTTGACAAAATATTCTTCTTCGACGTGAATATAAATAAGCAAGTTACGCGAAGGGATTTTGCACAACGCCCCCTATCGTAAAGTGGCCGCAACAGTGAATATCTTGTCTGCGTGCAGATTAGTTTTCTTTTTTTTTTGGAGGGGGGGGGGGGGGGGGGGGGGGGGGGGTTAGCGTAAGAGGTTTCTTATTTACTGTCAAGCATCAACTAGCACCATAGCACGTTCTTAAGCAACCGTGCTGTGGTATGAAACCCGAAACCTTGTTTTCAGTAATGGAACACCGTAGCGAATGAAACGGCTCTATGGGCAATTAGCAAAATTATGATGTTATGCCACTATGCTGAACCAGTGACGTGACCTTCATGGTGTTGGTATACGCCCCGGTAAGAATGAATAGGCACTGGCTTATACGAACGGGATTGGTCAAGTGGCGTAGAAATTGGAGTTCTAGGTGGCTCAACAAGTGGCACTTATGCAATTTTTCTTTTACATATTGGCCCAAAAGGCTTTTTTTGTCTAGTTCAATTTTTTTAACCATGATGTCTCCTGAAGATTTGACAAGGTGGTATTTGCACCATATAATGTTATTATGTGCCCTAGTACCCAGGTTGCTAAAGTAGAATTTAGCACCCTTGTGTTCTCATTGTAGTAACGAGTCCACCCATCCGTAATTTTAAGAGTTAATGAAGATAAATGAGCGTGATCTGCTGAAAACAAGAATCAAGGCGGATTCATAATTTCGTGAAGTTCCCAAGTAGTTTGTAAGGATCCGGAGGGTCAGATGAGATGCAAAATCCGTATATGGAGTGCTACTCCGTAAAGAAAGAAAGTGTCACTTCCTATCAAATTATCTGCGATGGAGTCTCCAACGAAAGATGTAGTGAAAACCCTGAAGCGGCTCTGATTCATCGCGACAGACGTCCAAAATACATGCTGAAATTTCTGAGTTCGTTGACACGTTTAATAAAGCGCTGTGCGAGCAGATGAGGAAATTTTCGTTATAGCGTTTTCCTCCCCTCGGGCACCAGTGTCTGCAACTAATTTATTCCAAATTTCTGCTGAAAAAGAAAAAAAAACAACAACAAAAAAACCTTCCTGTAGACATTTAAGCACGGTACGGGCAATCAGAATTCTGAGAAAGGTCTGTCTTAGCTCTCCGTCGTCTGCTGCAGAAGGAAGATAGCAGACGACCGGCACAAAATAATACCCCGGTGACGCCTTATGTTCGCATTATATCAAGTAAAGAAACAACAACGTGATAACCAGCTATAAAAGCTTGCGCGCAAATGAACATAGGACTCGAGACTAGAATATTGATGTATTCAAATGCAGAAGTGCGCAGGTTGGCCTGTTGCGTAATGCTGTGGCGACAGTCTGAATTTAAAAATAAAAGTAAGAACGTTTCTAATTCGTCTGGCTTACGAGCACCGTGCGTTTAAACCAAGAAAAAGAAATTACTCGGGATTTTTTCTCGTGCCATTCACATTTCCTCGAACTATATTGCGCATTAAATAGGTTTAGAAACGATAGGCGGGCAGAAAGATTCAGTGTTCAACAACGCGCAGTGCTCAATATTCCCAATATCATGTAATCGCACAAGGCACTGCTTCGGTCGCGCTAGGGATTCGACATTAGGAAGAGAGTTCTTGGCAGCCATGCATTTAGAGACAGTCAGATTTTCTGCGAAAAAGGAACGAAGCGGCGAATTGGAAAAAAATTGCTCCACCGTACCGAGAATTAATTGGGACGGCGAACGGTGATATACCCTAACTTCTCGTCTACTGCCTGCGATCTATGTAGTGCACTCTGATATTAACTTCGGTTAAAAGTAATAACACGATCCACGGCTTTCTGCCCACCAACCCCAATAGCCACCACCTACCAAAACCGCAACTGCAATCCCGCAATAACCTGACGCAATCAGATAAAAAACATTATCTCAGTGAGCAATCGACAAAATGATTGGCATTGTCCAGCTCGCAGTTCTCCTGATTTCATATAATTCGTTGCAATGGGATTGGAAATGTTTGAAACTAACATTCTGCCAGCTTCTCCTCTGTGAGTTGACAAATAATACAAATATCATAACGTGAAGGGATGTGAAAGAATTACAACAAGAAGGCAGCTTGACCAAATGAGCTTCGATAGTCAATAAAATAGAGAAATGCAACATAATGGCACCTTGGTGGAGTTTTAATTTCATACCAGAGGCTCGTAATTCGGCCTTCAGAGGAAGCCACGCGTGCGCCTATGTAACTGAGCGCCTGTGTAACTGGGAAATTGTTTTTCTTGGAATGCATGGGATTGCACCAGGCTCTTGACAGTTTAATATGTTATTCATTCCAATAACCGTTTCCGTTGGCGATGTTTTCCGCCGCCACCGTCGGTTTCCTTCGCAGCTATCGCCATGTATGAGGAAAAAAAATGCCCAACTTGCATCGGAATGGAACCCGACCCTTCTACGCGGGAGTCAGCTACTCTTCCACTGTGCCACGCTAGCGCTTCCAATTTGCTGTCGAATTAGGCCCTGTTGTAGCGAGAGCTACATTGGCCGCATTCACGCCGTTTCCCTCTGGCGGGTGGCCGCACCGCGAGCTGAGCCGTTGTCTGGCAACCGCCGCGGCGTTGCCGGTGTTTGCGCGTTGCCGGCGTGGCATCGCCGGAGGAGCCGGCGTTGCATCGTATGTAAAGAAGGGGCGGCTCGGTGAGATTCGTTGGCAGATAGGGAAAGTGAGTCGGAGAGACTGAAAGAAGCCAGGCTTCGTCGTCGGAACGAAACCAAGAGGAGTCATTGAGCCTAGGAGACGGAGGAAGAACGAGCCGCATGTCCCGAGCAGCGTCGTAAGTACAAAGCGACCAGGCGAGTGCATTGAGATGAAGATGGTTCGTCGTCTAGTTCGGCATCTCGGACCAGAGCCGCGGATCAACGACGGAATGAAACGCCAAGCTAAACAACAACATTAACCGTACCTCTCGCTACGGACACCCAGGCATAACTGAGTTAAGCCCCAACCAATTTTTATTAAACGCGTCCTAGCGCGCGAGGAGCCATGCGATGTGAGAAGCACGCCGCTAAGAGTCGCTACGTGCCAACATTGCATTGCACTTGCATATATTGCACCAGGTGGCACACCGTGTAGCAGTTGCATAGGAGGCGGTACAAGGTTGACAGGGACCGTTTGAGAAATAATATAGGATTAAGGAGGTGTATATAAAAAGGCACATGCCTGCTTGGCACACGCAGCACAATGACAGCGCAAGCTGGTGGGGCGGCTCAAGAGTAGCTCCAATTTCGGCACCACGCACAACAGGGTATTCGCGGCAAAACGTCTTCGCCTCGTTTTCACGAGAACGATCTGAACTGCCCGCCCAGCGTCGTCGGCGAGCTGCGGCTTGTAATGCTCTCTACACAGCAGTCTGCTGAGCCCGATGATGCCTGGTTGTAGCCGCGCACGTAGCTCTACGATTCGCTTCTTCAGCAGCGGTTCGTACTTTGCGAGGAGACGACATAACTTGTACTGAAGAGGTATCCAGAATAAGTGGCGCACATCTCACATCCCTTGACCCTTGGTACGGTACGTTGTTGTTGATGATTATGATGATTGTTTATTGGAATCTTCAAAACGGGCTGGTGACAAGTAGTCACCTAGCCTACTTGAGTTAACCAGGTGCGGTTACATACAGCATGTAACTCCTATATGCAACTTACATGTCGGGTACGCTGCATTTGTAGGCGCCTTAACTAAATGGCGCCTCCATACTGGCGGAGGTTCGGGATCGCGTTGATTGCGCGCCTCGTCTGAATCGCATCTCGTCGTCTTCGCCTGCGCGCCTGCCTTGGGCGCGTTCATAGGGGATTTTTCCGCTGCCTGATAGCACGCGCTTGCGTGCTTCAGTGGTAGCGTATCTGACTGCCGCGCAGCGGGCCCACGTTCGATCCCGGCGGGAAACGGGTACGTTTTTTCGCATTACCGGCGATAGCGGTTACGGATACCGGCGTTGGTGGCGCACACCATCGCGAACTAAAACGGCCATTGGAATGAACCCATAACATTTGACGCTGTAAAACGTGGGCAGCTTGCAGTAGTGGTACAAGGCTGGAGTAAACAGCGGAGCTGGGGATCACCTAGCTTCTTCCAGGTTTTACTAGGCTTGGCTACGTTTTGCTAGGAAATGATCAGTGCTGCTAGGCACGGTATTCCCAATCGGCTCACCGCCGAAGCGCAGATTCTCGCTTGGCCGCGCGACGCGCTTCAAGATGAGTGGCTTCTTCCTGGGGTGTCCGGATCTTCTTTGGTCGTCCCATGTCAAGAAGAGTTTTTAATGTTACTCAATGACTTGTCACTGTACATTTCTTTCAAAACCAGCCGTTGCCCAATGATTTGTGATGAGACTGTTCTTTAAAACCAGTTACTATATATTGAATGTCATATTGCACATACGTATTGTTTATTTTTCTGTTTCACTGGTCGTGATACACTGCTCCCTTGTCCTCCCTCCTTGTGATTTTAGGTTACTGCTGGTCCCTTCTTTGTTATACCCACTCCCCTACTATAATGCTTCAGTTATGCAGGGTGCACTGTAAATAAATGTAAACAAACATCTCCTTAAACTTCTTCTTCTTCCTCAAACCTTCTTTAATTGTCTTCTACCGCTACCTGTGCATCTGATACGTGGCGTTCTACCTGGTGTAATAATCTGCAACTGAAATCAAAAGTGTGCACGTATCGACGCTACGCGGCGCGCATGTAACATGGCGTGTCTCCTCGTGCGCTTTAACGCCTTTATAGGGCATGTCTCCGCTGCATACAAGCAAGCGCTGGCGTCGCTCAGTGGTAGAGTAGCTGACTCCCAAGCAGCGAGCCCATAACAGCTTACGCTATGAAAAGGAGACACCGCTTCTATCGTGAATACGCTGAAATTCGCGCGCATAGCGCCACCAAGCCACTTTAGAAGAACTACATAGCGGGGCGCAAACGCCACGACCACCTTTGCCTGTGCCTGCATAGAGAACAGTAACCACACCTACAGCTAATTCAAGGTCGAATATAGGCACACGGCTAATATTCGTCTCCACCGGCGTATACAGACATTGAATGGCATTTGCGGCCCTCTAGACCCACGGCCTTGACAGCGGGCCGTAGTGCTCCTCTGCGCCAAGAAGGCAAGAATGATAGGGCCAATAAAACTGGCGACACAAGAAGCAATCACGCAGAGGGGCATTATGCGAAGGAAAGCGTTCAGAAAATGCTGAAGCACCTGGTATAGTCAATGCGAGCGATTCTCTGCGGTATCGAGAATGCAGCCGCTAAATGTGCCCTGCAGGAGCTCGCCATGCTGGAGCCGCTTGTCGCATCGCTTTGCATTTCGTA
Organism: Dermacentor silvarum; assembly: GCF_013339745.2. Classification (NCBI taxonomy): domain Eukaryota; kingdom Metazoa; phylum Arthropoda; class Arachnida; order Ixodida; family Ixodidae; genus Dermacentor; species Dermacentor silvarum. Next base: position 53,851,900 of record NC_051158.1, on the reverse strand, counting down.
AAGCTTTTGCTTGGTACCTGTGCTTCTGACGTAGAAGAAGCCCACGCACCAGCTTCGTCTTAGCGCCCTTATCTGAAGGTTCGTTTGGACTAGTGACCACAGACAAGGTCTGGAACCCGGTGGTGGCTTCATGAATAACATGTCTGAATGTTTATCAACAGAACTTGCTTTCCCCGTTGTGCACCTCTCTTTCTATGTCATCATCATCCCTCAACACACCTTTATGTCCCCGTTCCTCCTCCTCCTGTGCAGAGTAGTAGGCTCGAGCGAACTCGCTGAGGCCAACCCGTCTGTCTTCTTTCAAATAAATTCTCTCTCTTTCTCTCTCTCGTTTTCATTACTTTCTGTTCTACACTTTTCTAATATTCATTACCCTTTCCCGTTTTATTAGGATCCCTACACCTTGCCGTTTTTCCCAGTATTTGTGTTCATCTAGCGCTTATACCGGCGTGCAGTCGGCGAACTGTAGTTGTGAGAATATGTTACTATAGGTAGCGTTACCGTCGGCAACAGAAGAGCGAAAATGTAGGGAAAGTGTTCCGGCTACCACGCTGGGGGGAAAAAGGTGGTTGGGAGGGAGGGTTTGAAACCGCAGCTTCAAAGCCATACCGAAGGGTTAAATGCCATTATGCGCGTTGTTCCGAAGAAAGGCCGTGAGAATCGCTTTCGGCGAGCCCGTGGTATGGGCTCTGAATATAAAAAGAATTCCAGCTTTCATATCGTGCCGGGTGTCCCGAATGCATTTTGCATCCGAATTGGCCGTGGCTATATAGAAGCGTAAAAGTTAGAAAAAAATAGAGTTATAAAAAAGAATTACATTGTTGCCACGACATCATGGGCGAGGTGAAAAAGACAGTGAGCCCTTCTAGTTCTGCAACTTTACGTTTGCGTATTTATTTTTAACTATCAAGTCCTTCTTTTTAAGGCGTCTGCGAAAACGAGTGTGAACTTTGTGCTGTGAAAAGACCACTACTTGATATTTTTTCCTCTCTAGTTCGCGGTTTTGGAAATATGCCCAGGAAACTGCGCATCGGAGCGAAGGGAATGCCAGCGTTTCGCAATGCAATTTGCCTCGAAAGTAGCGACAAGACTAGAAGCGCGAGCTCCGCTTTTAAAGGAGCTTAGCAACGGAAAGTTTCTAGCCACACAATGTTTAAAAGGAAACTTCCTCAGTTACAAAAACTCTTTATTTCTTTGAAGAGAGCGTTGTATGCTTATTACACCACGCCACAGGAATGTGTTTGTGGAACAGCTTTTGTGTCATTGAAGCAGGCGCGAACGCTCTCTTGAAGCATCTCGGCTATCATTGTTACGTCTTCTTCTGAAGTAGGGTACCTGCTTATAGAATAACGCGCATGACGTGACATGCTACTTTTCGCGGACTGATACGGACAGGAAAATCCTGAAAACAACTTTCAGATAATGTAGCATGGCAGATGGAGGTGCAAGCGCAAGTGATGGCCGACGCCAGATGCCCACGCTTCTATTCGTCTGCTACACTTCGTCTGCTAATTTTGTGCGTTTTCGTTGCACAAGTGAACCTTCTAGGTGCATGCATTGCTGTTGCATGAGTTTTTTTTCTAGGGGCGAAGCTCCTTATAGCGGCACCCGTTCGTTCCCGTCGTCGTAGTAGTAGTGCGTAACCAGTCTGAGAAAAAACGAGAAAAAAAATTCCGAAGTTGTGTCCGTAGCGCGGAATCGAACCAGGGACCCCTCGCTTCCGAGCGGGCGGCGTTAGCCCGCTACGCCACGAAGCGGACATGGACACACGCACCACGATGGCAATAAATACCCAACATTAACGAAAGGCCGCGTTTCTAGCGCGTTTCTAACGCGTTTGTGCTAGCGCGTTACGGCCCGTGTAAGAAGCTGGTGTAAGACGCTGTGGCCTCTCCGCCTTACCTTCAAGGCGTTTCGAACGCGCTGCCCAAAGCGGTGGCAAGTCAAGTTCAAGTCGAGGAGCGTTTATGAATACGGGGGCTCTACTCTCTCAGCAGTCATGTGATGGCGTCGGCAAACGCGGTGCACGTTCCGGCATGTGTAAATGGCTGCGTAAGACGCTGTGGCCGCTCCCCCTTACTAGAGAGTACTGCACGTTTCTAACGCGTTTGTGCTAGCGTCCCCTTAAGCGGGAGATCCGATGATTCCCTCCGGAGCTTCGCCCACTCATCATCATTCACCCCGTGGATATGCTGTGATTTTTTTTCACTCGATTTAACAGAATGTTTAAAGTCGCCTTTGACATGTAAGACGATTGTACAGCTTTAGCTTCATTACTAAGCCACAGAAGAATGTGATTTGCTAGTAAATCAAAATGAGTAGTTTCCTTACCAATTTTCTCTAACGGCATTACTTAAACAAAACCCTACTTCTTATAATTCCTATATTCAATAACACCATATGATATATAGAAAAATCAGGTTTTAGTAGCGGAGCTGCTTAAGCTGGCCGTAAGTCCGTGACACGTCGGACAAAAATGTCGGCCGATCCTGGCGGTTGTGCAGAAAGGGTCCAAGCGCAGTGGCACATACCCCTGTGAACTAACGAAGCTAAGCCTGGCTAAGCCTAGCTAAGCATGGTTGGTACTACATAAGCTTATTCAGTCATCGATAGCAAATGGATAGCCAATCAATAGCTAATCGATAATTGATCAATAATCAATAAATTCGCTGAAATGCTGGGGATCACTTGGTAGTTCTTGGCCTAGCCCAAATACGTGGCCAATACCTTGCGATAGCCAATCGATAGCCAATCAATGGCTAATTGATAATCGACAAATAATCATTGAATTCTGGGAAATGCTGGTGATGACCTGGTAGTGCTTGGCCTAGCCCAAGTACATGGCCAATACCTTGCGATAGCCAATCAATAGCTAATCGATAATCGATCAATAATCAATAAATTTCGGAAAATGCTGGGGATGACTTGGTAGTGCTTAGCATAGCCCAAAAGCCAGGACTAGCTAGGTGCCGATCAGCTCAGCTGTCTCTTTATCATTGCGCCTCTAGTGCAAGCTACGCAAATTTTTCTGTATGTGATCCTATATGTTTCATGCAGGATTATTGAATATGGGAGTTATGGGGCATACAGATATTTAAATAGGGAATTTTTGAACTAATTGCTTTACTGTGCACGTTGCAATCAACCTATTGTAGACGCTGAGTTCTCAATGCAGATCCACTTGGAACAAATTGGGAGGAATACTTGAGTTTCGATATATGCGCTCCTAGAATGTGGACATCGGTGTTCCAGTTATCTTTTTATCCTTCAATGCAACAAAAGACCCCTTCTATGGTAATTGGAACAACAGTTCCCGTTTATCGCGCTTGAGAGCCCTTATCCTAAAATCGGTGCTAGTTTCGGCATTCGTCCAAACTGGAAGTACCTTAGGAATCGCTGGTCTTATTTCGTAAACTTGAATATGTAGCCTAATGTAATTACTAAAAAACGTTGATTAGGCGAATTTTCTTAATTTGTCAATTATGCACTTTGATTTGTGGAAGCAATATTTGTCTCTTCGAGTAATCGCGAGCAAGGAGCATATCAAGCGCTATATATATACCACAGGCGATTTTTAAAATCATTGTAACACTAAAAAAGACACCTCATAAACTTATTATATCAAAGTGAATGGATTCCAAAATTCTTGCAAGCTCACATACCAGGCATTTATTTATTATTATTCAATAGATTTTAGTATACACAATATACTTTAAAAATTTTGTGCCGTTCCACTCTGAGAAGAAGGACGACCAGCGAAGCGGGTATGTGTTCTTCTAAAATGAAAAAAATTATATACATATGTATGACTACACTCATATGCAACATCAAGGCACAGACACCCTAATCCTACTTAATCGTACCATAATCCTACCATAATCCTACTTAATACACCATAATCAACCTTTGTCCGGCATTACCCACCTTCATCATCATCATCATCATCAGCGTATATTTTATGTCCACTGCAGGACGAAGGCCTCTCCCTGTGATCTCCAAGTACCCCTGTCTAGCGCTTGCGTATTCCAACTTGCGCCTGCAAATTTTCTAACTTCATCACCCTATCTGGTTTTCTGCCGACCTCGACTGCGCTTCCCTTCTCTTGGTATCAATTCTGTAACCCTAATGGTCCATCGGTTATCCATCCTAAGCAATTCATGGCCTGCCCAGCTCCATTTCTTCCACTTAATGTCAACTAGAATATCGGCTATCCCCGTTTGTTCTCTGATCCACACCGCTCTCTTCCTGTCTCTTAACGTTAGTCCTAAGATTTTTCGTTCCATCGCTCTTTGTGTGGTCCTTAACTTGTTCTCGAGCTTCTTTGTTAACCTCCAAGTTTCTGCCCCATATGTTAGCACCGGTAGAATGCAATGATTGTACACTTTTCTTTTCAGTGACAGTGGTAAGCTCCCAGTCAGGATTTGGCAATGCCTGCCGTACGCACTCCAACCCAATTTTATTCTTCTGTGAATTTATTTCTCATGATCAGGGTCCCCTGTGAGTAATTGACCTAGATAAACGTACTCCTTTAAAGACTCTAGAGGCTGACTGGCGATCCTGAATTCTTGTTCCCTTGCCAGGCTATTGAACATTATCTTTGTCTTCTGCATATTCATCTTCAACCAAATTCTACTGAGGGCCATGGGTTAATTGTCGTACCCGGCTTCAAATCTGAAGGCCGTAAGTTCGAATCCTACTCCAGTCCACCACATTTTCATGCATGGAGTGGTGCCTGACACCGGCTAGAAAAATGTATTGCCGAGAGCTAGTGGGGCTATACTAGTTCAGGTGCAACCGAACTAGGAAGGCCCACTAAGCTTCATCAAAGTCACTCCCTCACCAGAGCAGGAATTGGCCTCCCTGGTGCACTATTCGGCCACTACCTCCCTCATGACTCCGACAATTAACCATACCTTAATCCGCCCTTAAATTCCCTAGATCCACCCTAATCAACCTTAATTCACTTTATTCCACACTAGACCTCCTTAATCCAGCTTAATCCTCCTTCATGCCCCTTAATCCACCTTAGTCGACCTTAACCCACCTTAATCCACCTTAATGCACCCTAATCCACTCTAATACACCTTAATCGAATTTAATCAGACTAATCCACCCTAATCCTCCTTCATCCACCTGAATTGGTGGATTGGTGTGTAGAATGTGACGTAATGGTGATCCATCGCTGGTTTTCACACTTATGTTAAGGAACCTAGATGCTTAGGCTACTGTGGGTTGAATTTTTAAGCGAAGCGTTACAGGCTCACTTGTGTCAGAGTCGGTGTACGCGTATGCGGCATTATCATCAGCATTGGCTCGAGCGTCGTCTTCTTCTGCAGCTGGCTCGTTTGCCCCACTCGGTTGCACCTGTGCTGGTGCCACTGCTCCCGCATTCGTCGTCGTCTGCTTCCTCAACAGGCTGCGTTGCCGCTAATCATTGCAGCGTAGGATTTCACTTCTCTGCTGTCGTCGTAACGGGGAGGTCGCGTTTACAGGGGTATGAGCCATTGTTTAAGGGGTTATGAGCCATCATTATTTACGTGACAGACAGATTTAATTTTGAAGCAATTTAATTTAGAAGAAGTCGCAAGTGGCAATGGCGGGCGAATGCTGCTAACCACGCGGCCGCGCAAAGTCGAGACATCGAACGCAAGCGACAACGGCGGACTGCGGTCATACCGTCATTGACGTCGTTCGCTCTGTTGTAGCCGAACGTGTGGAAACTCATAATTGGAAAATACTTTAATAAACCCTCGGAATTAACCCAGTGATAAACACCGGGCCACACGTTTCAGCTTCGCTGGTTAACCATCTTCACGAAGTGGAAGGGCCGACGAACTTTTTTTGAATAAGCTCAGAAGAGTTTCTTAGAAGGTGCATAGAAACGAATAACGGTAATGAAACTAAAAAAGAAAAACTACATCACAGTCTACAAGTTTAATTATAATTTGTTTTAAAGGTACAACTTCTCCAAGCACAGACGCACTAAACGAAGGTGTCATTAGGAACTTAATTAAGGTTGAATTTTCATGAGTTAATTTTCTGCTTGAGATTGACTCAGCAAGGAACCTGCATTGTTGCTTTTAGTATTTCGTGCAAAAAGTTTTTTTTTAATAATCGCCGCGACTTACGTTCCTTCAAATGCTCAGCAGCGTTTCAGACATGTTAACGAGTCATTCCCCAATTCGTGAGGCACGAGGATTGCATCTGGTTTAAGTATAAAGATTCCTTAGAAGTCATTGGCATTATGGTAATAAATTAACAATCTGATTGATGAATCAAACCTAATTTCTATTTTCTTACATTATCACTAACGAGCGTTTCAGGGCAGTTTTTTTTTCTTGGCGAAGAGACCAACTTTACACTACGTGATCAAGCTGTTACTTTACGTGGAAGTGGTTTCGCCGCATCAAGATGCCTCTTGCAGGAATGCACCCTTTCAAGGGTGCGTCACCAGCGAATTTTATACATTGTGATCGCATTGCGGGCATTACATGATCCAGGTATCACCAAACGAACAAAATCACACACACTCGCTTTCTGAAGGTCATAATGCTAAGACGCACATTTACTTGCTCGGACACGATCTAGAGACCTTAATCTGCCGAATAAATATGCTTGAGTGATAAAGCAACGCAGACGAATCCGGTGAGACCTAGCCAAACTTCGCGCTGGAGCAAAATCACGAAACAGTAAGTCCGGTGCCTGAGCAAGCTTCCCCGGCAACAGCTCTACCAACTGTCTTTGCAGTTCCCTTTCCCAATGCTCTGTGCAACACCCTCTCCTTCCAACCTTCCTTCTTAAGAATAGACTATCACCTCTGTGGCGGTATTCGGTTTGCAGGCGAGCAGGGAGCGCCTACCGCCCGCACTTGCGTAGGGAAGAAGCGCGCAGCGGCCAAGGCCAAACAACTGATCCTTCACACCTTCAACGCCCCGTGCCCCCTTCAGAAGGTGCGGGGAATGGTCACGTGACGCGTGCAAAACTTCGCGAGAGCAACAGCCGCGCCGTCTGGACGTCTTGTTCGGCAAAGATGAGGAAGAGGAGAGACAGCGGGAGAGAAAGGGTAAATAAAGAGAAGGCCCGTCTCGCGGTTTCGCTCGACTCCCGCCGGGAGGCGCTAGTCGTCTACCGAAGACTCGCGCTAAACGCCGGTCGCTGCTGACTGCGCGATGCTCCCGCCGCACCTTCCTCCTTCCTCCTCTCGGATATAACTACAGGCTTCGTTCCCTCCCTTTCTTCGGGCACTAGGCGTATCTCTCCATCTGATTCCCGGTAGCCACGTCGTCTGCTTCTCTCCCCCGGTGTCCCAGACGACTCCCTTTCTCCAGGGGGTTCCCAGCGACTCCCGGGAACGCATGGCGGCGGATAGAAAAGGGCCTGCGCCTGAGTGAGTGACTGGATATCGGTCTGCGACGCGCAACGGTCCCGGTGTGTGCTCCTTCCGTGCGCGTTCTGCTGGACGCTGTTCGAGCACGCTCGAGCACGCAATGTCGTTCACGCCGTCGTCTGCAGCGATAGCGTTCGGAGACGCATAGCACTTTCGGTGTCGTCTGCAACTTCCTTCTGCCGAAGCACTTCGCCATCTGCTGCTGCTGCTGTGGCGCTAGAATTCTCGCATTTCGTGCACGTGTGAAGCGTGAACTTGCTAAAACTCCACTGGTTTCCTGTGGCGTCACTTTGTATCCACGTGCATCGGCCGGGATCACTTTTGGGCAGGACTTCGCCAAACTGTCGCTGCAATTGGTGAGTATCGGTGGGATACACATATTTCTCTTCGTCGCATCCCTGCGGCTTTTGGCGTTTCATCGCACGAAATGAAGATTTTGCGAAAAAGAATTACGTAACAATCCGAGAAAGCATATTTTTTGCAGGAAGGTGGTGGTAGTCAATTTCAATTTTTATTGCACCAACGATGCTTTTTTTTGCTAAGAGCTCAGTGATGTATCTTAGATTTCAGTGACGGCTTTTGAATGGGTAACGGATTTTCGAAGTAGGCTTTCGTGGTATTGTAGCTTATAGGTGCCGATAATCGCAGCACGATTGCCGCCAATGGGTGCAACAATTTTGACTGCAACTCAAAAGCCGAGCGTGTCGTTCGGTGCGACATCGTTCGCATGAAAAATCCACTCACGCGATTGACTCGGCGCTGTCAAAGCCTTAGCTGCACTGATAGAAAAACTGCTGTGCATTTATCGCCGATGAGCAAACATTTTTGGCTAGAAGTCAGAAGCTTCGTGCATTGCGAACGCCGTTGCTTCGCACAATCCGGTGGCGCCCTTGACTTCGCGCCGTCGAATATTTATTTGCAGATTAAATAGAGCCATGCAACGGCGGCAAAGATGTTTTTGTTGCACTTCTCGCGAATACTGGGCGCCGTTTCACGTCAGCGTGGATTCATTTCGACGAGCTCATCTCCAAGTGGGCACCACCAAATCTACTTCATCTTTTTTTTTTCCTGTATTGAAGGGTAGCTGCGGTCGGAAAGGCCCACAGAACAGAACGTATTTCGAGAGTTTGCTTAGCGCAAGAACACAGCCTTCGTATTTTTTCGGTAATTGTTTTAAATGTTCGCTCTCCTTTATCGCATGCTCGTGAAGCAATGTGTAGTGAACAAAAAATACGGTAGCTGTTGACGACTAAATCTGCGGGAGACTCTTTACGAACGCGGCCAGACTGATTGCCGAGCTTATGCGCTAGCGTCCATGTCAACAGGAGGTGCTGTTCTAGCTTTGCGCTTAGCTGCGCCGAACGTAAAAGCAGGCACAGCCGAAGTCCGTAAGGGGCGATGTCGTAAAACGGCCACACCGGCAGTCTGGATGAATAGGTTGTTACTGCAGTGGGCGCCGAACATGGACGGGTTGCGTGAGCGCTTGCCGTAAGTTTCGTAAAAGACGTGTGTATGTGTGCGTGTTGGAAAGGGGGAGGAGTGAGGTAAGAGGAAAGAAGGAAAAAGAAAAACGCGTTCGTTGAAGGCGGCACGCAGGAAACTGCAGGCAATTTTTTCCAAAGGAGGTTGTTAGGGCGCCGCAGAGCTCCTAAGGCAAAGATGCCTGAATTAACGCCTGAATTAACGCAGCAGCGTTAATTCAGGCGATGAAATAAGGGACCGAACAGTACGGTCAGAGAAGTCAGTTATCATGGGTGAAGCACTTTTAGATGGACCGCTTCGAGCTTCGTGAAACAGAAAAAAAGTCTAAAGGGTCTTAATGTCGAATCAAGCCGCGTACTTCAAGCTGTAGCTGCTCGCTTCGCGTTCGATGCCGGTTATGTTTGAAGGCAAACTACACGTACGCGCACATTGTGTGCGATAGGTCGTACGCGTCGAAGCGTCGCACGAGCCCAGATATCTTCTCCAGACAAATATCGGTGCTCCGGCTGCCTCACAACATGCGACATCTACCAAGGCGAACATAGTGAGGCAAGTGGGCGCACGCTGGCGTGAGTCTTGTAGCTTCAAACCGTCCTTCCTTCAGTAGCGCGGCAAATGCAAGGTTCGTCGGCGAGCGTACACGGGTAGTTCGGCCTTTAGAGCTGACAGCGGCCGGTGACGTCTTGCCCGAACTTTGGGAAGTGTCAGCGAAGGCGTTGTGCGCTTTTGACTGCGTCGTGCACGGAACATCGGGATACGCTTGCCTAAACTTTTGTTTCGTTTTGCACTTCTCAAAAGACGTATTTTTTGCTGAAGAGTGTTGCTGTGGTGGGTCCACTCTGGAGCTCAATTGAACTGAAGCGCTGTTAATTTTTTTTAGAACTCGGAAGATGTTTTAGGCTTGTTTGGGAGGTGTTGTTATTGTCGCTGCCGTTACGACGCTAGGAGCAGTTATGAGTGCGTCTCGTATGTTCTGAGAGCGATACGTTTGGTCAATTTATTGCTGAATATTTGTTTATAAAACTGGAAGATGCGCTCCGGATCGCGCGGTAACAGTTCGCTCACGCGAAAACCAAGCAGCTTGTGACGCGATGCCCTAGTTTTATATTTTTGAAAAGAAGAAACGCCTCTTCATGGGCAGAAATCAAAAACCTTGAATAAAGTTCCCTGAACAACCTTATATAGCAAATATACTGTCTATGTCAGCTTATGACATTTCCGGGAATCGCAGTGGTTATAAACGCAGATTGTTCGGCAATGTACAATGCAAGTATAGGTATTTTTTGTTGCAATCTTTTTGCTAGCAGCGTGATGTATAATCATCGGATGGTTAGCTGTCACAACATTTAAATGTTTTCAAAGGCTCCCAGTGAAGAGGCGCAGTGTGTCATTCAAGAAAGACGCACGGCGTATGCGTCAGCACAGATGTGGCCTATTAAAAAAATAAGAACTAATATAACACAAAACAGACAGACATGCCGTGGTTACAATTGATCACGGCGCATGGGTCTTAAAGGCAGTGTTTGCCGGCCTCTGTGGCGGAGACCTTCTGAATGCCAGGTTGAAAGAAAAAGCTCGTATTTCGCGGTGCTCTAGAGCAAATGTGAGGTGGACATATTTGCGACTTTCTCGATATACCACAGTTTGCCGTATTGTAGGTGTTCTTCATCGTCCTCGAAGAGAAATGATTTCGCTGCCACGTTGCTGTCACGTTCCTGCCACGTTGCTGCAACGTTGCTGTCACGTTGCTACCACGTTGCTGCCACGTTGCTGCAACGTTGTTGCCACGTTGCTGTCACGTTGCTGCTGCGTTGCTGCGACGTTACTGCGGACGTTCCTGCCTGAAAGAGGACAATTTCCAAAAGCCCACGAGCATAATGTCGAGGGTTCGAATGACGCTACGGCCAGGAACCTTATTTCGACAGAGGTGGCTTTCAAGAGCGCTTAGGCATAGAGTCACAGGTGACGCAAAAGAGATCATCGTAGTGCGAAGATGTCGTGTTCACAGCTCTTTACGGGCAAGAAGGAAGCTCGCTGCACGAGCCTAAGTTGGAGTGCAGGATGCGCAGTTATGTTATGTTAGGTGTTAGACAAGTGCTTCATCCTGCTCGTTCTTCTTGTGTCTACGTTTTGTACGTTTCTTTACCGTATGATGCGCATTCTTCCAAACGTACTCGGCTTCTCTCGTAGAGCACTGCACGGGCCGATTTTTCAGCCCGAGCCCGGCCCGGGCCCGTTCTTACGTTGGGCTGGCCGCCCAAGCCCGACCAAATAATCTGCGCTACCCACCCGGCCCGGCCCGCCACCCCTTTACCATAGGCCCGAGCCCAGCCCGAGCCCGGCTCGAAATCAGGCCCGAACCCGACCCGAGACCGAAAAAGATCACCGAGCGGCATTAAAAAATATGAAGAATTGAAGGAAAGTAATTTATTCTTAAGGCATAAATACATGTAATATACAAGTATGAACACCATTCGAGCGGTCTGAACGCAAATACCAGCGCGCGAAGTAGTACGAATGACTCTGCCGAGCAGTATCGCCAGCAGTTTCCAACAGCGCGACCTTGATGCAGCCCAATCCACTTCTCTCGCAGCGTCGCCACAGTATTTTTCCACGTCGGGTGTCTCACTGCAAAGCATGCGCCGCCCCTGCCGCTCGTCCCACTCAACCGTATTCTAGTACACTATAGCCGAAGCGCAGCTACGACCGGTCGTGAGCGCAGCGCATGGATGGAGTAAATGGAGAAAGAAAGCGTCTCGTTCCTCCATGGTGCAGCGTAATGCGCTGCTGACTAGGCGGCCGGTTGAGAACATGCGTGCAATCATGGAGGGACGCAGTGCCATATTTCAGCCGCGTGTCGAATTATCTTACCACTCATCGTTTTACCAATTCGCCTTTGAAGAATCAGCAAGTCGCGAACGCGCTTGCACCGCGCTGAAAGCATTCATTACATTCATTTAGGTAAGGAATACAATGGCAGCCTTTGGGTTGAGGCGACTTCGGACTTTCTGGACTTTTGCATTCAGTTCAAACAGCACAATACGACGGAAGAAGAAAAGGGAAGTATACAACAGTAGCACTGATAGCTTCCAGCAGCGCCGAGGCCACAGGTTTTTCAGAGACCATACGGGCCAGAATAACTCACTGCACGTTACATGCACACCACAAGGAAGTCCGAGCCCGGCCCGGGCCCGCGTCAAAATACCTGAGCCCGGCCCGGGCCAAGGTCGAAAAGCACATGCCCTGCCCGAGCCCGACCCGAGCCCGGCCTGAGCCCAAGAAAAACTTCCCTACCCAGCCCGACCCGGCCCACGGGCCAGGCCGGGCCCGGGCTTTCGGGTAAGCCCGAGCCCGTGCAGTGCTCTATTCTCTCGTCATAACCAGTTAGAATTTTCTAAGCAATATTATCACTATATATTATAAACTTTTCTTTCCATGTCTTTCTTTTCCTGTTCGCGCAACCATACTTTCCTCAGATGACAAACAACTTGCCCAGCAACAAGTTCTACTCAATTACTATAGTACTTACTCCTGATACATTGTGGTCCAATAATATATTTACTTGTATTTGTGTCTCATTATGTATCATTTTGCAATTGTCCTGATTCAGCTACCGTTCCTGCCATAGTAACTTTAATGTTACCCGTGAACAGGAGGTCCGAATTCATTTTTTTTACTATGGGACCTCATTTTGTGAAATAAGAAAAACTGTTTGATTAAACCATTTAGTTTCCTCCATCTCCTTAAAATGTATGCAGTCCTGCGATCCCTTATACCGTTTTTTAACCTGACTAATGCGGTCACCTTCATAAATCCGACGACAATAAGCTGGTTGCAGTGCATGGGAAAGGAGAAAAAAAAGATAGATATGCTTGCAACAGCTATTTCAGAGCCGTCTGCTGCGGTTCTTCCGCCGAAATACAACTACCGTTTAAGGACGTTCTCAAAACCAGAAAGTTTCTTTCAATAACCGACACAAAACGAACGTTGTTTGATTATCCGCACGTAAAGTGCTACGCCGGAAATCAAGCAGCATGATACTGCGCCCCACCGACGCGTTTCGCCGCATTGCAGCAACTCAGATGATATGTTATTCGGACGAGCAGGCCAGATTCGATTAATTATTGCAGCGGGATGCGTTCGACGTGGCATTACAGGATTGCCGCAGGTCTCGTTTGTCTTAAACAGGAATTTTCTGCCAGCATAAATTTTTTTTATTTCCTATTTTACCCCCGAAAGAAAAAAGAGAACTTCCACTCTGAAACACCCAGATTTCGTACTTCGTGTATCCGTTAAAATTGACGATTACAACAGGTTGACGTTTCGTAAAGGCTCATAATTCACGTTTATTATTGCTGGCGCGTGCTACGGACTTCATCTTTTTCCAGCAATCAACTTTCCTTTTTTTTTTTACAGTAAAATTAGCAGGTGGGCTAGCTCATATTGCTTTACTGTATCGAACCTCAGAGCGCAGTTAAAGACAATAGAACAGAAAGGTGCGCACAACAGTAGCGCTATTTAAATGAATTATTTTATAGAGTCGTGTTGACGTATGCTTTCGATATACCGTTGGCACATATTGTTTGTTGTTGATTGCCCAGTCCGGAGTGACCGGAATTCTAGACACGCTGTGATCTTGTGCAAATACGCAGAGAGAACAATAAAACTACACAAAATGATTCAGTGATGCTAAACATTGTGAAAAATGCTGTGACAAAAAAAAAGGGGGGGGGGGGGGGGCTTCTGGTCATGGCCCGTAAAGCAACATGCATAATTAAGGAATGATTTTGAATGATATATATTGTGAGCATTATATTACCCCTTCATCTTTTCTTCTGTATATACTCATCATCATGGCCAGCGTGTGTTCTCTTCAGCGCGCGGCCTGCATAATAAACCGTCGAGGTTGAACAGCTATCTCGAAAGTGGTGGAGGTTATATATATGTATATTTATATTATATATATATATATATATATATATCGATGTAGTAAACGGTGTTTCCAGAGGCGAGCTTTACCGCCGTTCGGTGGAAACAGTTTCTTTTTTTATTATCACACTCCTCGCTCGCTCCCTTATATGATCGTCTTTATCATGCGCGTCGCTTATCGTGGACTACATAGTGAAGGATGAAATTCTTGAAAGAAAATTTTGCGGTTTTTGCGTGCCAAAACCACGATATTATAATGAGTCACGTCGCAGTGGAGCACTCCAGAATAACTTTGAACACTTTGAATTTTTTTCTTTTTTTTTACGTGCACCTAAGTACACAGGCGTTTCTTTCGTTTCGCCCCCACCCTGCAAAAATAAACGCAAAATGCATCCACTGCGGCCGGGGTCCAACCCGCGACCTCCACCTCAGCAGCACAACATCATAGCCACTGGGTTACATCAGTGAGTAGATGAGAAGAAGGAGAGAAGTTGACAGTATGCACGGGGGACACACACTCTATGAAGCGTTTATCGTTGATCGTGAGCTGTCACACCGGCTGGCACATCTCAATGACAATTCATGCGATCCGGATGACAATTCATTTTATGGAAATAGTGAACTTGGCGATTTCGTATTGGATTCTTAATCGGAAATGACGCGAAACACGCAGAAGTACGGGGCACGGTGCATTCGCATGTCCGGCTTTAGTGCTTGCTCTGGTTTTGTTTTGCGCTATTTATAATTGCGCGATTCTTGGTTTGAACTTGAACTTTATACATCCCACAATGCACATATAGACAGAGAAAACGTACTTGAACTCGTTGAGAAGTACGTGTTCTGATGCACTTTTTGTTTCTGTCTATTATATTCCATTATTCCCGAGACCCTTCCTCTGCGCAGGGTAGGCAACTGTAATTCCTTTTCAGTTCATGGCCCCTAACTTAACCCTCCATATTTTTTTCTCACTCTCTCTGTCTCGGTAGCCAAAGGTGCGAAATATTCAAAACACACTTAAACAACTAAAAAAAAGTAATAAAACGGAAAAAGTATCGTCGCTTAACGTGTGGTAATCCGCTTGGGCCGCTGCGCAGTAATAGATAACACCTGAAGGTTCAAAACACAAATTCAGTCGCGTTGTTTTTAGAGACAAAAACGCGCGCAAGAAAATCTCGCGCACGCGTCGCCAGAAACAATCGGGCACATCAAAACAAAAGACAAAGAAACGAAACTTAAGAAAAGAGATATTGGGCGTCAATGATATTCAAAGCGTCGCCTTATTGCTATAGGAAATTTGCGCACATAGGCCGAGTCCTTTCGGCAATTCCTCTTGCCTCGAAATTGCATTTGTGATTCGACTATCATTTATTTCTTTATTTTTGTTTAAATCTTGAACCGGGCGAACACGGAATGCCGCCGGGCTCGAGATTAAATTGCTCTTCGCTCCAGGTCGTATCGCACGCCCATGTTCGTTGCTCAGCTTCTTCACCTAATGCGCATGCGTCAACCACGCTGTGGCACCCAAGAGTCTCACTCGCGTTTGTGCGCGTGCGCATATAGTGGCTGGGGGCCAAAAAGTTCAATAAGAGTTCAATTTACTTTTTTTTTATTGGTCTTCGTTTTCATTGACACGTGCGCCGTCTCTTAAGCCCCATTCTCTCAAACACTTTCTGTTCGCACTTTCTGTTTTTAAAAAAACTTTTCTTTGCCTGCTGAAGCGGTTTAGTTCACGTTTTCGCTGTCAAGGTATACGCGAAGCTAACGAAATTACTCGGGGCGTCTGCAGTAAATGAAAAGTTTTCTACTCGCCGGGAGCTACGTTTTGTTGTTAAGGCACTGTGGCCTCGGGGTGACAAGGAATGTGTGTTCGAGTCGCAGAAATCTTGGTCGTCCTGAGGTCACGTGGCCTCTTCGATGGTAAAATTAAGGGACAAGAATTACATGGAGTTAGAAAGATAGAAAGCTCCTACACGCGTTTATGTTCAATTTTTTTATAGCTGCCTCGACGTCGTTTAGAAAGACGCGAGCTGTATTCTTAACAAGCAGCTGATTAAAAATTAACCAGCAGTTGTTAGTTCACTCTGAAAAAAAAATGCCGTCTAAACGTTCTCAGGTGAACGGCAGCAACCGCTAGCTGGTTAGTAACAAGATATGTGCGTAAATATTTAGGAGCCCTCGAGATGTGAACTTTTCGAATTGAGCAGAATAGCTGAACTTTTCGTGCTGCTGAGTAAACAAACAAGCTAAAAAAAGGTTGACAGTGATCACGATGGAATTTAAATCACCTTCGAATAGGGCAATGATCTTTCGTAGACAGTCGAAGTTCGCCGCTTATCGCCGCTTATCTGGCAACCATACTTGATGATTATCTATGTCTTGCGACCGTTTATGAAAAGTATAGACGACGCAGATGTAGGCAAAGTGGGCAAAGGCCCATATTTTTTTAGACAATGTTCGCGCGCTCTCGCGCGTGACCTTGCTCTGACCTTGGCTCCGACTGGGCAGACACGCTTCACATATGAAGCGTTAGCAGGGCGAGGCAGTGGCACAGCGCTTTGACGGCGTTAATAGCGCAAATAGCTTTAAATAACTCAGTTGAATATATAAATAACCAAGTGAATAGCTTGAATAGCCGCTTCTATTTCACTGAGAAACACAGGAACAGTATATTACCAACGAGCAGGTCACTGGGTCGTCTAGGATTAAGCAATATTGGCAGTGGAAACAAAAAAAAAAATACACGTTCCTATTTACACTGGGAAGCACCCATTCTTCGCTGTTTTAGTAAGAGACTATCTGTTTAAATGTGTTTTTGTGTGTTTAAAACAAGCAACAGGACCTTACTGAGAGATGTGTTAGAAGAAATACAGCTTGAATGCAGGCTTGCAGAAAACATTAAATGTGCAATATAAGAAAAGTATCGCGCACTTTATACATGCAGAGGAGTAAAAATTGGGTTTGCGCACATCAGACCGAACAGGTTGATGGAAAGAAAAAACAATCAAACAGCGAGCAAACACCGGCAGTGGACACAAAATATCCAGTTCATTTAAGCACAGGTTTCAACAATACAATAAATACAAGGTATTTCAACCTTTTTGCACGTAACACGTGAGCGTGGCGGTTTCATTTCTTTAGCAGTGTATTATTTTTTTTTTCGTTTGTTTGAGACGGCCTGCTTTCGATACGCGTTGTTTGGCTAAGCGAGGAGCAGCTGTCGACATTATTCATCATGCCAAACTTTCATACGCACGCATATATTAAAAACAAGCTGTGAAACAAATAAAAAACTAAACAATCAATCAAGCAAGCAAGCATGCACAGTCACGGATGCATGCTCGTGAACAGTCACGTGTAGTGCATGCCGCCAGGCTCATGGAACAGGAAAGTAAATTAAAATAATGAAATGATACTAAGTGCGTTGTACCCCTTGTGTTCGGCTGTTGAAATGCCAACAGTTCCGTTTTAAATGCCCTTTGCCAAGAGCTTTATGCCAGTGACTGAGTTAAGTAAGTAAAGCGCTAAAAGGACAAATACAAGGAAAAATAGGCACGTCTTGCTTATATCCTTTGCATTACAAGTACATTGCAAATTCGCCCAATGATTTGTCGTTGTGTGTGTTAATGTACCTCGCCACTTTTGGATGGCAGCGACTGCGCATTGGCGGAGTTAGGTGGACACCAAGGACCGTGAACCTAATGAATACTGGAAGATTCACGCTTTTCCAATTAATGCCAAGTAGATCTCTCTCAGTGCCAGCCCCATGCGCCGTCCGTCAGGAGGCTAAAAGAAATGACAAGTAGCGACGTACTCGGTGCCATTCCCACTAGTCGTGAGGTTATGGCAGCTTTCGAAGAAGGGGCTCTGGGATGCTTAACTGCATCTCAATAAAAATAAGCGTACCCATTGGATAAAGAAACAAGTATGAACTTCACGTGGCAAACGGTCAAGAGTACGCAATGACGTCAGTAATCTTATACGCCGCAATAAAGAAAGGGGCGCACCAGTTTGAGTGGGGGAAAAAAAAAGCGAATGCTTCATCTTATTCTCCTGCCAAATTAAATCAGAACTGTTTAAAGTACTAAACTTACGGAATATTTATTTCTTAGGTTCTTTTAATGAATCATGTGCCTGCTTACAGGCGCTGGTGCAAGGGTTAGGTGTAAATAAGAGCAGCTGGTGCTTTGTCAGGAGCTTCATTGCTATTTCGCCAACATCTATCTATCTATGCTATCTATCTATCTATCTATCTATCTATCTATCTATCTATCTATCTATCTATCTATATATATATATATATATTATATATATATATCATTAGTCCTGCAAACAGCTGCTCTTTCACTGCTCGCATCAGCAGGCGGACCTTCTTCGCTTCTGTCATGCCAGGGTCAGCACGCTTGAAAAGCCGCGACATGTCCTCTACGAACATGGCTACGCTTTCATTAGGCTTTTGAACCCTGCTCTGGAGAGCTTGCTCTGCTCGCTCTTTTCTTGCGGGACTGCTGTACGTATCGCGTATCTGCCGTTGAAATTCTTGCCAGGTGGTGATGGATGGCTCGTGGTTAGCGAACCATGTTCGGGCAGAGTCCTCTAGGGCGAAGTACACGCGCCTTAGCTTCTTCCGTTCATCCCAATCATTAACCTCGGCCACACGATCGAAGTCATCGAGCCAATCTTCCACGTCCTCAAAAGGCTCACCATGGAAAGGCCGCGGCCATTGGGGCGTGTGGAGAACTAGCGACGCAGGAGGCTGTCCCGTACCGTATGTCTCCTGTGTCTGGGTTGCGGTTGTGGTCGACATCCTCGGCAGATCTTGAAGGCCGTATTCCGGAGGTAGTCTTTGAAGCCGTCGGCTTTTGCGTAGGTGGTCCGCTTGCAGATCCTGGGGGTCAGAGTACATAGACGCGTACCCAGCACCTCCACCAGTTTGTCACAGACAAAACAACAAAAGACTTCCGTCGACGCTATAGATGTTTTATAGAACAACTCTGGCACCTTCGTCGTTCTCTTCTTCGATGATCAACCCGACGTGCCTAGCATGGAATTGCACCGAGTGGCTTTCAGTCGTGTCAAGGTCGTGGCAATATATATATATCTATATATCTATCTATCTATCTATATAATATAATCTAAAGCTTGATATGGTCGTGTCAGCTATCATTTTCGAAACGTTCGGTAGAGCACGAGCTACGTGTGGAGATTATTTGTTTGCGTCGATGTGTTGCGAAATCTCGTCGACCGCTCGCGCCTGCCGACATGTCCGCGTGGTTCAATGTCCGATTGGGAACGGCCCAGTAATCCGGTGATATGGTTCACGCCAGTTGGTCAAGAACAGACAGGCTGGAAGTTGGCGGATGGTATTCCAGTATGTCGACCTATATCATCGAGGTTTGCAGAGGTGTGTCTCGGCAGGCTGCCGCCAACATTATTGCGTTTGACGGATATGTTTTTTGTTCCCGTGCTCCACCGGCTTCGTTTGTTTGTTTCTGTTATCAGAATGACGATATCGCTGGCTACGGATGATTAAACGGTCAAGAGGGTCGTAGACCCGGCATATTGGTGGTCGCTTTGATATTTCAGCGGAGAATTCAGAGCGCAACTTCATGTGGCTTGGCCGCACGGTCAGATTAGAGAAAAAAGATAATTGCTCAGTAACATGAAAACATTGAGGCTGGTGGTGAGAAGTAACCAGCTTAGCTTAAAAATAGGTGGTAACGCACCACCCGGGGCTGTCTTAATACTTACGCTATAATATTAAGATTATAATACCAACACTACACAATGAGAGGCTATTTTAAGGTGAGAAATATTACGATAGTTTAACAGAAGGCGAAATACGATGGACAACTCTAAGCAAAAAATGGCAGCGATGGAAAAAAATAATGGAGTGAATGCTGCTGTACTATTCACCGAATACGCTAGGTGACGTCACTTCCTGTGATGCGTTGAGTGGCTAAGCTAGTGGAATAGGATGTGATCGCCAAGGGTCGTCATTCTTTTGGTCAGTGGTATTTTGAAGTCGCGCAGTATTGGAGTTCCGCGGAAAGGATGCTCGCTGCCGCATCGAGGCGTTGCGTTGGATCTTGCAAGTAGATGCAAACGTGAAGCTGGTCAGTCGAGTTGACAAAAGTGATCGATCGAGGATACATCCTCAGTTGGAATAAAACACTTCGCAGTTCGTTCGAACAAGGTCGCGTAGGTGCGTGTCGTTATTGCCGTATAGCGGTCAGCAATTGTCGCTTACGACGACAGTTTTCGAACGCGTTTATAGCGAACCAAATTATGCCAAACATTTATGCACGGTTCGCGCTATTGTTTCGAGAAGGAGGGCAGGTGTCAACTCCCGAGAACTGCAGACATTGACGCGTCTGGAACAACATACAGTTGTGAACGTTGCCACAGGACACATGCACCGACAGGCGGCTTAGAACGCCCTTGTCAATTTCTCGCAGGCAAGTCAGCGCGTTGAGACGCCTAGCGTGTTGAGACGCCTGGCGTGTTGAGACGCCTGGCGTGTTGAGACGCCGCTCGCCAACAGGACGCCACGCGCGAGGCAAGCATGCAACGCAGTCGCCGTGCCGAAAATCGTGCGCTTTTCGCTGCAGTTGGACCGTGAGTTCAGAAAGCGAACAGGCAACAGCTTCTGTGAAAACACGTTTCCACTTTCGTGTTCTACCAATTCCAATGAAAGATGGATCAACCGTTATTATTATTGCTCAAGAACTAAGGCTTCTTTCCTCGTTAAGCGTAACAGATTCACCGCCCAGCGATGCCGTATTCAGGAACGCCTTTTATGATGAATGCTCCAATAAAACTTTTTTGTGAGACAGCTCGTCGAATCGATCTTGCCAGATTGTAGTCTTTTTTTCCTCACCAGTATTTCCCGAAGCTTTTGAGAAAACGACTGAAAAGCTTTTTTTTAATGGCCTGTCTTATTCGCAACCACGCCGTGACAATAAAAAAAAGAAACAATAATAAAAACATAACAATAAAAAAATGAAAGTGATACCACTTGATGACTTTCTTCCGGCCAGAAGGCCAGCAGACGAACATAAATCTCGATTACTGCGCCGTCACCGTCGCCTTTCCACAAGGGAATCAGGCTTAGTACCCAGCAAGCTAACATTGGGAATCTAATTAAAACAGGTAGTTTCAGCCGGCTATAAGGAGCCCTACATGTACCAAACAATAAATAAAATAAAAGAGAAGAGTTGATTGGAGTAATCAAGGGCGAACGATGAAACAGGTGAAGGGTGTAAAGTTTTGCATGCAAAGGGCGTGCGTGTATATTAAGTTCTGTTTTTTGCCATTTTTCTTTTTTTTCTTTAGGTTAACGTTAGCTTCGGTTTTGTTTAAGCCTGCTCCATACTTAGCTACGGAGGCTTGGCAGATGGCCTAAGACACGACCGTATCCATGACAACGGTCAATCGACGAACGTTGACTCTGCTGCAACGAAATTGTGAAACTGTAATATAGAAAAAAATATGAAAACAGTAAGACGCCGGTACAGTCTGGAAAAACGGACGCAGCCGGTCGTAGTGTAGGTGTAGGCGCAAACTTCGGACACCTGTACTCAGATTTCAACAGGGGACTCCATAAGAAAAAATCGCCCACAAGAAACAATGTCGTGCTCTTTATATATATAAAGCTGCAGTTGTGCCACGAAGTACACGGCAACCACAGCGTGTTGCCCTACGCACGTTTTAAACACTTTTAGGTAAAAAGAACAAAAAAAAAAAACATTTACTGAAGGTGAGTCGCTGCTTAGATTCCTTGTTTACGTTGCTTTGAAGGCGCCATGAAGACATTTTTTTTTCAACAGAGAAGCTCAAGTGCCAATGAAATAGCAGCAAAGAAATACGGCCCTATTAGGAGAGACACGTCAAGTTCATGTGCGCTGTAAGGTGTTCAAAACCTGGGGTTTTTAAAGGTCGGAGAACTGGAAGCAACAGAGAAGCACAGGCACTTGATTGGTTTACCCCGGAGGCGCTAGACATTATACTCTTTGTGAAGTCCGAAAACCGCATAAATATCAGTAACGAAGTTGAAGTGCTAAAAAAAGGGCAAGACGAACCTTAATGCGTGATAACAGAGAAGGAGCTGAGATTTCCCTTAAGACTTTCTCGCGCTTCTTGTATCAACTGAGCGTACCCGGGGGAGATGGCAATACGACATCGTTCGCCCATCATCTGCCGGTGTAAACACGGACAGAGGAAGAATACGGAGAAAGTAAAAAAAAAAATGAATAAAGGAAGAGTGCATAGAGGTGACGAAAAAAGAGGAGACGAAAGATATTTCTTCGCGCATTTTAACCTCTGCAACAGAAGGGGGGTGAGAAAGAAACGAGAGAGAGGGACCGAGAACTGATGAGATGAAGAGCGAAAAAGATGGAAACGGGGCATTAGATATGTAGACAGATAGGAGGAAGATAACAGGGAGTGAAAGAAAGGAGACAGCATAAGTCGAGAGATATATAGAAAGATAAACAGAGGGACAAAGCGAGGACGAGAAGGCAAGAGAGAGAGAGAAAAAGCGAGGGATGTGGAGAGAGATAACTGAGACACAAAGGACACGTGGAGGAGAGAAGAGTGATGGAGAGAAGAACAGATGGACTGGGAGGGAAAGGGGATAGGGAGAAGAAAGCGAGTCACAGAGTAGTATAGTCATAGTAGTATGGGGGGGACGGAGATAGTGTAGTCATAGTAGACGGAGTAATAGTAGACGGAGTCACAGTAGACGGAGTAGTGTAGTCATAGTAGCATGGGGGGACGGAGATAGAGCATCGTTGTGTCTATCTGTCCTGTATGTTCTCGCTGAACCTTGTGTAATCGCATTGTATGCACGACGCGAAGAGTGTTGTGTTTTCAGGAACATACGCCAGCACCAGCGATAACGCAGGAACCTTGCACGAGTCACGTATGAAAGCCGATGCGTTTGGCCCGCAGATAACATTTTCGACGATCGCCGACTGCGCTAGCCGCTATCGCTGTTTTTCGAGTGTCACTTTTTTTGGCACAGGTTCGCTCAAGAAAAACGTTAGTTTTCGGGATGCACAGTTTGTCACTACCGCGTGACAATATGAAAATATAGAGATAGGGGTGGAGAGAGAAGGCAAGGGAGATAGCAGAAGGAGAAAACAAGAAAGATAGAGTGATGGTAGTGAAAGAGAGAAAGATATCTGAAGTTCTTGAAGATAGAGAACTAACATGGAGGGAGATAATCAATAGGAGAAAGAGAGGGATATATATATATATAGGAAGGT
The DNA here is from genome assembly GCF_013339745.2 of Dermacentor silvarum. Lineage (NCBI taxonomy): Eukaryota > Metazoa > Arthropoda > Arachnida > Ixodida > Ixodidae > Dermacentor > Dermacentor silvarum. The sequence continues at coordinate 53,828,836 of NC_051158.1, read as the reverse complement.
TTAGAAGTATATGGGGAGAGCAATTGAGATATAGCAGATGGAGAAAGCAAAAGAGATAGAGCGAGAGGAGTTAAATCAGGAGACAGAGATGGAGACGTATTTAGAGTGATGGGAGAGAAAGCAGGCTTGGTTGAATGCGTCCGGCAGTGTGCTCATGAGTAGGGAGCCTACATGCAACGTTGTTGCATGTATAGGCTCTCTACTCATGAGTGTTGAGTACCCCAACCTACCGGCTTGTCCTTTCGGATCATTTCTGACGTCAGTTTGTTTACTGGGAGATGGTATTGGCGATGTCTGGCTCTCGCGCACAGCGCGGGTTGGTGTAGCCTTATCGCGGTGCTCACAGCGGAAAATCCTTGCAGTGACAAAACAAAAGTCAAAGAGGAAAGCAAAACACTTGTTTACCAGTCACATGTTCAAGTGCCGGACAACAAAAAAAAAAACAATAACAAAGAATCTACGTGTTGAAAGCTTTTAAAGTCGGATGGCTTCTCCTTCCCACTGCTGTATTTACTTGAACAAATTGATGTTGGCGTCGTTGGGATAACAAACGAACTGTTCAAAATGTCAACTCTTCGTGTAATTCCGCCGCAAAAAAAAAATATTAAGTCCCGTAATCGATGTCCTCGCTTAAAAAGAGGGGCATGAAAAACAATAGTGATAAAAGAAATACAAAAGTTCCCATAATCTTTTTCTTACCTCCAGCACACCTGTGCAGGGCACGAGGCATGTCGCAATCGTAATACGAATCCACCATGTGGCTATAATTATATCGGCCTATCTTTGGAGACTCCAGTATTTGAGAGCGGTGAGTACTGATCAACAGCGGGCCCCTTGTGGTTGGGAAGAAAGGAGTCACAGTCGAAATCCTGAGGGATTGTCTGGCGCAGGCACTCCTGTAGCTCTCAAAAGATGATGGTACGCTTTTGATGTACATTTAGGATTCGCATTCCGGTAGGCGTCGGTCGTACGTACGGAACTTGAAGAGCCACATTCTTTGATCAGGAGTGTTTGAGCTCCCAACACTGTTTTGTTGACATAGGGGTGCATAGGCCGTGTCGCCGTACGAATGAAGTAGATTCGATGCAGAGTGGTTTATGTTAGGAGCTTTTTCTCTTAGTGTCAACCCTTTCGAAATGCACAGAGGGTGACGTTCGGGGGTGGTATTCTGCAACAGCCCACCTAGTGGACATGTCCATTTCGTCCGCACCTGAAGTGCTGATTGGCTATGGCGCCTCGCTACTGCTGAAGCGCACCCCAGCCCTGCCAATCAGAATCGGCGAGCAAGCCCATTAAATAAAACGCGCAATGCAGTTTCCTTACCGAAAACGGTGCAATAGTTTGTACATGTCAACACAGATGGAGGGGTTAGGAGGTAAAAGGCGGGGAAGCTCTAACTACTATAAGCAAACTGCATGTAACAAAATAATGAACAACATGCATAATAGTACAGGCAACACAAGCAGACGACTAAACTCATACTTTTGTTCGTTTTCGCTGTCCTCCACTTTAAACAATAATCTTAGCTAAGTAACTACTGGAAACTCGGTCAGCAATTACCAACGTTACATTTGGAGAAGATTCACACCAATAATGTCGGTAGAAAGTCCGCCACCCTCATCTCCTCCCCCCCCCCCCCCCCCCTTTTCATTGGATTTGGCGGCAGTGTTAGATATACTTTGTTGCGCCACGCAGTGCGGCTCGCTCAAGGCAGTGCCCGAATAGTTGTTGCAGACGGCGTGCGGGGTCACGTCATCTGGTACTGTGAATATCGTCTGCAGCTTCAACTGAGGGTACAAGAATGGGTGAAATCGACGCAAATCCCTCCGTCAGTTTGAGTCCTCGCAGTCATTTCCTGCTGTTGTTGACATCGTCCAGCGCCACGTGATTTCTGAAGTCTGTTTTCCTGAAGCAGCATACTGAAAAAAATCTCCTTCGTAGCAAAAATCTCGAGTCGAATTCCTGTTTTTTCCCCCTACGGTATCGACGTCATTAAAGCGCAACAGCTGTGTAGCGGTCGCTGGAACGTCGCCTTTACAACCTCGCTCCATACATTTGGTATTTGCCCTTAAGTTGAATGGACGGACATAAAAGGCTTTTAGATATGCACGCACGCGCCCCACCAACGCATGCACAGACGCCACGCACGTGCACGTTAAAATCGGCTTCATGGTCCGATAATCCCGTTAGATGCTCATGTAAGGGAAATGGGCCCCAAGCAGCCGGGCAGCACGTGCGTCCGCTATGACGTAAGCGTATACTGACGGCCGTGAAGGTCTTGGATCAGCAGGAAGCATTAAAGATGCATTATCAGTAGTAGTAGAAAGCTTGCCTTGGGGGTCTTCCGTCGTTGGCGATGATCCTTTATGGCTGCCGTTCCGAGAACGTATGGTAACTTTTGTATCGAGAGTTTCTTAGTTATTCTTTTGTTCGTCGATAGATTGAGTTTGCATTTGTGGAATTCTAACGTAACCTTATTAGGGTAACCGCGTGGACTGATATCGATTTTCGAATACAGGAGGTAAGTTCCTAGTACGTGGAGCAATACGGAAAGAACGGTTATAAAAAGGTGGAAGCATTGCTACCTGCCAGGCCTCTTCACTACGAAGCAAGTGTGGCTGCAGAATAAGCGATCGTTCAATGCTTTGGAGTACGGCGGAAGGGTGTGGGATAATCATTGTCGCCCCTAAAGGCCCCCCGTTTTTATGTCACTAGAAGAGGATAGCATACATCACGCATAATAGCAACGTTAAAGTTTGCGGAGTACGTAAATACATTTACATAAATATTTTAAATCGGTGATTTCGGTGAGATCTTGTGCACGATGTGGTGTTTTGACACAGAATAATGGTTCCTGATGCAGGTACAAACAACTATACCATACTGCACTTACCTGCAGTATAGAGCTATAAGCTTCAAACAACAATAAAGTTGGAAACAACAAGCAGCTTTATCTACCCAAAACAATTGCGTTTCGTGCTACGAGACAGATATGTTGCGGGCTTTTACCTTTGTTAAGCAGTACTCTGGTACAGTAATATTGTTGCAGCAATTTAGTCATTCACTTTTGCGTTACAGGATATTTAATTTTGGGTTCCGTAAGCCGTTTTCATTTCGCGCAGATAGTGTAAGCAGCGTTGTAAGAAATAAATAAATAAATAACAATCCAAACTGAAGCAATGTACACAAAGTTAAGAAGAGCATTACTCCGCGTGTTCATTTTTTTTTTACATAAGGAGATGTTGGAGATATAAGGAGATGTTGGCGCGCAAATATGGCGCCGTTACACCTTGGCTTTTGTATATGTTGTAAATACAAAATACACTTGCAAGATAAATAAATATATATTTCTTATGAACATGGTTGTGACCTTCTGTCAGAACTAAGCATCCTATTGCGACGCTGTAAGGCCAGAGACCAAACGCGGCCGAACACGACCAAACACGACCAAATGCAGCAGAACATCCGCGAACAACACACGGAGCCTGTCAGACGTCTCTCGCGTATATATCGCTGATTCGACCTTGCGAAACCGTCGTCTCAGATATCCTCCATTGCGATGCGGGGATGTGGAAACGACGCAGGCAAGACCGACGCCTGGCGTCAATGGTGAAAAAAAAAAGAAAGAAAAACAGGCGCCAGTCTAGTTTCCTCCAGCATTAGACCAAACGAAGTGATACCACGCTTCACGTGGTCCGGGACACGTCGCCTCCGCTCTTCCAGGTCAATGTCAAGGGCACGCGGTCGAACTGGGCCACGACGAGCCAAAAAGGCGAGACAAGCGTCAGGATGCCGAGGCGTAGATTTCAAAGCGTTAGCCGTTATATAGGTTAACTCTTGGCTCTTGTGGGTTATCCTTTTTCGTTATGAGTTAGTTGATATGTGTTATATTTATCTGATATGACTCACCCTTATGGTTTATAACTCTGATGGGTTATCCTATTCATTTAGGACTTCTCCTTAGATTAGCTCTCACGGGTTATCCTTATGAGCTATGAGTTGTCTTTCTGAGTTATGTGTTAGTTCTTATCGGTGACCGGAACGTCGTAAAATCAGCATACATTAGCGATTGTTTCGGCTCTGAAATAACATTTACTGCGAAAGCACTCACCTCTCTCAGCACACAGCGATATCTTGCCAAGAACTTTCTATTTTCGATTCACAAAACATCACCATCACACCTTGCCCTAAAAACTGCTGTAGCCTCAGAAATAGACGAATATCTATAGGCGCCCCCGTTATCAGAGTCACCGTGGCACACAGAAACCCCACAGAAACCTAGCGCAATGTCTTAAAATGTCCTTGGTACATCTGATCACAGACTACCAATTGTGACATCGCGACAGGACGTAACTTTGTATCCGAGTGTCGGTGTCAATCAGCTTTCGGCATTCTTCGCTCTACGACGAAGATGAAATTGAGACGAGATATGGTCGCCTGACGACGTCAACCCAATGACGACGTGCACTTGACGACAGTGATGGTTTCGACCACCGTTAGCGTAACGGAAAGCTGAGACGGATGAACAGAGCAAACTCAGCTTGTAGTCATTGAATTAAACATAGCACAACACCAGGGCACGGACACAAAACAGTTATGCGGAACCCCGCAAGGTGGAGTAACGTTCCGGGAAAGTGAAAAAAAAATTTATCCCGCCCGAATGTAGCGCAAAGTGCGAATGAAAACCCACGTGGGTTTCGCAGAAAGAAATCCTCACAATTCAGCGAATTAATTAGCGAATCCATTACGATTGCCCAACAAGCCTTCACCACCACCCTCGTCGACTCCATGCTTTAGAGCTTGTATTGACACACACACACAAACACACCCACACAAGAACAAAAAACAGCGCGAACGAAATACTAGTCCTTGCACAAACTGGATAAGCTTAGTGCAACATTCAGAGGAGCCCTCGGCTAGTAAGGTCCACAGTAGACACGGCCTAGTTTACTTTCTTCAGAACGGTCTCGCGACCATCCGAAACTGCTCGAGATCAAACCTTGTAGCGTTTTGATTCATTTCTTTGTGGTAATTCACTCACCACGGTAAAAACTTTAGGCCTCTAGTTTTCAATGCACGCTGCCTGCCAACGCGGATTGTGTGTAGGTGAGATAGGGGTGGCGATCCGGGCCCACGAATGGCGCAACATATACATCACGTGTACCTCGCAAGAGCTCTCGGTTCGATAGAGCGGAAGTGAACGGGGAGCCGTAGGAGTTCGCTTGAGCGCTCACGGTCCGCGAGCTTTTTTTCTCGCGTGGGTCCGCGTCGAGAGTCGGGATCGTTTCGAAATCGAGTGGAGAGAAAGACCGCGCGTGAGGCTGTAAGCGAAATGGCCCCGAAAAATCATCGCGATGGAGCTGGCCTTTTGCTGCACCGTTTGGTCGACCGAACCCCCGATGATGTTTTTTCCTGCAGTGCATGGGGGGCATTCGCTCGTGCGCATGCGCAGAAAGATGCGACCCAGATAGATAGAAGGCACGGAAAGAACAAAGGCTAGAAAATAAAACCAAAAAAAGAAATTAAATGAAGGAAACAAGAGATGGAACAAAAAAGAGCAAGGAACGAAGAAATAAAATGGATAAAGAGTGACTTGGAAGTGAAAGGAGAAAGAAACATGTAGAAGGTAGAGTAGGAAGGAAAAAGTAAAATCAAGGAAATTGGGAAACTAGGAAGTAAATAAGGAACGAAGGAAGGAAAGAAGAGGGAAGCTAAAGAGCTGGTTGCACGTTGGTTTACATAGGCACGCTGGGTATCGAGAAAGCCTCAGAACTATCTTAACTGCGCGTGGTTACCGGCAAATCCCAAGGAGATGAGATTAGTGGAACGAGTGGTTGAGACAACTTTCTCCAAGCGCGAGGATAATAAGGTGATGTATATATATCGTTATTTATTGCTTGTGGAAGGACACCGGCCAACTTTGAAGGTTGCTCCGCTGTGGTTTGTAGGTTGGCGAATGCAGGTCTCTCGGGAAAGGGCTTTTCCGGCTTATTAGGGAGTCGTGAACTTCCATAGCAATCAGTAATGCAGTTTATTAATGAGATATCAGTCTCGTTTGTTTAGGAAAAGTGGGCTCGCCATTGTTTCCTAAAAGAGACGAAGTGCCTACGGGCTTCCTGCGGAGATAAAAAAAAAAGAGGAGATGAAGGAGACATAGGAAGAAACAAAAAAAGAGCAAGTAGCGGACAGCACATCGCACAGTCACACGCAGAGTGCGAGATAACTAACGCAAGTAATGAATTACTCAATGAAATCAACGTGAATTAAAAGAAAGTGTGAATCCATTAGTGAAACAATAAAGAACGAACTATCAATCTAACGAACTCAGATGGAATAACTGATCAGTAAGTCAGTTGAACAGTCGAACGATTGAATGAGTTTTGAAACAATGAGCGAAGCTAGTACAGAGGTCTATGTGCCATTGACTTAAGCCGTGCAATGTCTTGGTCACCTATTAAAACACCTGAATAATGACTAAATGAACGTGTCAGTAAATCGATCAATCAACTATGCACGAATGAGAGAGTCTGTAAATAATGAATCAATTGAAAACATGAACCACTTAGTGAATAAATCAATGCAAATAGTAATTCAATCAGTGACGAGAAGAGCAATCTTGAAAATTTGGTACTGATTCAGGTATGAAGGGTTGGGCGAAACCGAGTTAGTATATTTGAAGTGTTGCGCAAAAGTCTGCACAGGTCATTCTGGGTCTTTTTTCTTCTTCATCCTCTTTAGGTGTTCGTGCTACGTTTCCAGTGTACTCAATCAGTTCAACAAATAATAAACAAATGAATCAATCAATAACGCGGTCACACCCTATCTAACTCCGCACTGAGTCGAGGAGTACACGAGCTCGCAGAAATCAGAATCACGTGACGCGAAATGCCGAAGGAACTAGCCGTGAGAGTGGTGGCCCCCCGGTAACACGCCAGAGGTCACTTTCCCGTCTCTTCCGCAATCACGCGAAAGCTGCCGGCCATCTCGCGGCATCGCTCATGCGGGCGTGTTTGTGCGCGTGTGCGTGCGTGATCTGTCTGTCCTTTCGAAGACTGCGGCGCGCGAAAAGAGAGCCATCACTAGCCGAGCCAAACCAGTGGGGCACCGGGGGTCGATGTCGTCACACAAGCAGACAGACAGGCTGCGGGACAAGGGCTCCCCCACCTCCTTTTTTTCTTCTCCCCTTCATCGCTGTTCTCCCGTCTTTTTACGAGTCGGGTATGTGGAGATTGCGCGTGGTCAGGGTTTGTATAGAGGCCCTTTCTTTCTTTCTTTCTTTCTTTCTTTCTTTCTTTCTTTCTTTCTTTCTTTCTTTCTTTCTTTCTTTCTTTCTTTCTTTCTTTCTTTCTTTCTTTCTTCTTCCTTCCTTCCTTCCTTCCTTCCGTCCTTCTTTCTTTCTTTCTTTCTTTCTACTCCTCGTTTTCTCCTTTCCCTTATTTACCGCCCCATTCATCTCCCTTTTGTGTTTGCCGAGTAATTTCTTTTTGTTTACTACTTCCTCCGATCATTTTTCTTTTCGTCGTTTCTTCTTGATCATTCTTTCCTTTTCCTTCCCTTCTTGCCCTCTTCTGTGTTTCTTTTTGTCGGCTTCTTTCTTCATTGATTCGTTTTGCTATTATTTCGCAATTCTTCCGTCTTTGCTTATTTTCTTTCACTCGGCTTTCTTCTCGCTATCTTTGGCACTCACCTATAGCTGGTAATTCTTTATTTGTTTCTGCCTGAATTTCTTTTTTCGATCCACGCTTATTCCTGCCCCTATTTCCCTGGTCGTGTAGTGTCGTCATTTCCCCGTTCTGTACCCGCTCCTTCTGCGCGAATCCTCTTATTGTCTTCACTTCACCGACACGCTATTGTGTCTCATTCTATGTTTTCCATCTGTTGTCCGTATTTTTTTTTTATTTTTTACAGCGGAGCTGTTAGAACCTCGCTATAATGATATTTCCGTCGTCCGCAGCTTCGCCGAGCAGGGGGAGAGATAGCTGAGAGAGAGTGAAAGCATTGTATAAAAGTAGCATCGCGCAGCACAGCGGATGCGAGGGGGAGAGGAGGAGCGAGGCAGGTGGTAGTGGGACGCGTAGAGCTGCTGCCGACGCCGACCGCGTTTCCCCGCGTTCGCACCGAACGCGCTCGCTGTCCCTGACTGCAGCCGATGCCTCTAGCGGTGTCTCGGCACGTTTCGACCAGAGAATTGGACACTGGTAGCTTCCCAAAGACTGAAGCGAGATATTGCTAATCTTAGCATTATGAATCTGCGCTGGAATGTGAAAAAAAATTACGCGCGGCTCTGCTAACGCAAACACCAGATACCAGCGGAGATCGGGAAAGCCCAGCAAAAGCTAGACTAAGTATGTTGCTTGCATCTACTTTACTAGGCTTTCCCCTATTGTGATTGGTGGATTCTCTTACTGTGTTAGCGTGCCTCTTACATCAAATGCGCGACGTTTCCGCGTCAGGATGGTGCAGCTACGCGTTTCCTCCCCCAGATGTCGCCGTCGTAGTCCTTGCTGCTGTGGCCACAAAACATATAAGCTTATAATGCTCATACCTGCGGCAGGCATGGACCGCACTAAACTCACGTGATGAGTACTACTCTCACTTAGCAAGGACAAATAAAGTTAACAAACCGTGGCTTAAGGCAACTGGCAACGTAAGGACAACATATTTTTCTATTGGACATACACACAACCCTAGTAGCTTGATCTTCCGGACGCTTCCAACGGACATACATACTTATATATAGTTCAAGTGGGCTAATAAATTGAAGACTGGGGTTTGCCGAAGCCACGATGTGTAACAAAGCATTCCGCAGATGGAGGATTCCGCATTATTTTGAATACCAGGCTTTTTTTAAAGTGAACCTAAATCTAAGTACACCAGTGTTTTTTTTTTTTCTTCGTTTTTCGTTCGAATTTTGTCCCCGTCGAAATGCGGTGGCCGCAGCTGCTAATCGAACCCATGACGTCGTGTTTAGAATTAAGCGCCACGCTGTAACCAGTAAGTCACTATGCCAGGTGCACCTGAAGTGTGCTTGCCTCTGTTGTTGTGTTGTTTACGAGTTCATCTTTCTTTGCGTCACTGTGGCCGTATAAATGGACGTTGTATTGAGTTACACATCGGCTGGAGGATCTTTTGAACAATGAATGATTCCGCATGTGCGGACACGTCTGCACTTAAGTTTTCTTCGCAGCTTCTTCGTATCTTTTTGTTTTCTATCAGTCGATTAAATATTCACCCGACCAATCAAGCAATCAATCAATCTGCGTTATGAATACAACAGCAGTGACACATAGCTGAATATGAAGGATGGCGTCTTATGGGTGCCAACGACAGGTGGGACCTGTTGTAATAAAATAATAAAAAAGTAACATAGCTAAGAAATGTTAGAGTTTACTTAAGATGTTCAGCAGTTGCAAAAACAGCATTAAGGAATTCAGAGCTTTTCATGAAAATGATCGTAAAAGAAGCATTCTTAAATAATTTGATGAAACACAGCACGCCTTCAATTCCTTTCAGTATTGTTAAGTAAATGAACAGGGCAGTTAATTATTTCATAAAGAATAATTTTAGGTTTTGCTTTACATGGTCTTAATTATTTTGCTTCATTTCTGTTGTGTGTGTATTGCATCGTGTGTAAATTTCGTAATGAAACCTAATAAATGTAATGCGAATTTTCCATAACTGTTGTGCGTTTTTTTTTTCAGAATAAGTTTATTACGAGACAATTTCATGTTTTTTTGGAGTACATATAACATGAAAGGCGCAAAATTGACGAGGTTCCTTTCAACCCTATCTCAATGCATAATATTCAAATTGGGCTCAACCTGGTTAACCTGCCAACTTTTCACTAGTTACTTATTTTTCTATGGCTCGCATATGGCTCTTTTTATTTGTAATGAAATAATATACATCCATATCTTTAGATTGCCGCGTGCTCTTAGCTTCCCACGACCTGAACAGCTTCTCCGCAATAAACATTCATACTTGATGCCCTTCGTGCCTCTGTCATTTACCGAAACACCGCACGCAGCCTTCGCCCCTCTTCCATTTCGAAGATGACGATAGATGGTCCCTCGAACAGATAGGGTAAAGAAGTAAAGGCAAGAAAAAGAAGAAAATCTTACCACATGAAAATACTGTTATTCTCAACCGATCACCTTATTACCGTTTTTCGACTTGGTTTGAGGAAACCTCCACCAACAAATGGCCCTCGCACATGACCCACGTAATCGTCCTTTCGACCTCGATAGTGGTCGGCTTTCACCGGGTCTCTATAGCACACTTTCCTGCGCATTTCTTTCTTTCTTTCTTTCTTTCTTTCTTTTTTTTTCTTTCTTACATTTTCCGACGCTTTTCGGCAACACCTGTCTGAGCTGCGCTGTTTCCAACAACACAACGCTCTTTCGAAGCCGAGCCAAGCCAGCCATTTCCAATCGAAGGAGTGCCCAACCGGGGCATACAAAAAGCATACGGAAGAGAGATTAAAAAAAAAGAAATAAAAGAAAACACAAAGTGCGCAAGATATAAAGCGTGTACAACAATAACAAATTGTTGGATATATTGTCGTGGCGATGTGCGAAGGCCTTTCTGCGTTACCTGAAAGAAAGAAAGAAAGAAAGAAAGAAAGAAAGAAAGAAAGAAAGAAAGAAAGAACTTCGTGAGCCATTCGTCTTTCCGGCTTTCGCGTTTATTCTTTCTGTCCTTTTCCTCACCGCAAGATTTGTTCCTCTCTGCTTCGAACTCGAACAGCGCAGTATATGCACGAATAAACAGTTGTCTACTGCTACAGCACCGCACAAGGATAGAGAGAGGGATAAAGAAAAGAAAGAAAAACACAGTGGCAACCAAAATCCCAGGGACAATGGAAACTTGCATTTCCTCGATATGCCGGCTGTCCATTCTAAATGTGTCATAGTGAAGGGCGCATTAATGTTTACCGGTGCCCTTGCGGATCTTTCGTGCCCTTTCTCTTTTATTTATTCGTTTGCTTCTTTGGGCTCGATGCATTCTTGTACTCACCGCGAAGGCCGTGGGTGGAAAGAATACCAAGTCAGTATTTAGTTTGAATACAGTGTTCCTTTCGACCTCGGATTTATATATATATATATATATATATATATATATATATATATATATATATAGGAGCCAACAAACAATAACCCCAAGGACAACATGGGGGAAATTACTTGTACTTACACATTGAATTAAAGAACTGATAAATTAATGGAAATGAAAATGGATGAACAAACAACTTTCCTCAGGTGGGAAACGATCCCACGTCTTCGCATTACGTGTGGCATGCTCTCACCATTGAGCTACCGCGGAGCCGTTTGCCCATCCACTTTCTAGGGATATCTATGTTTTACAACCAGAACGAACTCTGGGAATGGGGATATATATAGATATCCGAGGCTGATAAGGAAAACAGTATTCAAACTAGATACGGACTCAATATTATACGTATATTTATATTTACACATAGAAAAATGGGAAGCACAGTTTCGCGGTTATGTAAGGTTTATGTTTTGAAATACGCTTGGCCCATTGAAAAATCCAGTTATTATATATATATATATATATATATATATATCGCATTGCCTGCGGAGAAGCTTGTGATGGCGACGTGGCTGCGAAGTTCAGTGTGCGTGTCACGTGTCTCGCATGTTGACGGTGCTTGAGGAAGCCAAACGCGTCAACAGATCCTGCAAACGAGAGCATGTGAAACGGAACGACTCAAAACACACAAGCGTAGTCGTATACAATGCACCGAACGCTCAGTCTTTTTAGCCACATTCGTATTTGTTCATTAATTGAGCTGGTAACATTGACATCCTTATATACATTATGTTTTTTTTTTACAGTACGTGTAAGCATAAATCATTTTGCTGGCGCAAAAACTATACGTAATCGAAAGAAGAACGTTCGTTGCGCATTGTGTTTCTTGTTCCAAAAGTTCCCGCCACTTATTATGGTCCCTTGGGCTGGTTTGTTGCCGGAAGACTTTCAGTAACGTTCACCTTCATCAAAGAATTTTCTCATGAAGGCATGCACGGGAAACATGCCCAGACGAAGGTAAATGTGCATATTGGAGATTTGTTTTATTTGCTAATTGTGTGTCACTTCCTTTTTCTCCAATATAATTTACTTTTATTGGCTGCTACATGTATTTCCCTGACATTGCATGTGTTCTCCTTTCCTTAGGTAACCTGTTTTCTTTCCAATACACTTAATCATCTTTATTCATTACATTTGATTCCATATTGTAGTCTGAATGTAGTAGCGCACCGATCATACTGTCATTCAGACGACACCTGCAGCGTATAACGCGCGATATACAAAATCAGCCAGAGCTTTTTTTTTAAGCTGCATTGTTGTGTTAATGTCCACTTAATTTCAAGATACCTTGAGTTATAAGAACAAAACAGAAAAAAATGCACCCTCCTAACTTTGCTTACCTTTCATTATACTCTCCCAAGAATACGATGCACGATCTTCGTGCACTCCGCGTATTGTTTGTATGGTGCGCTGGATTCTCGAACACCGCGACAGAGGCAATTAATGAAAGTAATTAGGCCTGAGACATGCATGGCCTAGCTAGGCCTTATTCCTTAACTTTAAAACACGCAGAAGAGAGAAGAACAAAAAATAGGGCTTGAAAATAAATTTCGCTCATTGCGCATGTGCTTGCTCAAGCCTCGCCAGGTGCCAGTCTTTTAACGGCACTGTTATTTCTTCAAAGAATAACAAGTATTCAGGAACTTTCATCATACGATGTATTCGCTTTCAGGGTAGCACCCCGATAGCTTTTTCCAACAACGGAAGAAACAGCGGGTCTACGTACGAAGAATAACACTGTAACTGAAGAAGCTGGAAAACTAGACACGAAAAGGAGATATCCCATGTTCGTTCGTGTGTGCGCAGGTGTCGAACATGTTGACGCAACTGCTGTCAAGATAGCTTGAACAGCACCGAGAGCCCACAGTATGCTTGCGGTAAATACCACCGGCACTTTGGCATCTCCCGGCGGAATTAGGAAAGACTAAAGCTTCGGTGACAAAAAAAAAGATCACAAAGAGACAGATTAACCAAGACAGGATGGTATAGATTTGAGGAGGTCCACTGCGGCCTACAGATCAATACCACCAGTGACGTCACGTCGAGTTCGTTGGTAAGCTTCCGCTGCATAGCAAGCAGGTATACTAAGGCGCCTAGGATGGGTGAACTCTAGCAAGGAGCTCTGACGTCGTTCATCTATGCTTGCGATGAAATAAGAAAAATAAACAACGACTGCTTCGGGATAAAGAGACCGTGACCTATAAACGTGCTTTCCACCTTAGGTATAAGAAAGGCTGATTTTAGTGTCTTCTTGTTTTTCTTCGTGTCCGCGTTTTTTACTTTTTTTTTTCTGGAAATGTCTTGGCCCGTGCGCTTCACATATCAAGACGTGTTTTTTGCGGACTATCCGCGACACGTGCTCGAAATTTAAATTAGTGGAACGAGCCGATTGAGCTCATCCCAGTATGTTTTTTTCTTAGTCCTCGTGGAAGGTGTTTTTTTTTTCATCCTGCATGATATCCATTTCCGTTGCTAACTGACGCGTCCTTGGATGTATGAGCTGAAATATAAAAATAGAAACGAGGATAATTGTGTTCTTCAATAAGCACATGACGAGGCCTCCTAGGAAACTCGTCAGTGCTCGATCGTTGATCATTTTTGACTCGTAAATTCGAAAGAAGCATTACAAAAAAGACTTTGCCTTTTTGAAGAAGCAGGAGAAGCGAGGAATATTGCGGTGGCATTTGAGCAAGCTTTCTTCGCGCGAAATTAATAATGGTATATTGCCCGCGACCAAGACTAGGAAAACTGCGAGGTGAAATTCCTTAGTGGAGCTCCACATTTTCTGAAACACCCCTGATGAGTTCTGGATTCTAACTGCACAACAGAATGCGGAAAAGCTGCTGTCGCAATTTTCCAAAGATACCTTTTTACGTGCTGTGACAATATGAATATCACAGCCTTACAGCTTCGTTAAAAACATTTTGTAGACCACCTTGCATTTTTTAAAGTTGTACTTAGGGACATGGTGATGCCGTAGGTGATGAGCTTGATAGCATGTGTCACCACTTCGTTTCAATATGGTTGATCACGTTCATCATCATCACTATAATAATTTCTGAAATGAAAATTATGCCATTATAAACAGGCTGTTTTGTACATAAGGTGTACGCGATGGCTATAAGAAGAGATCGTTAACTAGGCTATTAGCGTTATTCTGTCATGATCTAGAAACTTTAGAATGGGTCGTATGGGGAATGCCTATGAGCATGAGTCGACAAACGCGTGTCGGGCAATAACTGCGCATGCTATCTATAGGAAATACATCGAAATCGCTCAATAATAAGACGTAAAATTTTCTAAGGCGGTCTAAATAATATTTTTACGACCAAATTTCATAGGCTTACGTTGGTCTACGGCTCGTTCTAAAGTCCAGAAGAACAGGAAATGAAACAAAAGAGAAAGAACCGCCATCTCCCGTCCACTTTCCTTCTAGTAGGATTCAACACGTATCACTGTCGCTGAGTAATTCGCACTCGATCCCCTACTATTGCAGCGTCGTATCCCTCGCAATTTAGGAAAGAATGCTCTCCCTACTCAACCTATGTTAGGAAGACCTGAACTTTCTGCAGCATTTAAACACCTAAACCCTTAGTGCCATAGTGGCTGCCACTATAGTCCTTGTCCCAGCTTAACTGACAGGAAGTCTAAATGACCACACCCCCTCCCCCGTCTTTAGCGCTCATTGGTTAGTGCTCAAAATTCAGAAGGGTTCAGAAGGGCGTGGTCACAAACGGCTATACCTTCTCCTTGGGGCTCATTCCCTCCCATTTGATTCCTAAGACCTCCTTTTATTCAGCCGTAAAAACACTCCAGGTTGCTTTCGCGCCGAATTTGTCCGTCTGCCCGGTGTCTTTTTATTCCCTTGCCCAATAGCCGTTTAGGGACGACGCAACTTGGGCAAGACGGTTTACACCAGGCCACAGCGTCACGCGCTTACGCTCGCTCGAGGCTTAGTTGCTTTACTCTTTTTTTAACACGAAAGTGTTTTATGCCGGGGTCCACCAAGACTTCACTGACGTATTTCCGTCACGGAAATACGTCATAGAACATAATACAAAGAAAGAAACCAGAAGAAAAAGTTCCACAAACATGCAAAATTTGGAAATCGAACCCACGACCTCTCGGTCCGCGACGATGGATCGCCGAGCGTTTAACCCATTGCGCCACAAACGCATTTGCAGAGAGCTACACAGACGCGCCTTATATATCTAACACTCCTCCGTGTACCCGCGCTCTTGCTCGGGGCGGTGCCGCCGCCTACGAGCAGAAAAGAGAAGTACTGCATTATGACACTAACGCGCACCGACAGTATAGTGCCTAGAATATACTTACTAGTGTGCCGACCGCCGGGAGTTTCCAATGGGAGACGCTGGCACTGCCGGTGATGCCTTCCGCCGGAGGCCCCCAGACGGCGACACTGTTTGGGACCGTGCTAACCGAGCGGCGCATCACGCGTCGCTTGCGCTTCGGGTGCACTTCGGATGCGCGTTCGTAAGCGCAGTCGGTTGCGGCGCGTTGTTG
The DNA here is from genome assembly GCF_013339745.2 of Dermacentor silvarum. Taxonomy (NCBI): domain Eukaryota; kingdom Metazoa; phylum Arthropoda; class Arachnida; order Ixodida; family Ixodidae; genus Dermacentor; species Dermacentor silvarum. The sequence continues at coordinate 53,813,200 of NC_051158.1, read as the reverse complement.
CTTTCGAGCAAGTAGCGTGTGGTGCCTCCGCACGTCATTGCTGGGGTTCTTTTCTGTGCGCATGGTTCGTACTTGTGTTTGTTCACGGACGGAACCGACATGTCGTCGCAGAAAACAAGGCGTAAACACAGCACCTGTTTTGTCCCATATTGTACAACTGGATACCGCTCAAATAACGAGCAAGTCTCATTATTCAGCGCGCCTGCTGACTGGCCAGAACGTTTTGCCGAGTGGGAGATGAATATAAGAGTGCAGATCGAAGGCTAACTCTGGCGGCTGTCGCTTGTGAGAAACACTTTAATAATTGCTACATTGAGCGCTCGTTCAAAATTAGTTGACGGTGTGTCGCCTATGAAAATGTGCCCTGTTTAATTACCTTCATTTATGGTAATTAATTTAATTTATGGTAATTAGATACAACTTGGTGTGAATTTAGCATTTGTGGACATGTCTCGCATATAATAGTTTACTGTGGAAAAAAGTTACACTTCTTCGGAAACCACGTATTTATTTATTGGTATTTTTCGCAGAAACACCCCGTATCGTGTAGCGTTATAATGATAACTGTGCATACGATCGTTTGTAAGTGCAACAAAATCATATTCTTTCGATTACGCTTTGCACCTCAACCAACGTTCCGCAGAACGAAACGGGCTGGGACAGTCCATTGGCGTCTGTCGCACACGCGCGCGTTGGCTAGAGACGCCGCTCGGCATAGCACGGTCCGTACGGCTATCGCCGTCTGGTGGCCGCCGGCGGAAGGCATCATTCTCCGTGCCACCGGAAAGCCCGCGGTCGGCACACTAGTAAGTATATTCTAGGCACTATACCGACAGTGAACGCTTCGGTGGTCTCAGCACTACGACGCCTCGATGCCAGCATTCGAAGGGACGCTGGCATCAAGAAGCACTACCAACGCCACCTAGGTGGCGTTCACCGTACTCAGCACAGCGGAGCGTGGCCTCCGCAATTAGCTCTGAAAATGTTTCTGAAGTTGATCGCGGAGGCTGCAATTACGACGCGCTGTACGCGCTCATTTGACTCGGTGACGATTCAGTTACGTGCTTTGTCTTGCGCGTTGTATTAGTGTGTCAGTTACGTGCTTCGTCTTTCGCGTTGTGCTAGCGTGTGCAGCGTAGTGCAGCTTCCATATGCACGACGGTTGCTCATGGTCATCGACGTTGGTAGTCGTGATGGAGGAGACGTGCCACCAGGCGTCAGCGTGGGTGCATCAACACCTAAGGGCGCTTTAGCCACAAAACACCAATAGACATTATATATCAATGTGCAATAAACATTACACTACTTCTGTGAAGACACGTTTCACTTTCGTGTTCTATACCGATTCCTATATAAGAGGGATCAACCACATTTTTTTTACTCCTCTCCCCTTTTAACTCCCTAAACATGGCGCAACATGACTCGGATTCCTAATCCGTAAACCGTCTTACCGTTTCGAGGCACCGAATGGTCGTGCATGCGTGCACCTTCCGGACACGTCAACCACGCTTGACCGCTGGTGTTCATGTGTACGCCGGACAAACTTACGGCGTTGCGGAAACTCCAGGGCCTATAGTTACCGGTTAAGTCGATGAGCGGCTGGACTAACAAGGGGAAGCAGGGTGGGGGGCGGCATGTAAAGGTACGCGGACCGACGATTGGCAAACAGCAGTTCTTTAGCCGGTATTGGCTGACTGGGCGGCGCGTTAGCACTGGCCGTATTATACTAGCCCAAGGTCATTACCCTGGTCACAGTCGAAGCGGCTAGGACAAAGACTGTCCGAAAGGCATACAACGGCACTAGACGTACAAATATAGCTCTCGTGCGTGGTTAAAGAATACGGTGAGTCTACGGCTTTGCTAGGACCCAAGTCCACGGTGTAAACTACAATTGTGGCTGTCGCAAGCTGTCGAGATTCATTCGCCTGTATAGTAAGATGCCGTTGTAAAATAAAGCCGCCTTGGGAGTTTGTTAAGGAACTCTGTCGTGGCGCCGATGCTCTTGCAGGTGTTTCGTTTTTAGTTTCCCTTTTATTAATTTATTTATTCCGGAAGATACCCCGTGCATGTTAAGGCATGAACGACTCCTGTGTTTTTCATCGTAGCTTTGTTATTTCAAATTATAAATGTACAATATTTGGTTTTTATAATATGTTGCTTGTTTGCGGAATGTGCGAAAACTTGAAATGGATCTCGGTAAAAGCGAGTGTCGCATGTGCGTGCGTTTATAATAGAAGACACTCAGAGGAACATGGCGAAGGTTTTTTTTTTTTATCCACGCCCTGAAGTTTTGGATGCGAACGTTTAACTATTCTGAAGATAACGACATGCAGAGCAAGGAGGTTTATTGGTCGTGTGTAACGTCCTGGAGCAGCATCTGACGCATAAGCTTGAAAGAAGGAAAAAAAAAATCAGAACGTTTCTTTCGTATTCATTCTTTCCCACATTAGGTGCAATTTCAGCTGCTCTAAATTACCGCGTGAAGAAATAATTTGTAATGATAAGCAAGACCGGCCGGGTCTGCCACATTTCCCTGGAGAGTTGTACACTGGCCGATGACAGCGGCTTCTGCAACTATACAAGAAAGTCATTGACTCCAAGCGTGATTCCGAAGTGACGCGTATGAATAAGAGACGAGTAAGCTGTTGTCATTCTTCACAACTGGAAAAGCACTCGCACAGTAATGCATATTCACCGCGTGGGATAGCCACTCACCGCCCATACGATTGCTCCCTCTTCGAAATCATAGGCGACAAGTAGGCGCGCAAGCATTCCGCGTCGTCTGCTACGAGTTCACTAACAGACGACGCAATTCCTTTAGCGCCGACATTGCTTCTTATCTACCATCAGATGATAAAGAATGCTCGTTGTCGACTCAAGTTAACTCACATACGGTATGGTAACCTGAGAGCAAGCCTGAATAAAGGAGGCTGTTGGCAAACAAAAGGCAGTTCATTGCAGCAAACGGCTCAAGGACAGCCGTACGGTGTGCTTCTCGCTTTTGGAGAGTGAGGTAAGTACAGCAAGAAAGGAAAGAGGAACCTTGCACGGCGTTGCGTGTAAATTTATAATGCTGCCCAGATAAGCGCGCACCGACGCCCTGCAGGGAACGCTGGGTGCGGTCTTGTAGGCAGCGCTCCGTGTGGGCAGCAGAAAAGCTTCGTGACCTTCCTGACGCGGTTGTGACACGCGTGCTAGGACTAAAATACATAGAAAAATATCTGATGGCCCTAAAAAACGAAAAGAAAAAGAAAAGCACAAATTAACTTTGGTGGGACGCAGAACGAACAATGATGACAGCGACCCCTGGGAGAAAGCTGTGCCTCAAACAAAGAGGCGTGCATCCTATAGCAGACGAGGCTTCTTGATGAGCCATTGACTCCGCCATGATGGCATCGTCTGCTGCAGACGTCTAAAGCAGACGACAGGCGTGCTCAACCGTCTAGTGTCACTTAGGAGATGAAGCTGGGAACCGTAATCATATAGACAGAGCGTCAGATCCAGGTGTCTCCCAACAGGTTGACCTCATTAGTCAGCGTTCTGACTTTGTTTGACTAGTCAGATTTTCTTTTATGTTGATTATTTCACGTCTTTCTTGAAGCGACGTCAAGCGTCTTCTTATTTCGCTTTTTTTTTTCCTGCGGGGAAGTAACCTCGGAGAGAAAGCAGCGGGGAGCAGACATGTTCTGTCTCTGACGCAAATGACGCAGTTTTCTTCAACAACGGATCGAAATGGCCAAGGTAAGCGACCTCATGACGTTGGCGATGATTTTTACGTATAATCTGTAGACGCTCGATTCAATCGTCTGCTGTCGGCGCTAGTATTCGCATTAAGGGGCGACGACTCCATCTTAATCTGATGGGAGGGGGGGGGGGGGGCACGCTCCTAAAGCGAAATTATGGAAAGCAATAAAAAATTCATCATTAAGGAAACTTTCTGTGTTTTTTTTTTCAATTTGGTGTCCAATGTTCCCGCTTTCCACGACTCATTCATTTACTTTTTTAGAATAAAGTTGTAGCTGCGTCCTTTAACCTTTCATACAGTGCATTTATAAAGCGAGATCGAAGCATCCATCACGCCTCGCTCAGGAGTAAAAAAGAACCGAAATGTCGATAAACCTAAGTTTCATTTTTTCAATGAAGACGATGTGAAGTTCTCCAAGCTGTTTTGATTTTAGCGCTTCTCCCACGAAAGAAAATTTAGTTCAGCTCGATTCGTTCTTTGTCTGCGAGTTACAGTGAGCCGCATCTGTTCGGCACGGCCGTAAAAAGGAGGCGCGCTTGCATTCGCCAGTACATGGTCGAATGGTGTTGAACTATAACCTCTCCCCATTTTCTTTAAATATCCTTTCGCGAAGAGCACAGCATCAAATGAAGTGTTTTGGATCGGGTTTTGTGTTTATTTTTTCCCCTGAGTACCACCGGGAAACATTGTACTTTTCTTCTGGCAATTCATTTCGAACGTTCAGGCTTTCAGTCACTGGATAACTGCTCTGATCATCAGTTTTAGGAAAGAAGATGATCAGAAAACCAAGTGCTTACTTTAATGTGGAGTTTCATGCCAGTACTCAGAATTAGGCTTAGTTTGCAGCGAGCAGACGTGATAAATTATCATCACAAAGTTTGCTCTGAGAAATATTGTGTTCCATTGAAACTTCGAACACTTCTCACAAATTGATCGCCTCGTTTGCTCGTTTCGCTTTATTTCGCTGGTTTTTTTTGAACAGCCGTGCTCATAGATTCCGGAGTTGTTGGTAGGAAGACGCAAGAAGTGGACGCAAACATGAAGACAAACATAATAGGCAGACGGCGTCTTGTGCCGCGAGAAACGCAAGGTTAACGGTGCCTTCATTTCTTCCCCAGAAAGGTCGCCTTGCGCGGGGATCCCGCTTTGGCTTCTCTATACATTTACTAGAGGTGGGCTTCGTTTGGAAGCGCTGGGGCTTCGCAGAAGCAGACGAATACCAGACGAATACCAGACGAATAGCAGACGACAGCGTTTGCGAAGAAGCCGGCAGTATGCATACTTGAACATTGAGTGCTTGAACAGTGAGTGAACGAGTCTGTGTTTTTTTTTTTTTTTGCGAGTTTCCGTACCAAACATTATTTTTCTCTTTGAGCCTGAGCTATTGAAATTGGTCGAGCCATCTCGTAAACGATAACGCGCTAGGTCTCTTCAAAAGAATTTGAACGCTGCTGGACAATGCCACTGTTCAAACGAATGCGTAAGAGGGACCTAATTTCAATCACTACTATAGTTTCTCATTTCTTGGAGATCGCCCAGTACCGAGAGTATTGAAAATTTGTCAGACGAAGCCCCTAAAGAGGTGCGCTAATAGAGATTGCTATATCTGATAAAGAAAAAAAAAAGAATAAGCACTTGTATGCCTGCGCGTTATGCGTGATTGTGCGGACGTCTTCACCCAACCGCCGGAGGGGCCTTTTCAACGAAGCCTCACGGTGGGCGGATCATGTATTCACAGGCCGAGTGTAATGGCGTGTTGTTGGAAGCGGAGCAGCGTAGTCGTGCATCCTGCCACTACAGTTCCCGCTACCGTTTCAAAGATCTTTTCAAGGGAAAAAAATGTCTCGTGTTTCGGTTTGCCAGTCGTGTGCAATCAGGAAAACTGCAAATGCAGGATGAGATAGGGCTTCTGGTAGCGTGACGGGCAAAATGTATTAGGTTGGTCAATACAAATGCGTACAGCTCAGAAGGAGAAACAATTTCTTTTTTTTTTCAGAATTCGTTGATTCGGGTTAGCTACGACGGTAAACAAACAAGCTAACAGTAAACAAACAAAACATAGTGCTGTGCTGGGGTAGGTATTTGGTTTTCGTTCAACGTGGTAGCCATTGGGGACGACAGACAGACAGACAGACAGACAGACAGACAGACAGACAGACAGACAGACAGACAAAGAACTCAGTTGACAAGGTCCTGAGAAGCCCTGCCCTAGGGCAGAGCTGCGGGCCGCTCCCACGTGGGGACGGGTAGACTGAGCCTAACCGCCGCATCGTGGGCTCTCTGGACAGCCCAAGTTTGCCGTGAAAGTTCTGAGCTCTGGATGGGAGAGCTCCATTCTTCTTCTGTGATACGATTGGGTCCCTGTAACGAGGGGCATCGCCAGAGCATGTGTTCTAAACTGCTAACAGCCGCACAGTCGGGGCAAGTAGAGGTAAAAGTCTTTGGAGTGATCGAATGTAAACAGGGCCAGTTTGGGATAGGACTTAGTCTGAAGCATGCGCAATGGGGACGACAGAGGTCTGGCCAGTTTGCTACGAGGGGGAGGATAAATCCTCCTACCCAGGTGATAGTGCTTAGTGATTTCGTTGAAAGTAGCGAGAGTGTCCCGAAGCTCCAGAACCCCGACCTCTGAGCTCGCCCTTGCTCCCGCGCGGTGGGTTAGTGCGCGCGCTTGGGAGTGGGCGATGTCATTGAGATTGGGCAAGGAGTCAAGGAGTTGGGGACGACAAGTGAAGAAATATATGTACGAGCAGAGAGACCAAAGATGCGCATCTGTCCTGTTTCTATTTTGTTTCCGTACCACTAGCTCGTAATACTTAACGCACTGTATTGGGGTCGTAGGTTGTAAGCATAGACTATGCAAAACTGGCATGGCAGCTTCCGAATATATTTCTAGATATCATTGCCTATTTAGCCTAGTAGTTGTAGTGCGGACGACGTATTGAAAATTTAATGCATCTGTATTTTTTCGCTTTGGGAGTCAACTTATGAAGCCCTCCAGCCCTCGTGAAAAGCAATACTGACAAAGGCATTCATGAAGAACTTAGAACTGTAGAATTGTGGAAAACTATCGGTCTAAAATACTTACTTGAGGAAGGGGGAAACTCATTTCACGATGGTCTCATTTCGACAGCGGTGATATGCAAAAACACTTCGTTTCTTATATTTATATATGCGCGTGAAAGACCTCCAGGTGGTTGTAATTAACACGGAGCCGTCCACTGCGGTTTCTCTCATAGCCTTACAAAAGTCCTTATAAAGATTCTGTAGGCTTTCTATGCTGACAAGCAACTGAATATTATGTACGATATTTGCAAAGGCAAATGTTGCTTTCGTACGTTGAACTCCATGAAGTAAACAATCCATCATTTTTTAGGGACCGCAATGTCCGCCATGACAACTAAAAATAAACTAAAAAAAAGAGCGTATGCGACTCGCGGCTGTTAACAACGCAACGTACTCGCTCATCCAAGATGGCTGCTGCAGGCAAGTCGGGCCGTCAACCAGTGTTAAGATATGAATTGAATGCAAAGGTCGCCTGGGCACGATATTTTTTGTTTTCTTCTAGAAGCAGCGTATGTGAAACTCGTATATGAACCATTTTTAGTTCTTGCGGATTTCGCGTTTTGAGTACATTTGTATAGCGTTCACGGTGGTTCGGATTATATGTTTCTTTTTGAACTGAAAGATTCGGTCCTTAAAAAACTATTGCTTATTGTATTTTAACCATGCTTTGTTTTTGTTTTTGTTGTGTTCTTTGATTTGTGAAGAGCATGCACGTTTCCGATATGAAAAGGAGCAACTGTCACATCAGCTCCTGATTTAGTCGTGCACAAGAGAGAAAACATCGAGATCGCAATGCCCAATCACTTGTTTCTGTTAACAGTTTTAGAGTGCCTACATTTTGTTCTCTGCACAATGTGCACGTTTTAGCAGTGTGCGAAGAATATGTGTGAACATGCTGCACTACTTGATTGGTTATTTTTTATTTCTATGTTGTTAATTTGTTCATTACTGCATAGAAATTAGACCTTTTTTCCATCGTTTTCTTGCGTAGCTTTAAGAAAGAATGCGCTGCCATAGTTCATGACGAGAACTTATAACAAAAAAAAATGAAGCGAATGTTGCTGTAAAATGTCGCAGTTGCCTGCGGCTGCGTTCGTCAGAATAATACGGAAATTGTGCATTCGCAACAAAGCAAATATAACCTAATATATCAAAACGGAACGATAAGTGTTTGAAATTACTACGTCAAAGCGGTATCTAGGGTCTTTGTCACTCCGCTATGTACCGCCGTTGAATTTCGCTGGCGGACGGCAGTACTTAAAATCCTTAGGGCCCGACTGCAGTTTGATAAAGCTCGTCGGTTTGGACAAGAATTTTCTCAATACCCATGCCTAAACAAGAGACAATTCGCAGTTGTATACCAATAAATTTATCAAGAACGGGACTAAAGTATAATGAATGTCCTCAAGTTTTACCAGTATTTTCCGACAGCCACAGCTTCAACAAGGGGCGTTCTAGTCGCTGTTGAAGCGATGCAATACGTCATTGTGCCCTTACGGAACGTCGAATAGCAGACAGGAAGAAGAGTTTGGTGTGTACGCAGGTAATATGATTATTATTCCGTTCTTCGTTGTAGCGGCAATACTGAGAAAAAAAATTACTGGAACGAACGGAAGCTACCTGAAGGAAGGCTTCCGTGAGATTCAAAAAGAGTGCCTTAGAAGCCTAGAAAAACAAAAAGAAAAACAAAGCAAGATGAAAGCAAGATACCATGAAGCATGCCTTGCGCAGTAACACTATAAGTGCCCGGTGTTACGGAGCGCCACATGGCGGACACGTCGTGCGGCTATTTCGGGAAACGAGCTTGCCGACGAGCGTCGACCACTCTAGGAATTGGAACTCTCAAAGATTCACGATGTTTATTCAGGGGCTTTCGAGTCACGAGAAGTCGACGGTAGCACACGTACTGCGCCTAAAGTTAGAAACTAATTCACAATTATTTCTTGGCCCTTTTCTTCCAGTGTTTTATTTACTTATGTGATTTCGTTTTGTTTTCGGGTCGTCAGGGAAAGACGGCTCGTGGAAAAACAGACGGTACCGGGGCGGAGAAGCGGACGACAATGAATGCGACATACTCCGTTTGCATTTCGACGGTATTGTAGCGACATTCTGTACCGGCAATGGCGGCGAAATGGCTAAAAAAAGGATAGTAACAAACGACTGCTCGAGATTTCCTCCTTCCAGTGTGAGCCCCAGTTTGGAGAAAGCAAGAATAACCTGAGCTCGAAGGACGCGACTACAATGTATAAGAACACCTTGTCAACGATGTACCGTACGTTCCGGCGTATAGCCCACTGGTATTCACTCCTTCTGTTTGATTACAGCTGCAGTAGAGGCATAATTTTTTATGAAATTCCGAACACGACGTTGCCACCCTTCTCACTTCGCTGCTGCATGCGTTTTGCGTATAATATTGTCACAGTTCACTGCTTTTTAGCGGCTTTTACTCCCATACACCTCAAACATGTCATATGTAAACATGTTGGAAATAAATTCAAATTTCAAAATTCAAAAACATTGTAGTGACGACGAAGGAGCGAACACTGCCGAAATTGCAAGTTCTTAATCAAGTCATTATCGATTGAAGTAGTTGTCACAATAAATTATCACCGATGCCATAGCCTTCCACACCAGCTAGATCATAATCACTTCATGATACATCCCCCTTTGGGGTAATAAATCTGGAAGCGGTATCTATCTCTCTCTCTCTCTCTCTCTCTATATATATATATATATAAGTACTCATTTAAGGTATCCTTTTCACTTATGGAAGTATATTAAAAAACTGCTTCAAGAAACTTTCCCAAATTTCATGCCGCCATTCCACCCTACAACTCTACGATCAAATTGAACATTAGACTTTGACTCGGTACTGTTGTTGTAATGGTTAGAGTATTAAAGTATTATTAGTGTCATAACGCAAAGCACACAAGATGGTCTCGGATGTGAATGTATAATGATAAAGGTAATTGTTGAGCTTAGCCTATACTGTGGGTTTGCAATTGCTATACTTCACAAACCGAGGGACAACATGGTAATTTGTGGCCTCTCCGTCCATTTCTGAAATTTGATACCAGTGATGGGAACATTATTACGTATGGCATTTTATTCCATTCAGCTTAACTTCAACATCGACGCTTATCCGGCCGCTCTCAAGGGAATATTTCTATTTCGCTAAAGATATTTCTCTCTTTCCTAAACACACGCCAGAACCGACAACGATATCCCGTCGTGAACGTCGCTGAAAAGTCACGCGCGACATCGGCGGAAAGCAGTGGTAATGCGGCTGGTAACTATTAGAGAGTGTTTTAATGAACTTTATTAGAAAGTTTATTAGAAGGGAAGCGCACTCGAGGACGCCAGAAAACTAGGTGGGGTGATGAAGTTAGGAAATTTCCAGGTGGAAGTTGGAATCACCTAGCGCAAGACAGGGGTAATTGGAGATCGCAGGGAGGGGGCCTTCGTCCTGCAGTGGACATAAAAATGGGCTGATCATAATGATGTTGATGATTATAAATTTTTAATGCACACAAAACTATACTTGCGAATACCGTTTACGTTTAACCTGTTTGATGGTGCAAGCGAACTGGCCGCGGCAATCATTGGCGTGCTGTTAAGGGTTTTTTTTTTTGTTCTGTAAATAGTGTGTGATTCGTGATAAATCTACATAGAATACAAGGCACCACAATGTTGTCTGGTCTACTTCTTTCGTGCTATTCTCATGCGCTTCAGATGCTCAACGTTTCTCACGCTTGAAAACTGGTGAAAAGAGTGTTAGAAGACCCTATCCCCGCCCTGGTTTTGTCGTCGACGTCTGGTTTGGTGTTCCGGTTTATCTGTAATGGGTAATACGTTAATTAACCCAGGGAAAATCCCCATACGCTTTAGTTAAAGCGGCAGAAGCGTTCCGCGAAATTAACTTTCACTCTTCGCGTCTTGTAACAACGAGTAACCTTGCCTCGTTCCCGATGAGGCGCGTATAACATTTAAAACGTGCCGCACGGCTGCGACCTCGGATTCACTCCACCGAAATATAACGCGCCCGTGCTTTCGTCGTATTTCCATGCCCACGATTTATATGCGGCGCTCCAAGACAGAGAACGAAACGTGGGTGGTTATTACGTAACTTTTTCGTAACCATTCGCCGAAGCCGTAAATGGAATCCTCCAGGGCCTTATCCGAGACTGCTCTACGCCGAATGGACCACATGTGTTATTGGAATCACGTGCCTGATTCGTCTCACATGCGAGAGACGAAAGCACGTGCTGGTCGCAACTGTGCGGAGCAAATGCTGTCGCTTTACTCATGCCGTCTTTATTTATTTTTTTCAGTGGAGAGGTTGTGTTCTCAGAAGAAGACCAAAACAAAATTATGCTGATTCAGTGCATATTTTGGAGCTCATGTGAAGCAACGCTTTTGAAAAGCGGATAATGTTATGCCAGAAAACTGTTCATCTTCACGCTGATCACAGCGCTCTGAAGATAAACATGTCACTACGCGATAATAGAAAAAAAAAGGTTTCGCTTTTTTTTTTACCACAGAAACGTGAGAAACAACTGTGAATGGCTGCCAGTACAGTTATGAGGCGTCTCGGTGATCGTGTTGTGACCGGAGACGGCGTATGCGCGCGTCTGTTAATAAGAAATCTGTAGTATATCCCGTGACATTGAGCTCCGACCGCTGTAGTATGCTTTGCCGCAGAGCAGAACTGTATCGCGGCGAAAACAACCCAAAGAAGCCATCGTCTGCATACTTTGATGTCTGCATACTATATCGTCTGCATACTTTGATGTTTTGACTTTTCCATATCATTTGCGGGAATTATTTCCTGTGTTTGTTGATCGGGTACCTGTGCTGTTCAGAAGATGAAAGGGCACTGATTCGCTATACTTTTAATTCTACTGTTCTAACCAAAACAGAGCAGCTTTAGGTGCTCATTATATGCGTGAGCATTCTCTGCTCGTTGCAACTAACAATTATAGGGCAGGCGTTCAGGCAGGATTGCAAATCATAGGGAAGTCTCACTGTCAACAATAACCAACAAAACCTCAACAATGCTTATAGTCGAAGCGTCTTCTTCTATAAATTGGTGTGTGCAAGCTGATTAACCAGGAACAGATTACATTCCCTGCGTTGTCTTCTTCGGTCGAATCCTTAACACAACGCTAGTTCTACGTGACCATTCGTACAAGCGTCAACAATGGTGCTTAGTTCTCGCAGGGCAACAAACGGACGCCGGTTCATTCTGTATTTGCGGCAGTTATTGCACGTCTAGATGTCCAAACTCTGTAGACCCAAACTCCGATGAAAAACAAAGGTTCACCGACACTTTTTCGCTCCCGTGTTCTCTCATTCCTCCGTGAACAATGCTTTTTATGTATGGTGCCCGAGAACATGGTTAAACAAGACGTGCCTATACGTCCAAACCGCTCTCGAAACAGTAACTTTCTGACCTCCTCCAAAACGCGGTCGGAATCAATTAACTTGTCCGAAGCTCGCCCCCACCATTTCCATTCGCGACCCTCTACACCTCCCTCTTCCCGCTGCCCCTCCTCCTGGGGCTAAGCCTTTTTCTGTAAGCGCACACGTCAACCCAAAGCCGGAGTCAAAGGCATCACGCCTCCTGTGCTATTCCTGGGTCTGGGCAAACACACGGGGCAAGAAATAATACAATATATAGAAGGACGAAAAGAAGGGAGATCGCGTGCCCACTTTCCCGAAATAGATCCCGGAACAAGAGGTTCTTTCCTACTTCGATTTCGCTCCCAATTTTCCCGGGGATCAACGTGATTGGCTGAGCCTTTGAGTGCGCTTCTTTTTGGAAGGTCTTATTTTTGTGTCCTCGTTCTCGACTAAATCCAGAGCGCGTGTTCTGCAAGCTAAAGAGGTGGTGGTCGCTATATTCCGTGGGACGCATTCATAAAGCCAGTCTTACGAGCGGTCTTATCGCGGTAAAATTTTCAAAGCGAACAATCTCATTTTTGCTTCCTTGGGTGGTGAGCTTTGAACAGAGACACGTGACGCCATGCTGGCGTTTATTAGAGAGACCAGAATAGAAGCTCGGGGAACCGCACTGCTGTACAACCTGTCTGTTGAGGACCAACAACATTTAGAAGGCATTCTTCACGAATGTGCACAATATAGCTGATCACTTTCTTTTTTTTTTTTTTTTTACCAGCGGAGCTGTTTAAGCCAGCCGTAAGTTTTACGCCGGCCGTTTAAGCCAGCCGTAAACCTCACCCAGCTATGACGTCACTGCGTTGCCTAGCAACCCCATATCAGCTGTGCGATAGCTTCGCCGAGTTGGGGGAGAGAGAGCTAAGAAAGAGTGAAAGCAGAGTATAGTAACAGCATCGCGCAGCATTGTGGATGCCAGGTGGAGAGGAGGAGTCAGGCATGTGGTAGTGGGACCGCAGAGCTGCTGCCGACGTCGATCGCGTGTTACCGCGTTCGCGCCGATCGCGCCTGGTGTCCGTGACTGCAGCCGATGCCTCTGGTGGCGGCTCGGCAGGTTTCGACCAGAGAACTGGACACTAGTTACTTCCGAAATACGGAAGCGAGATCTAGGGAAGATGAAACCAAGCGTCGCCGAAGACAACATCCCGAGTTTAGATTGAGGGAAGCCGAGAGTTCGCGTAGGCGAAGAAATGAAGAGCCGGAGCCTTGTGAACCGGGCCGGTTGAATTCATCGCGATACTGCGCAGAACATCGCAAAGAAATCATGAGCGCCAGGAAACTAAGTGTGTTGTTTGCCACAATTTTACTAGACTTTCACCAGCTACGCTGGTTTCAGGAGTTTGCGGTCAGAGCCACGCATAATTTTTTTTATTTTCATTTATCATGCTTTCTAATTGCGGGTTTACGGCAAATCCATACAATGAAAGGAAAGCTCTGGATTTAAAATAAAATAAAAAAAAAAGATTTCGTATCTAGTTTCGACCAGGAATATACTTTGTTTCATTCCGTATGTATATTCAGCCAATTGTTGCGGAGTAATTCCAACGTGGCAAATTGTGAGAACTGATTCCTTTCCAATTAAGGCTATCTTTATAAATATGCGCACACACAGTCAGGGAATAGGTTGACCTGGGGACTGCGTACAATTTGCTGTGTCATAGAATCTATACCGATAACAAAGAGCTTGTACAGGACATGACTTGTCGGTGCAAATTATATCTTATGCAAGCACTTTGTGATAGGCCAAGCCATCGCCCATTGTGAAGTACAAGCAACACTTGCACTGAATACTGTTTCTCAGTTCGCGGTTGGAGCTGCAGTTAAGAACAATCCCGACGTGGTAATTTCTTCGCGATTTCTGTCCGTTGATCACTGGCGCCAGCCCTCTGTTCTTCAGTTGCACGCACTTTAAGCGAAACCAATTGCGTAGACTTGCTTGCAGCCCATATTAGAACGAAGCCGTGAAACTTAATTGAAACTAATCGCGAACACTGGCTTGCAGGGTATAGTAGCACGATGCCACGAAGGCGCCTAAGAGACATAGACTGCCATCAAAAGAGAGAAAGGTGTTTGTGTAAGTGTGGCCAGAGAACTATTGTCGTGATTGTCTGGAGGACAACAATGTAATCAGCGAGAGCGTACTGACCAGGTAACTTTAGATCTAGCTTCGGATGTTTACATGCCCGGGGTAATGTGTCTTACGACAAAAACAAACTGACCAAACGAGAAGGCATTACGGAAGGGCTAGGGTTCGATTACCTAGATTGGCGGAATTAGGGCTGGATATCTAAAAATATAGGCACAATATCACCTAGAGAAAGAAATTTCCTCTGCTATACTTCTGAGGATTACTTTCTTGACTGCTAGTCAGGATAGACGCTGACGTCAGCAGCACAGTGTAATCGGCTTAGACTTTTGTTCTTTTCTATACCAGGGTGTCTTGCAGCCTTTCCTACAGATCTCGTTTCCTTAAGAACGTTATGATTTCGGTCTGACGCACTGGCCTTAAGATTTCAACAAAGTCAAGTTTTCACTTTGTTCGCTCCCCTAGCAACCAAAACACTTTCTCCAAATGAGGGAAAATATGAGTTTGAAACTTATGTCTAGGCTCATTCAGTGTCGCTCTTTAGTGAGAACTGGGGTGAAGAGGAAAATTCAGAGCAATCTTCAGCGTGAGGTTAAGATGTTGTGGCAACGCAGTGTGCACAATCGATGATCGGTGGTCTGCAAGAATTTGAGTGGACTGAATAGAAAAAATAAAGAAAACGCAATTGAGTGACAGCCGACAATAGATAAGGCAGGTTGGTGAAATTAGTAAATTCGCAGGAACAGAAGGAATTTGATCGATGATGATTGCTGTGGTATTGAGTACACGGGTAAGAGTAAATTTCTGCAAGAAGCATTGATGTCTACGTGGACTTGAAGAGGCTACTGCTGATAAATAAAACAATTCGGCGCTTCATCTGTTTCAGTATCCCGGTCAGACTTATCGACGCCAGCCGTTGGGATACCGTACCGCCTGAAGATAAACGACTGCTGATGAACGATGTCAATTGCACTGATTTCTGTCTCTCCTTCGACCTGTCAAGAATTAGTCACATTTGTGCTTATTGGTTAAGAATTTTGGTTAGACTTCCAAACATCGGCCTTATCCCGATATCAAGGGAGAATTGCAGGCTTCACGGGAGTGGACGATGACGCCAGCGCATTACAGAATACCCGCAGTGGATGGACAGAGACGAGTGTGCTTCTGAAGAGAGTGGAGAATAAAGAAGAATAAAAGTTATTCGCGCAAGAAACGCCACTTCCGCTGGACATTAACGTTTCCGCCCACACCATTAGCAGCAGAACTTCTGAAGAAGGAGACGACGCTGTTGAGAGTGCGATCGCAAATGACTTCCTTCCGGTTGAGAATAAGGGGGGACGTGCGTAGTAATGGAGCAAGGGGGGGGGGGGAGGGGCAGAAAGAAAATAAGATGAACATTTCCTATCAACTCCTGAGGCCT